>NC_085050.1:1767693-2069359 GCF_963662255.1 Cinclus cinclus
GGACAGGAGACAGTGACAGGGGACAAATTTCCTGGGACAGATGGCAGCATCTTGGGGTGGTGAGGGGTGTCTTGGGATGATATGGGGTGTCCTGGGACACATAGCGATGTCCTGGGGTGGCCAGGAGTGTCCTGGGGTGGGCAGTATCATGGGACAGGCCATGTCCCCACCCCTCACCCCACAACCCCACACCGACCCCCCCCCCCCCCCCCCCCACCCCTTCCTCCATCCCGCTGCCACCACCCCACAAAGCCACCAGCTCTGCCCCAGGCTGTCCCCAGCCCCGCGAGCCCTGCGGCTGTTTGGGGTCAAATCCCGCCTGATTAGCCCGGATCCTCCCCAAATGGCCCCGCTGGGGATCGGGGGGGGCCGCGCAGCTGCCCCAAAATCGCCGCTCTGATGCCACCTGTGCCTCGGGAATGCCCTTTTAATCCTATTAGCGAGTCAGGCTCGGGCAGGAGGAAAAGAGCCGGGGGGGAAGGGATAAAAGGAAGGGGAAAAGGGAGAAAAGGAGTTTTTTGGCTGCCTCAGCATTGCTGGGAGTGACTCGCAGCCCCCGAACCACCTGGGCGGCTCCGAGCGTCACTTGTCACCATCGCCACTTTCCCCTGCTCCCAGGGGCCACCCGGCTCTAATTAAAGCAGCGAGCCGAGGGCTAATTAGCACAAATGATGTCAAATATTATCCTGATCAAAAGGCTTCCCCGGGGGGTGCGGCATTCATGGACCCCCCCCAAAAAAAACATATCCCCCCCCCTCTTCCCAAACCCCTCAGGAGGGTTATTTTAACCCCAGCGCCTGTCCCCTCTTTCATGTCCCCTCCCGGGGTGTTCGGGGTGAGCGGGGGTCACGTCACCCTCCTCAAACCCTTAATTAATCCCCGTTAATTGCCCCCACGCGGCGGCCCGGGCTCTCCGCAGGTGTTTGAGGGCACATCTGGCATCGATGCCAAGGCGACAACCTGCGAGTTCACCGGGGACATCCTGCGCACGCCGGTGTCCGAGGACATGCTGGGTGAGGCTGGGCACGGCTCCGGGCACGGGTGGCACCGGGATTTGGGGGGTTTGGGGTTCAGCTCTGGAGCTGAGGACATGGCCGGGTCACCTCTGAGTTGTGACAGTCACCTCAGACAAGGGTGGAGCGCTCCCTGCGTCCTCTCTGCGCGGTTATCCCGGGAAAAAGAGCTTGGGATGGGATGGGAAGGGAAGGGATTCCAGGTGAGGTGTCACCTCATTCCTGGAGGTATCACCGCATCCCTAAAAGTGTCACCCCATCTCTGGTGATGTCCCACTCCCTCTGGCAGTGTCACCCCGTCCCTGGCAGTGTCACCCCACCACTGGAAGTGTCACCACACCTCTGTCGGTGTCACCCCGTCCCTGGCAGTGTCCCAAGCCAGGCTGGACAGGGCTTGAAGCCACCTGGGCCAGTGGAAGTTGTCCCCATGGCAGGGAGGTGACACCTATGGCGTTTAAGGTCCCTTCCCACCCAAACCACTCTGTGAGCCCTCCCTGTCCCCTCATGTCCCCCTGTCCCCCACGACCCCTCACAGCCTCCCCGGGGGTGTCCGAGCCCCCCAAACCCCACCAGAGCACCCCCCACTCCCCGGGGGTCATCGGGGTCGGGCAGGGGGGTGGCCCTGTCCCCGCGCTGGCCCCGTGACCCTCGGAGCCCGATCCCATCCCGATCCCTCAAAGGGCAGGGGGCGGGCGGGTCCCCCCCCGTGTCTGTCCCCTCCCGCTCTCGGTGTCCCCCGGGAGTCGCCGCTGTCGCGGCCGCTGACCTTTCCCGCTCGGCGCTGCCATCACCCTGATGCGCTGTGACATCCTGCGTGTCCCCGCACTGCCACCGTGTCCCGTGGGGGGGAGCGGGGAGGGGACAGGAGGCAACCGTGGCTTTGTCGCGATCGATGCCACCGCGGCTCCGAGACGGTCGATGAGGTTGAGAGGGAGCGGTGTGACCGTGTCCCCTCCCTGGGGACCGTGTGAGGGGGGCTTGGTGGCCCCCCACTCACCCAGGAGATGGGGGCTGCAAAAGGGAGGTGGCTGGGGACACAGGGACACAGAGCAGGGACATTGGGACATAGAGCGGGGACATGGGGACATGGGGATATGGGGACATAGAGCGGGGACATGGGGACAGGGGGATATGGGGACATAGAGCGGGGACATGGGGACAGGGGGACACAGAGACACAGGCACAGGGTCCTGGGGGTGATGGGGACATGGGGACAGGGTGATGGGGACACAGAGCAGGGTGTGGGGACATGGGGACACAAGGACAGGGTAATGGGGACATGGCGACAAGGGAACAGGGTGGGGGGAACACGGGGACAGGGTGATGGGGACATGGGATTGACTGGGGACATGGGGACAGTGAGAGGTGATGGGGACATAGGAACAGGGTGGTGGGGGTGATGGGGACATGGGGACACAAGGACAGGGTGATGGGGACATGGGGGTGACTGGGGACATGGGGACAAAGGGACAGGATCCTGGGGGTGATGGGGACATGGGGGTGACATGGGGGCCTTGTCCCCACGTGCTGGCATCTCCCTGTCACAGGGGCTGCGGTGTCACCCAGCCCACGGGTGACACTTCCTGCCCCACACCCATGGCCCCGGCTCCCTGTGTCCCCCCAGGGGTGGGTGGGGTGTCCTGGGATTGGGATGGGGACCGTGCCCCAGGGCCACCGAACCGGCAGGTGCCACCCCCGGCTGGTGGCCTCGGGCAGAGACAGTCCCTCTGTCCCCACAGGCCGGGTGTTCAATGGCTCCGCCAAACCCATCGACAGCGGCCCCCCGGTAATGGCCGAGGACTTCCTGGACATCAACGGTGACAGCTCCGGCTTTGTGGGAATGAGGGAGGGGCTTGGGGATGGTCTGGAATTGGGGGTGACACCGTGCCCTGATGGTCACCATGGCCCTGTGGTGTCACCACATCATTCATCCATCATCCATCCATCATCCATCATCCATCCATCATCCATCCATCATCCATCCATCATCCATCCATCATCCATCCATCCATCCATCCTCCATCCATCCATCCATCCATCCTCCATCCATCCTCCATCCATCCTCCATCCATCCTCCATCCATCCTCCATCCATCCTTCCTCCATCCTCCATCCATCCTCCATCCATCCTCCATCCATCATCCATCATCCATCCATCATCCATCCATCATCCATCCATCATCCATCCATCATCCATCATCCATCCATCATCCATCCATCATCCATCCATCATCCATCCATCATCCATCCATCATCCATCCATCCATCCATCATCCATCCATCCATCCATCCATCCATCCATCCATCCATCCATCCATCCATCCATCATCCATCTCACCCAGGTGCTCCAGGAGGGTCTCCAGGTGTTGGGATGGTTTGTCCCACCCCAGATCTCCTCTCTGCTCATCTCCAGAACTTTCTTCCCAATTTTTTTTATCTCCTTCCACCCCATGCCTGCAAGTGTCCAAGGCCAGGCTGGAAAGGGCTTGGAGCACCCTGGGATGTTGGGAAGTGTCCCTGGGTGGGACTGGGTGGGCTCTTTCCAACCGCAACCATTCCCTGATTCCTCCTTTTCCCACTCCAGGCCAGCCCATCAACCCCCACGGGCGCATTTATCCCGAGGAGATGATCCAGACTGGGATCTCTCCCATCGACGTCATGAACAGCATCGCCCGTGGCCAGAAAATTCCCATCTTCTCGGCCGCCGGACTGCCCCACAACGAGGTGGGATTACGGGAAGGTTGGATCGATGGGATGGGATAAAGGGATGGGATGGGATGGGATAAAGGGATGGGATGGGATGGGATGGGATAAAGGGATGGGATGGGATGGGATGGGATAATGGGATGGGATGGGATAATGGGATGGGATGGGATGGGATGGGATGGGATGGGATGGGATGGGATGGGATGGGATGGGATGGGATGATGGGATGGGATAATGGGATCGAACGGGATGGGATGGAACAATGGGATGGGATAATGGAATAATGGGATAAGATGATGGAATAGGAATAGGAATAGGAATAGGAATAGGAATAGGAATAGGAATAGGAATAGGAATAGGAATAGGAATAGGGTAGAAGGGGATGGAGAGCCAACCCTGACCAATCAGGAGTGACCACAGGCAAGGCAGGACACAGCGAGGGGGGGACACCCCGCTCTCCCCACCATGTGTCCCAGGGGTGCTGTGGCCACTCTGGGGTGTCCCTGCTGCCACCCCTATCCCTGTCCCTGTCCCCTCCCTCAGATCGCGGCACAGATCTGCCGCCAGGCCGGGCTGGTGAAGAAATCCAAGGACGTGGTGGATTTCCACGAGGACAATTTCGCCATCGTCTTCGCGGCCATGGGGGTGAGTTGGGGACGCGAGGGGATGTCACAGGTGGCCCCAGATCTGCCATGTCGCCGTGTCCCCGTGTCCCCACCCCGCTGACCGCGTGTCCCACCCGCTGCAGGTGAACATGGAGACCGCGCGGTTCTTCAAGTCAGACTTTGAGCAGAACGGCTCCATGGAGAACGTCTGCCTGTTCCTCAACCTGGCCAACGACCCCACGTGAGGCACAGCCCTGCCTCCTCCTCCTCCTTTTCCTCCCCCCTCCTCTTCCTTTCTCCTTTTGTCTCCCTCTTTTTTCTCCTCCTCCTCCTCCTCCTCCTTATCCCTCCTCCCATTCTTTCTCCTTCCTTCTTCTTTTCCCTTCTTTTATATCCTTCTCCCTCCTCCTTCCTCTCCCTCCTTTCTTATTCTTTTCCTTCCTTCTTTTCCTTTCTACTTCTCCTTTTCCTTCTTTCCCTTTTTCCTCCTCCTCCTTTCTCCTTTTTCCTTTTCCTTTTTCCTTTTCCTTTTTCCTTTTCCTTTTTCCTTTTCCTTTTTCCTTTTCCTTTTTCCTTTTCCTTTTTCCTTTTCCTTTTTCCTTTCCTTTTTCCTTTCCTTTTTCCTTTTCTTTTTCCTTTTCCTTTTCCTTTTCCTCTCTCCTTCCTTTTCCTCATCCATTTTCCTTCTCCTTCTCTCCCTCTCCCTCACTTCTGTTCCCTCCCTCTCCCTCTTTCCCCACCAGGACCCCCCCAGTACCCTCCAAATCACTTTTGGGGTGGCTCCCCTGCGGTCCCCCAATTCCCAGCCCTGTGTGGGGACCCCAAAACTCCCCAACTCCCCCTGCCCTGGGGGCATCACCAGTGGGGCAACCCCCACCCCACACCAGGCTGGGCACCCCAAACCTGCCTCGTGAGGGTTAATTAGGTTAGTTGGGCTAATTGGGGGTGTCCCACAGGATCGAGAGGATCATCACGCCCCGGCTGGCGCTGACCACGGCCGAGTTCCTGGCGTACCAGTGCGAGAAGCACGTGCTGGTCATCCTGACCGACATGAGCTCCTACGCCGAGGCCCTGCGGGAGGTCAGCGCGGGGTGGCCACAGGGGGCCCAGAGTGGCCACAGGGGGGTTGAGGTGGCCACAGGGGCACGGAGTGGCCACAGGGGCACAGGGTGGCCACAGGGTCACAGGGTGGCCACAGGCAGCTTGGGATGGCCACGGGGGGGTTGAGGTGGCCACAGGGGGCACAGGGTGGCCACAGGGGGCCCAGAGTGGCCACAGGAGCCTGGGGTGGCCACAGGGGGGTTGAGGTGGCCACAGGGGCCCGGAGTGGCCACAGGCAGCTTGGGATGGCCACAGGGGGGTTGAGGTGGCCACAGGAGCCTGGTGTGCTCAGAGTGACAAGGACAGCTGTGGTTCCCAAGATTCTTGGGGGTTCTGGGGTGTTTGGGGTGTTTGGGGCACTCAGCACACCTGGGGTTTTTGGGGTTTCCTGGGCTGCTCAGGGTGACAAGGACACCTGGAGATCCCAGGTTTTGGGGAGTTTTTGGGAGTTTTTGGAGTGTTTGGGGTTTCCTGGGCTCTCAGAACATTCGTGTCCTTTGTGCCTCCCATGGTTTTTAGGGCATTTGGGATCTTCTGAGGTGTTTAGGGTGTTGGGGTGCTCAGCATTCCCAGCACACCTGGGGTTCCCAAGCTTCTTGGGATGTTTGGGGTACCTGGGGTGCTCAGGGTGACAAGGACAGCAGGGGGTCCCAGGGTTTTGGGGGGTTTGGGGGCTTTTGGAGTTTTTGGGGTTTCCTGGACTGCTCGGGATACTCTTGTCTCTCATGCTTCCCACGGTTTTTGGGGTATTTGGGATGCTCTGACACCCCCCGAACCCCACAGGTGTCAGCAGCCAGGGAGGAGGTCCCGGGCCGCCGCGGCTTCCCTGGCTACATGTACACGGACCTGGCCACCATCTACGAGCGAGCTGGGCGCGTGGAGGGCAGGAACGGCTCCATCACCCAGATCCCCATCCTCACCATGCCCAACGACGGTCAGCGGGACACTGGGAAGGGCCGGGAATCCCATGGGAGATCGGGAATCCCATGGGAGATCGGGATTTCCCCGCTCCAGGAAATCGCAGGGTTGGGAAGTCCCAAATTGCTCTGGTTTGAGCTGGTTTTGGGGAGCTCTTGGGATGGTGGTGCTGTTGGGGTGATTGAGGAGCTGAGACTTCCTTGTGTCCCCAACAATCCCTCAACGCTTCCTGTTTGGGGTCTTCAGCTCCAGGACAAAGGGGTGACACCAAAACCCCTCTGAGCCATCCTAGCCACCCCATCCCCTCCCATTTGGGGTCCCCAGCTCCAGGACAAGGGGGTGACACCAAACCTGCCCTACTGACCCCAGTGGGGGCCGTGCTGCCCCGATGACCCCACACATGTGACAATAGTGCTGTCCCCTGCCCCGCTGAGCTGCCAGCCCCACTTTGGGGTCTCACAACCCCTTTGTCCCCCCCACCCCAGACATCACTCACCCCATCCCTGACCTGACGGGCTTCATCACCGAGGGCCAGATCTACGTGGACCGGCAGCTCCACAACCGCCAGGTTGGTTCCCAAACACCTTCCCAATCTCCAGGGATGGATCCAGGATGGGTTTGGGACGGATCCAGCACCCAATGGGGCTGGAAACCACCCGGGAACACCGGGTGGACATTGAGGTCACTCTCACCCTACAGATTTACCCCCCCATCAACGTCCTGCCATCCCTGTCCCGGCTGATGAAATCAGCCATCGGAGAGGGAATGACCAGGAAGGACCACGGGGACGTGTCCAACCAGCTGGTGAGGCCTTGGGGACACTCGAGGGGGGCGTTTGTCACTTCAGGGTCCTCTTGTCCCACTCCTTGGGGAGGCTCCACCTGCAGAGCTGCTCCAGCTCCTGGATCCCAAATTCAGAAGGGTGTGGAGCTGCTGGAGCAAATCCAGAGGAGGTTCTGGAGAGAGCTGGGAATGTTCCCCTGGAGAAGGGAAGGATCCAGGGAGAGCTCAGAGCCCTGGGAACGACCACGGGATTCCAGAGGGGAGCTCTGATTTCAGGATGATTCAGGATTGGATCCCACTGAACTCCATGGGGTGCTCGAAATCCCAAATCTTTTCTTGGGATGTGGGGTGGATCCAAGGAATGTGACAGCACCTGGGAATGCTGGGGCTGCTCCAAATCCCTGGGAATGTCCAAGGCCAGGCTGGACATTGGGGCTTGGATCCACCTGGGATGGTGGGAGATGTCCATGAACATGGAAAAGGTGGAATGGGACAGGATTTCAGATCCTTTCCAACCCAAACCATTCCAGGATTCTGGAGCCAGGCTGGGAGATTTGGGAATGTTCCCCTGGAGAAGGGAGAAGTCCAGGGAATGCTCAGAGCCCCTGGCAGGGCACCAGGAGAGCTGGAGAGGGACTGGGGACAAGGCAGGGAGGGATAGGACACAGGGAATGGCTTCCACTGGGAAAGGGGACATTGGGCTGGGATCTTGGGAAGGAATTCCTGCCTGGGCTGCAATTCCCAGATTTGCTGGGGCTGCCCCTGGATCCCTGGCACGTTGGATGGATTTGGATCCACCTGGGATGGTGGGAGGTGGCACGGGCTGGGCTGTGGGATCGGTGCCCATCCCACTCCACCCATGGAAATCCTGGGATCCCGCAGTACGCCTGCTACGCCATCGGGAAGGACGTGCAGGCCATGAAGGCCGTGGTGGGTGAAGAGGCCCTGTCCACCGACGACCTCCTGTACCTGGAGTTCCTGCACAAGTTCGAGAAGCATTTCATCTCCCAGGGTGAGTCCCCAGCCCTAAACAGGGAATTTGGGATCTGGGAGAGCCCCTCCAGCATCCCCCCACCCCGGTTCTGCCAGCAGGTCCCTACGAGAACCGGAGCATTTTCGAGTCCCTGGACATCGGCTGGCAGCTCCTGCGCATCTTCCCCAAGCAGCTCCTCAAGCGCATCCCGGAAAACATCCTGGCCGAGTTCTACCCCCGCGAGGCCAAGGCGCCCGAGCAGGGCACGGCCCTGTGACCCCAAAACCCCCCAGTTCCCCCTTTCCTAAAATCCCATCCCTCTTTTCCTAAAATTGGGGAAAATGTATCTCCTCTCCTCTCCTCTCCTCTCCTCTCCTCTCCTCTCCTCTCCTCTCTCCTCTCCTCTCCTCTCCTCTCCTCTCCTCTCCTCCTCTCCTCTCCTCTCCTCTCCTCTCCTCTCCTCTCCTCTCCTCTCCTCTCCTCTCCTCTCCTCTCCTCTCCTCTCCTCTCCTCTCCTCTCCTCTCCTCTCCTCTCCTCTCCTCTCCTCTCCTCTCCTCTCCTCTCCTCTCCTCTCCTCTCCTCTCCTCTCCTCTCCTCTCCTCTCCTCTCTTTTTTTTTTTAATATAAATAAACCTCCATGGTCACCAAATCCTTCATTGTTCCAATGTTTCCTGCCATGGCCCTGCAATTCCCACCCCATGGGAACCTCTGGGAATTTCTGGGAACCCCCGGAGCAGCAATCCCTGAGCGTACCCCAAGCTGTCGCTCCCCAAACCCCACAGTTCCGTGTTTTAGGGGGATTCCGTGTTTTAGGGGGAAAGCTTCCCTAAAAAAATTAAAAAAAAAAAATCAAAAATCTCAATATCCCTCTGTGGGTTTCGCTTCCCCCGTTGGGATCGGGGCCCTGGAGGAGGGAGGGGAGAGGGAGGGGAGGGTGGTTTCACTTCCTGCAGGGAACGAGGAGGCACCGCCGGGGAGAGGGAGGCACCCCAAAATCTCGGGGGTTTGGGGTCCCCGAGCATGGCCTGGGCTGGGGACGGAGCTGGGGGACACCTCACGGGTAAGGGGGAACATCCTGGGGATTTTTGGGGGATCACAAATGGGGTTTGGAATTTGGGGAACCTCACGGGTGATTTTTGGGGAGTCACGAGCGGGATTTGGGGTTTGGGCTGTGGAACCTTGTAGGGGATTTTCGGGGGGTCGCAAATGGGATTTGGGATTTGGTGTTGGGGGACACCTCACAGGTAAGGGGGAACACCCTGGGGAATTTTTAGGGGATCACAATGGGGTTTGGGGTTGGGATTTGGGGTTTGGAGGCACCTCATGGGTAAACGGGAACTTTTGGAATTTGAGGTTTGGGGTTGGGGGGACACCTCATGGATAAGGGGAACATCCTTGGGGATTTTTGGGGGATCACGAGTGGGATTTGGGGGTTTGGGATTTGGGGCTGGGGGACACCTCACGGGTAAGGGGGGAACACCCTGGAGGATTTTTGTGGGGTCACAAGTGGGGTTTGGGTTTGGGGTTGGGGAACCTCGTGGGGGATTTTTGGGGGGTCACAAGCGGGGTTTTGGGGCTGGGGTTTGGGGTTGGAGGCAGTGAAACTGGGATTTGGGGTCTGGGGGGATTTTCCATCCTCAGAACTGGAGTTCATGTGGAGAGAGGGCCCGGTCCCGAGGACAGGATTCAGATTCCGAGGTCCGGAGGGAGCCAGGGATGTCCCCAATCCCAGATTGGTGTCCCCAGGGCTGTGTCCCCCCCCTCCAGACCCTCGACAGGGGACGCTCGGGGGCTCCAGGGATCGTCCTGTCCCCCATTGTCACCCCTGGTGTCCCCACAGTCCTGGCTCGGGTCCCCGCAGCCATCCTGGAGTCCGGGAGCAGCGAGGAGGAGGAGGATGAAGATGAAGAGGCAGCTCCTGGACAGGTCTCGTTTCCAGGCTCCTTTTCCATTGGATTTCCCCTTCCTGATCCCATAAATCGGGGGGATGCCGGGGGTGACACGGGCACGGCATCCCCGGTTCTGCTGGTGTCCCCCTGGCTTGGGGCGCGCCAATGGAATTCCAACAGAGTTCCAATGGAATCCCAATGGAATGCCCTGCCGGTGCCGGGCTGATGGAATTCCGTGCCGGTGGAATGCCGTGCCAAATGGAATTCTGCACTAAAATGGCACCAGCGCCAAACAGCGCCGCTAAGGGAACGCTGTGCCAATGGAATTCCATCCACTACCATCCCATCCCAATGGAATTCCATCCCAAGACCATCCCATCCCAATGGATTTCCATCCCAAGGCCCATTCCGTGCTATGACAATGCCACGGCTGTTGTCACTCCATGCCAACACTGTGAGATTTGCTAGGGCGGTGCCCATGGAATTCCATGCCAATGGAACCCTGTGCCAGTGGAATTCTGTGCCAAGCCAGTGCCTCATTCCCATTTTTCCCACCACAGCACCTGCCCCTGGATCCGGTGCCAGGTGATGCCGAAGCTCGGCTGGCCCAGCTGGAGCAAGGTGAGCCCTGTCCCATCAAGGTGTCCCATCCCAGTGTCCCCAGTGTCCTATCCTGGTATCCCCAGTATCCCTAGCACCTCCCTGGGGTCAATCCTGACCCTCCTCGGTGTCACCGCCGGTGTCCCCGGCAGTGTCACAGGCGCTGCTGGCCGAGCTGGCGGCACTGGACGCCGAGGTGGAGCTGGAGCAGCGGTGCCAGCAGCGAGCCCAGGTGGGCACAGGGACAGGGACAGGTCCCCAGAAGTGTCCCTTCATGGGGACAAAGGTATGGGAGCACCCTTGGGGCATGCCCAGCTCGGGGGGGAGCGAGGGGAACCCCAGTCCCGGAATTCTGGGAATCTGGGATTCCGGGATTCTGGTGAAGCAGGAGAACGTGCGGCTGAGAGGCTCAGCCTGGCCAGGACCCCCGAGGTGACCCCAGGGGACGTGACACCAGTGATGACCCCAGGGGAGGTGACACCGCGATGACCCCAGGGGAGGGTGACACCCACGGAGCTGCCCTGGGGGAGCCCCCCCACCCCTGTCCAGCTCCCAGGTGAGCCTGGAGTGTCCCACCCATTATCCATAGGACCCATCCCATCCCACTCCATCCACTGATCCCATCTCATGGATCCCATCCATGAATCCCATCCCAATGATCCCATCCCAACCCCATCCCATTGATCCCATCTCAACCCCATCCCAATGATCCCATCCCAACCCCATCCCATTGATCCCATCTCAACCCCATCCCATTGATCTCATCCTATCCCATTGATCCTATCCTATGGATCCCATTATCCCATCCATGGTTCCCATCCATGGTCATCCCATCCCATCCCATCCCATCCATCCCATCCCATCCCATCCCATCCCATCCCATCCCATCCATCCCATCCCATCCCATCCCATCCCATCCCATCCCATCCCATCCCATCCCATCCCATGGATCCCATTATCCCAGCCCATGCAATGCATCCCATGGATCCCATTATTCCATGGATCCCATGATCCCATCCCTCTGGGGCCGTTCCCAAGGCCCATTTTGGGTCCAACCGAGCGAAAGCGACACCGAAATTCACCCTCAGTCTCCCAAACCGAAGCACGGCCGCTCACGCTTCCCCTTTCCCATCCCCTTTTCCCACGGCAGCGATTCCGGTTCTCGGAAGCCCCTGGGAACCTCCTGGGGATATCCCAAAGTCTCGGGAATTCCCTGATTCCACCGCTGGGATGATCCTTGGGAGGGTCCCGGGTCCCCACCCCGCTGTCACCCGTCGTTCCCGCTGGATCCCGTTCCAGAGGCAGATTCCAGTGGGGATATTGGGGTGACTGGTCCAGCTCCCTTTTACACCCCTGTGTTCCCCTTTCCCAACGCTTCCCCCTTTTCCCACCCCTCATTCACCTGTTTCCCACTTCACTTTGACCCCTTTCCCAACTCTTGACTCCCCTCCTTTTCTCCCTTTTTCCCAACCTTTTCCCCCCATTTCCCACTCTTTTTCTTCCCCTTTCCCACTCATTTCCCTCATTTCCCATCCCTATTTTCCCCCCATTCCCCCCACTTCCCACCTGTCATTTTCCCCATTTCCAACCCTTTTACCCTTTCCCCCCTTTTCCCCTGTTCCCCCTTCTCCCCCATTTCCCCCTTTCCCATTTCCCCCCATTACCCTTTTCCCCCATTTCCAACCTCTCATTTCCCCCTTTTCCCTTTTCCCTATTACCCTTTCCCCCATTTCCTGTTTCCCCTGTTCCCCCTTTTCCCCCCTTTTCCCCCATTTCCCATTTTCCCCCCATTACCCTTTTCCCCCATTTCCAACCTTTCATTTCCCCCTTTTTCCCCTTTTCCCCCTTTCCCCCATTTCCCTTTTCCCCATTTCCAACCTTTCAATTCCCCCTTTTTCCCCTTTTTCCCCTTTCCCCCTTTCCCCCCATTTCCCATTTTCCCCCATTACCCTTTTCCCCCATTTCCAACCTTTCATTTCCCCCCTTTTTTCCCCTCCTCCCCCCTTTTCCCCATTTCCCCCATTTCCCCCATTACCCTTTTCCACCATTCCCAACCTCTCATTTCCCCCTTTTCCCTTTTCCCCCCTTTTCCCCCATTTCCTCCATTACCCTTTTCTCCCATTTCCAACCTTTCATTTCCCCCCTTTTTCCCCTTTTTCCCCCTTTTTCCCCCTTTCCCCCCATTTCTCTTTTCCCCCATTTCCCATTTCCTCCATTACCCTTTTCCCCCATTTCCAACCTTTCATTTCCCCCCTTTTTCCCCTTTTTCCCCTTTTCCCCCTTTCCCCCCTTTTCCCCCATTTCCCATTTCCTCCATTACCCTTTTCCCCCATTTCCAACCTTTCATTTACCCCCTTTTTCCCCTTTTTCCCCTTTTTCCCCTTTTTCCCCATTTCCCATTTCCCCCCATTATCCTTTTCCCCCATTCCCAACCTCTCATTTCCCCCTTTTCCGTTTTCCCCATTCCCCCCTTTTCCCCCATTTCCTCCATTACCCTTTTCCCCCATTTCCAACCTTTCATTTCCCCCCTTTCTCCCCTTTTCCCCCCTTTTTCCCCCTTTCCCCCCTTTCCCCCCATTACCCTTTTCCCCCATTTCCCTTTTCCCCCATTTCCAACCTTTCATTTCCCCCTTTTTCCCCTTTTTCCCCCATTTCCCATTTCCCGTTCCCCCTTTCCCACCCCTCATTCCAGCTCCCCAGGATCTCTCGCAGCTCCCGGAGCATCATCGGGATCTCCAGGAGCAGCTGCAGCTCCTGCGCACCCAGGTACCCCAAAACCCTCCCAAACCCCTTTTCCACCTCCTCCTCATCCTCACCCTGGATTTTTGGGATGAAGCCCCCTCAACCTCAATGTCCCGGAGCTCAGGGTGAGATTTTTTTTGCTGATTTTTTGAGGATTTTTCATTGATTTCTCCCGGTGTTTTTCTCACCGATTTCCCCAGAAGTTTTAATGGATTTTTCCCAGATTTCTCCCAAAATTTTTTAGGGATTTATCCTGAATTTTTCACGTTTTTCATGGATTTTTCCCTAATTTTCCATTGCTTTTTCCTGGATTTTTCCTGGATTTCTCACAGATTTTTCACTGATTTCTCCCACGTTTCTCCCACATTTCTCCTGAAATTTTCCCGTATTTCTCACTGATTTTTCCCAGATTTCTCCCCTATTTCTCTTGGATTTTTCATGAATTTTTCAATGATTTCTCCCGAATTTTTCACTGATTTTCCCTGGATTTTCTATTTTCTCCCATTTCTCGTGGATTTTTCACTGATTTCTCCCCAGTTTCTCCCAGATTTCTCCAGGATTTCTCCCAAATTTCTCCAAGATTTTTCCCCGATTTCTCCCAGATTTCTCTGGGTTTCTCACAGATTTTTCCAAAATTTCTCTCAGATTTTTCACGCATTTCTCCCAGACTTCTCTTGGATTTTTCCCCAATTTCTCCCATATTTTTTCCCAATTTCTCCCAGATTTCTCCCATACTTTTCCTGCATTTCTCCCGGATTTTTCCAGGATGTCTCATGGATTTCTCCCGTATTTTTCCCTGATTTCTGCCGGATTTTCCCCCAATTTCTCCCAGATTTTTCACGCATTTCTTCCCAGTTTCTCCCGGATTTTTCCCCCATTTCTCCTGTATTTTTTCCCAATTTCTCCCAGATTTCTCCTGTACTTTTCCCCAATTTCTCCCCGATTTCTCCCCAGTTTCTCCCAGTTTTTTTTCCCAATTTTTCCCCAATTTCTCCCATATTTTTTCCCAATTTCTCCCGGAATTCTCCTGTACTTTTCCCCGATTTCTCCCGGATTTTTCCCCAATTTCTCCCGGATTTCTCCCGTACTTTTCCCCGATTTCTCCCAGATTTTTCCGGGATGCCTCCCGGACTTCTCCCTGATTTTTCCCCAATTTCTCCCCGATTTCTCTCCAATTTCTCCCGGATTTTTTTCCAATTTCTCTCCAATTTCTCCTGGATTTTTTCCCGATTTCTCCCGGATTTCTCCCGGATTTCTCGGGCACAGCTGCAGCTGGAGCGGGAGGAGCAGCAGCGCCTGCGGGCGGCCCTGGGTGCCAGCCAGAGAGCCCTGAGGTCCTTCAAGAGAGGTCAGCGATGTCCCCGTGTCCCCTCCCCAGTGCCACCAGTGCCACCAGTGCCACCCAAACCAGCGGCTGGCAGCCGCGTGCGGGTGACAGCGACGTGGGGACGTGGCTGTCCCCACCCAGGACAGGTGGTGGCACCACCCTCATGTCCCCTTTTCTCCTTTTTCTCTCTTTTTCTCCCTTTTTTCCCATTTCCCAACCCTCATTTCCCATATTTCCTCCCTCCTTTCCCACCCTTCCCCCCTTTCCGACCTTCCCCCCCCTTTTTTTCCCTTCTTTTTCCCCCATTTCCCACCCCTCATTCCCCCTTTTCCCACTCCTCGTTTTCCCCTCTTTTCCCCAACTTTTCCTCCGTTTCTCACCCTTCTTTTGTCTCTTTTTCCCCCATTCCCCCCATTTCCCACCCCTCATTTCCAAAACCTTTCCTGCCCTTTTCTCCCTATTTCTCACCACTTTTTTCCCCTTTTTTGCCTTTTTTCCCTCCTTTTTTGCTCTTTTTCCCTCTTTCCCCCCCTCTTTTTCCCCCATTCCCCACCTCTCATTTCCCAAACTTTTCCCACCCTTTTTCCCATTTCCCACCCTTCTTCCCATTTCCCAAATCTTTCCAACTCCTTTTTCCCCCCTTTCCCACTTATTCCTCCATTTCCCACCCTTTCCTCCCTTTTCCCCCTTTCTTCCCCCATTTCCCACACCTTTTTTCCCTTTTTCCCCCATTTCCCCCTTTTCCCACCTTTCTTCCCCAATTTCCCACCTCATTTTTTCCTCTTTTTCCCCCTTCTCCCCGTTTCCCACTCATTTCCCAAACCTTTCCCATCTTTTTCTCCCTATTTCCCACCTCTTTTTTCCCTCTTTTCCCCACCTTTTCCCCCCATTCCCCACCCCTCATTTCCCAAACTTTTCCCACCCTTTTTCCCATTTCCCACCCTTCTTCCCCCATTTCCCAAATCTTTCCAACTCCTTTTTTCCCACCTTCCCACCCCCCCATTTCTCACCTTTTTTTCCTGCTCTTTTCCCACCCTTTTCCCAAACTTTCCCCCCCCTTTTCCTCCCCCATTTCCCACCCCTTTTCCGGTGCCACCCGCGCCGTCCCCGCAGTGTCCCAGATTGTCACCCAGGATTACTGCCAGGCCCTGGAGCAGCTGGAGCTGGAGCAGGACCTGCGCTGCCACGCCGAGGCCTTCGCCCACCAGGTGACACCAAGGGGTTGGGGACATCCCTGGGGGTGGCACCGGGGTGACACCGAGGTGCCCCCACATCCCCATGGAATGGGGATGGGATGATCCCGGGATTATCCCGCTGTGGTTTCCCATGGGATGGATTCACCAGCAACCCTTCAGGAAGGTGACACCGAGGTGGCATCAGGTGGCACTGAGGGGTTGGGGACATCCCTAGGGGTGGCACCGAGGTGTCCCCGCATCCCGAGGGAATGGGGTGATGCCAGGCTGGGCAGAATTCCCATGGGATGGAGCTGGGTGGGATTCACTGCCAGCCTCTCCGGAAGGTGACACCAAGGTGACACCGAGGGGTTGGGGACATCCCTGGGGGTGGCACCGAGGTGACACCGCTGGCACCCATGGCTGCATCCCAAGGGAATGGGATGGGATGATCCCGGGATTATTCTGCTGTGGTTTCCCATGGGATGGATTCACCGCCAGCCCCCATGGAAGGTGACACCGAGGTGGCACTGAGGGGTTGGGGACAGGCCTGGGGGTGGCACAGAGGTGACACCGAGGTGTCCCTGCACCCATGGCTGCATCCCAAGGGAACGGGATGACCCCAGGATTCTCCCGCTGTGATTTCCCGGGACGGAGCCGAGTGGGATTCACCGCCAGCCCCTCCGGAAGGTGACACCGAGGTGACACCGAGGTGACACCGAAGTGACATTGCGGTGACATCTCGGCTCCCAGATGCTGGTGCAGCAAAGGGAGGCGAAACGCCAGAGCTCCATCCTGCTGAGGAGCGCCGGGCCCGATTCCCAAATCCTGGAAGCGTTCCAGGAATTGGGAAAACTCAGCCGGGAGCTGGAGGAGACGCGGCGGGAGGGGCAGCAGCGGGTGAGGGATTGTCCCCAAGCTCGGGGACATCGCGGGGAGGGGACGGCGGGGACATCGACCCCTCCATTCCCATCCCACGCCCATTTTTCCATGGAATGCTGCTTTCCCACCCCCCCCCCCCCCCCCCCCAATGGATTTCCCGATTCCCCGCCAGAACCTCATCCCACACGGAGCGGGAATTTTGCCCCAAAATCCGCTGGAATTTGGGGGGGATTTTTTTTTTTTTTTTTTAATCTCCCCAAAATTGGCCGGGATGGGGGGAGGAGGGGTTGTGGAGCATCCCCATCCTTAGGGTTTTCCCAGATCCTGGAATTGCCAAATCCTGCAGGAGAAGGAGCTGGAGGAGCAGCTGGAGAAGGAGCGGGAGGAGCTGGATCGGGCCCGGGCAGCGCTGGAGGAGGCGCGGGAGGAGAAGCGGGAGCTGAAGGAGAGGCTGGAAGGGCTGGAAAAGGAAGGTGGGAATTTCCAGAAGATTCCAGGGGGATTTCAGAGGGATTCAGGGGGATTCCAAAAGATTCTAGAGAGATTCCAGGGAATTTCCAGAAGATTCCAGGAGGATTCCAGAGGGATTCGGGAGGATTCCAGAAGATTCCAGAGAGATTCCAGGGAATTTCCAGAAGATTCCAGGAGGGTTCCAGAGGGGTTCCAGATAATTCTAGAGGGATTCCAGAGGAATCTCAGGGAATTTCCAGAAGATTCCAGGGGGATTCCAGAAGATTCCAGAGAGATTCCAGGGAATTTCCAGAAGATTCCAGGGGGATTACAGAGGGGTTCCAGATAATTCTAGAGGGATTCCAGAGGAATCTCAGGGAATTTCCAGAAGATTCCAGGGGGATTCCAGAGGGATTCGGGGGGATTCCAGAAGATTCCAGAGAGATTCCAGGGAATTTCCAGAAGATTCCGGGAGGATTCCAGAGGGATTCAGGGGGATTCCAGAAGATTCCAGGAGTATTCCAGAGGGGTTCCAGATAATTCTAGAGGGATTCCAGAGGAATCTCAGGGGGATTTCAGAAGATTCCAGAGAGATTCCAGGGAATTTCCAGAAGGTTCCAGATAATTTTAGAGGGATTCCAGAGGAATTTCAGGGAATTTCCAGAAGATTCCTGGGGGGTTCCAGAGGGATTCAGGGGCATTCCAGAGGAATTCCAGGGAATTTCCAGATGCATTCCAAGAGGATTCTAGGGGGATTCCAGAAGATTCTAGGGGGATTCCAGAAAATTCCAGGTCAAGTCCACAGGATTCCAGAGGAATTCAGGGGGATTTCAGAGATTCCAGAAAGATTCCAAGGGGATTCCAGAGTAGTCTAGATGGATTCCAGGGGAGTTTCAGAGAATTCCAGGGGGATTCCAGGAGGGTTCCAGAAGATTCCAGGGCACTGCATAGTATTGAAGGGGGATTCCAGGGAGATTCCAAAGGAATTTCCAAGGAATTCAGGGGGATTCCAGAGGGATTCCAGAGAATTCCAGGGAGGTTCCAGAAGATTCCAGAGGAATTCAAGAGGATCCCAGATGAATTCCATGAGGAATCTACGGGGATTCCAGAGGGATTCCTGAAGATTCCAGAGGGATTCCAGAAAATTCCAGGGCAATTTCAGAGGAATTCAGGGGGATTCCAGAGAGATTCCAGAAGATTCCAGGGGCATTCCAGGAGGGTTCCAGAGAATTCCAGAAAGATTCCAGGGGGATTCCAGAGTAGTCTAGAGGGATTCCAGGGTTGTTTCAGAGAATTCCAGAGGGACTCCAGGCAGATTCCAGGGGGATTCCAGAAAATTCCAGAGGCACTCCAGAGGAATTCCAAGGCGGTTCCAGAGGATTCCAGAAGAATTCAGGGGGGTTCCAAATTATTCCAATGGGATTCCAGAGGGAATTCCAGAAGATTCCAGGGAGAATCCAGAGAATTCCAGGGGGGTTTCCAGAGAATTCCAGAAGGATTTTAGAGGGATTCTGGAAGATTCCACGGAAATTTCAAAGGGATCCCCATTCCCAATCCCACCTCATTCCAGTGGGATCCCTCCGGGAGCAGCTGGCGTCACCTCAGAGCCGCCCCGAGGTGCCACCACCGCCACCGCTGCCACCGCCCGCTGCCACCGCTGTCCCCACCGAGTAGGTGACACCTCCCGAGGCTTTTCCAGCCTCTCCCTGGCCTGGGAATACTCCTGGAAAATCGCTGTCCCCACCCGGATTGTCCCCAAGAGGGGCCGGCGCTGTCCCCTGCAGGGGAGGGGACAGGAGGTGACAAATGGGAGGTGTCACCTGCTGTCCCCTGCACAGCCCCCTGGCCGCCCTCAGGCAGAGGAAGGCGCCGAAAAGCCGGGAGAGAAGTGAGTCCTGAGGGATTGGGGACATCGGGAATGTCACCGGAGCGTCACCGGGATGGGAGCGGGGACATCGGGAATGTCACCGGAGCGTCACCGGGATGGGGATATCGGGAATGTCACCAAATCGTCACCAGGATGGGAGTGGGGACACGGGAATGTCACCAAAGCGTCACTGGGGTGGGGACATCGGGAATGTCACCAGAGTGTCACCGGGATTAGGGTGGGGACATTGGGAACGTCCCCAAAGCGTCACCGAGCACTCCAGGGATCACCTCCAGCTCTATTTGGGATGATTTGGGGACAGGGTGGCAGCGCCTGGGGAGGTGACAGTTCCACCTACAGTGTGACCCCAGCTGTCACCGGGAGGTGACAGGGCGGTGCCACTCCAGCAGGTGACCCCGGGACCGAGGACATCCGAGCCAGGGCCGTGCAGGAGATGCTGGAGCGCATCCGCAGCGGGATCGTCCTGAGGCCAGCCCGGGAACGGCCACACCTGCGCCAGGTGACAGCGGGGACACCGCGGGGACACCATGGGGACGGTGGGGACACCGTGGGGACACCATGGGGACAGTGGCCTCGGGCAGGCCTGGCACTCCCGGGATCCTTCAGCCATTCCCGAATTCTCAGCAGGATTCCATGGCCAGCAAGAGGCGGAGCGCGGTGCTGGAGCTGCAGGGGATCCTGGTGGGTGGCGCTGTCCCTTTGGTGTCCCCTTGGTGTCTCCACGGTGTCCCTGTGGTGTCCTTGCAGTGTCCCCACGCTGTCCCCTCCCCGTCGCAGGGTGCCACGCTCAGGCCGAGCCGGAGGCGCAGCGGGAAGAGCCAGGACCCGCAGCTGGGATCGATCCTGGAGCGGCGGCGCCGAGCCCTGGACGCTTCCATGGGGAACAACAATTCCATGGGGAACAACAATTCCATGGGGAACAACAATTCCATAGGGAACAACAATTCCACGGGGAACAATTCCATGGGGAACAACAATTCCATAGGGAATAATTCCATGGGGAACAACAATTCCACGGGGAACAATTCCATGGGGAACAATTCCATGGGGAACAACAATTCCATGGGGAACAATTCCATGGGGAACAACAATTCCATGGGGAACAACAATTCCATGGGGAACAACAACTCCATGAGGAGCAATTCCATGGGGAACAACAATTCCATGGGGAACAACAATTCCATAGGGAACAACAATTCCATGGGGAAGAACAATTCCATGGGGAATTCCACGGCGGCACAGCAGCAGGACGCAGCTGGGAAGGGGCTGGACACAGGTACGGAGCTGGGAATGTCCCCAAGGAGGTGACACCAGCAGCTGTCCCCTCCTGTCCCTGCTCCCAGCGCTGCCATCGTTTTTCCCAGGAAACCGGGACCAGGACAAGGACCGGGACAGGGACAAGGACAAGGACAAGGACAAGGACAGGGACAGGGACAGTGTCCCCTTCCGGCCCCGTGGCCTTGGTGGCCTCCCCAGGGCGCGTCCCCTCCCCCGCCGGACAGGGGACAGCGCCTAGGAGCCATTTCCCGGGATTTTCCTGCTTCATTTCCCGGGATTTTCTGCCCCCTTCTCCAAGATTTCCCACCCTTTTCCCCCAGGATTTCCCACCCTCCTCTTCCAGGATTCCCTGCCCTCCTTTCCCAAGATTTTCCACCCTCGTCCCCCAACATTTCCCGCCCTCTTTTCCCAAAATTTTTACACCCTCAGTTCCCAAAATTTTTCCTACCTCATTTCCCAGGATTTCCCACCCTTGTCCCCCAACATTTCCCGTCCTCTTTTCCAGGGATTTTCCACACTCCTTTCCCAAAAATTTCCACCCTCAATTCCCAGGATTTTTCCACTTCCTTTCCCAAGAATTTCCACCGTTTTCCCCCCAACATTTTCCAGCCTTTTCCCCAGGATTTTCCACCCTCACTTCCCAGGATTTTCCACCTCAATTCCCAGAATTTCCCACCCTCTTTTCCAGAGATTTTCCACACTCCTTTCCCCAAAATTTCCACCCTCAATTCCCAGGATTTTCTGCCCTTCCTTCCAGGATTTTCCACCCTCTTTTCCAGGGATTTTCCTGCCTCATTTTCCCAGATTTCCCACCCTTATCCCTCAACATTTTCCACCCTCAATTCCCAGGATTTTCCACCCTTTTCCCAGATTTTTCCACCCTCAATTCCCAGGAGTTTTCCCACCTCATTTCCCAGGATTTTCTGCCCTCCCTTCCAGGATTTCCCACTCTCTTTTCCAGGGATTTTCCTGCCTCCTTTTCCGAGATTTTCCACCTTTTTTCCCCCCAACATTTTCCACCCTCCTTTCCCAGGATTTTCCATCCTCATTTCCCAAAAATTTCCACCTTCAATTCCAAGAATTTTCCACCTTCTTTTCCCCAAAATTTCCACCCTTTCCCACCTCATTTCCCAGAATTTCCCACCCTCTTTTCCCAGGATTTTCCACACCCGCAATCCCCCAAGAAATCCCTGGAAAAATGGGATTCCATGGAATTCCAGACTTCCTTGTCTTGGGAATCCCCCAAATCCCACCCATCCCATTATTCCACGTGGATCCAGCCTGATCCTGAACATTCCCAAGGATTCTGTGGCTCCTCTGGGAATTCCATCCCACCCCCCAAAATTTGGGAATTCCTTCCCAAAATCCCACAGAATCTCTGGCAGCTCTTCCTTATCTACAACATCCAAATAAAATCCTTTATTTCCCTTGGATTTGGGAACACCTGGAATTATTTTCCTGGCATTCCAAAGCTCCTTTCCTGGGAATCCCCAAATCCTCCATTCCTCAGGAATTCCCTTGGATTTGTTTTTATCCCATTTTTCTATTTTTTTCTCCTTCCTCCTTCAGCTGGAACTGAAATATTTAAGGCTGGGAGGGATTTTCCTGAATTTCCCTGAATTTCTGCTCTTTTTCCCTGTGGATTTTCCAGGAGGAAAACTGGGAAGGAGAGGTTGAATCCCTGCCCCAAAAATAAAGCCTGGGAAAGGGAAATTTCTGTTGGAAAAGGAGCAGGAATTTTGCCCAGATTTTTCCAAATTCGGGAACTTTTTCCAAATCCAGATTTCTTTGGGCTCTCCCCGGTGCTTCCAGGGAAATTCCAGAGGTTAGGAATGGAGATTCCCACTTTTCCTGCCTTTTCAATGATCTTCATCTGTGGATTTTCCCCAAAATTCTGGAGTTTTGGTGGGAAAATTCCACCCAAATTCCACAAACCCAGCTCCAACGTGGCCTTGGACACTTCCAGGGATTGGGAAAAAAATCCCAATCCCAATAAAACCCCTCAAATTCTCAGGGGAAATCTGGGATTTTACACCTTATCCATAAATTTCCCGGTGTTTCTGGGAATGCTTTTTTTTCCAAATTTAGGAGGGTTTCATCCCGAATTTCCTTTTCCTGGTGAATTATTTCTGGAATTCCACGATTTCCCAGGAATCTGGTTCAGCTCCAGGAAATCCTGAGGGATCCAGGTTGGAAAAATGTGGGAGAGAAGCTGGGAAATCTTTCCTGGCTCCTGGGAAAATTGGGATTAAAAAGGAATCAGGAATTCCTGATTTTCCTCATTCCTCTCCTGGTTCATCCCATCCCAAATCCAGGAATTTTTCCAGCAAAACCAGAGGTCTCAGGGCAAAATTCCAGCTTTTCCAAATGATTTTTTTTTTTCCTTAAAAAAACCCAAAAGTTTGGAATTTTTCCCAGCTGGAATGCTGAGGGATTTTAGTTCCCTTCCTGAAATTCCCCCTGGAATTTTCCTGGGAATTCCTCCAAAAAAAAAAAAAATCCTCTGGATCCAGGGAATTCCCTGGGGTGGGAATATTTAATCCTGGTCCAGGTGAAAATTCCAGAAAAAACAGCAATTTTGTGATCGGAATGAACAAAATTTTCAGCTCCCTCGGAGGAATTTCACCCTTTGGAAAAGGAGGAAGGAAAAATCTGGGAATTCTGAGCAATCCCCCTCTTCTGCAGGATCAGAAAAAAAAATCTGGGAATATCCTGGAAAACTGAGAAAAATCCCTTTCCACCAACTTCTTTGCTGGAGGGAAAAATTCCAAGGAATTTCCAAAGATTCAAACCACCCAAATCCCGATTTTATTTTTTTGGGATTATTCCAAGTCCTTTCCCTCTTGGAAAAAAAAAAAAAAAATGGGATGAAGGGACAGCTCCATCCTGGCTGTGTGTGTGGAATCCTCTGGATTTATCCCGATTTTTCCTGGATTTATCCCGATTTTTCCTGGATTTTTATTTTTTTTTTTTGGGGTGTGTGTGTTTTTAATTCACGGCTCTGTGAAACCCTCGGGAAAAGACCGGAGGGAACGGCTCCAAAAAAAACAAAAACAAACCAGGAATTGGGAAATAAATTCCCAAAAAGACAAGGAAAAAAAAAAAAAAAAAAAAAAAACAAAAAACAAAAAAGAGGGTTCATCCAAATCCCAACATTTTCCATGGAAATATTCCCTGAGGGATCAGCAGGGAAAGCTCCAAGCGTGGTTGGCACCTCCAGGAGTGTCCAATTCTTGGAATTCCCAAGGAATTCCCAACAGGAAAAAGCAGAGAGAGGCACAATTTGGGATATCCCAAATCCAAATCCTTTGGATATTCCCAAATATTCCCAAACCTCAGTAAATTTTCTGCCTGCTGGGCAGGATGGCTTCCTTGATGAAGGAGAAAATCAGGAGAATTCCAGAACGTTTCCCTCTTTTCCCCTTGGTGAAATAATTGGAGACGACGTCGTCTGAGGAGAAAAAACAACAAAAACAAAAACAAAAAAAAAAAAAGGGAATGGGAATCAAAATTCCAGAGGGAATGGAAAAGGGGAGATTGGGTTGGGATTTTGGGGAAGGAATTCCTGGCTGGAATGGAATTCCCAGACAAGATGTGGCTGCTCCTGGATTACTGGGAGCGGTCAAGGAAAGGGTGGATCCAGTTGGGAATGGGGGATTGGATTTCTGGGATTTTCCAAAGGGTCTGAGCATCCCAAAATCCCAAATTTCTGGGACTCTTTGAGCCTTTGGGATCTCAAAATTTCAGGCACATCCTGCCCCTTGGTAACCCCTGAAAATCCCAAATCTCTGGGACATTCTGAGCCATTGGAGACTCCTGAAAATCCCAAATTTCTGGAGCTTTGAGACCCCAAATCTTTGGGATTCCCTGAGCCTTTGTTGACCCCAAGAATCCCAAATTTCTGGAATAATCTCCAAAGCCTCAGGAATCACCAGAAATCCTCAATTTCTGAGGCTTTGCGAACCGCAGAAAATCGTAAATTTTTGGGACGTTCTTCACAGGATGAGAACCAGATAAACTTTCAATCTTTTCCCAGCCATTCCCAATCCCATTCCCAATCCCATTCCCAATCCCAATCCCATCCCATTCCCAATCCCATCCCAATCCCAATCCCATTCCCAATCCAAATCCAATCCCAATCCCATTCCCAATCCCAATCCAATCCCAATCCCAATCCCCATCCCATTCCCAATCCCAATCCCATCCCAATCCCATTCCCATTCCCAATCCCAATCCCATCCCATTCCCAATCCCAATCCCAATCCCATCCCAATCCCATCCCAATCCCATCCCAATCCCAATCCCAATCCCAGCCCATTCCCAATCCCAATCCCATTCCCAATCCCAATCCCAGCCCATTCCCAATCCCAATCCCATCCCAATCCCATTCCCAATCCCATCCCAATCCCAATCCCAATCCCAATCCCAATCCCATCCCAATCCCATTCCCAATCCCAATCCCGAACCGAATCCCATCCCAATCCCAATCCCATCCCATTCCCAATCCCATCCCAATCCCAACCCCAATCCCATTCCCAATCCCATCCCAATCCCAATCCCAATCCCATCCCATTCCCATTCCCCATCCCAATCCCCATCCCAATCCCAATCCCATCCCATTCCCAATCCCAATCCCAATCCCAATCCCAATCCCATCCCATTCCCAATCCCAATCCCCATCCCAATCCCCATCCCAATCCCCATCCCAATCCCCATCCCAATCCCCATCCCAATCCCCATCCCAATCCCCATCCCAATCCCCATCCCAATCCCCATCCCAATCCCCATCCCAATCCCAATTCCAATCCCATCCCAATCCCATTCCCAATCCCAATCCCATCCCAATCCCATTCCCAATCCCAATCCCATCCCATTCCCAATCCCATTCCCAATCCCAATCCCAATTATCCATGGACAATTGGATATTGGATCCATTCGTGGATCCATGGATTGATTCCTGAAGGATTCCCAATACCCAAACTCCATTTTAAACCCATTAAATCCAGAACCTCCCTGTGGGATCACACCCATTCCTGTTCCCATTGGGAATTGGGGCCGTGGCTGGATTTGGTCCCTCCAGGCTGCTCCCATTCCCTGTTCCCATTCCCCGTTCCCATTCCCTGTTCCTCGTTCCCATTCCCATCCCCATCCCCATTCCCATTTCCCCATTCCCCATTCCCATCCCCATTTCCCATTCCCATCCCCCATCCCCTGTCCCCATTCCCATTCCCATCCCCCATTCCCATCCCCCATTCCCATCCCCACCCCGCATTCCCCATTCCCATCCCCATCCCCATTCCCATCCCCATCCTCATTCCCATTCCCAATCCCAATCCCGAACCGAATCCCATCCCAATCCCAACCCCAATCCCATTCCCATTCCCAATCCCATCCCAATCCCAATCCCAATCCCATCCCAATCCCAATCCCAATCCTATCCCTATCCCAATCCCAATCCCAATCCCATCCCATTCCCAATCCCAATCCCCATCCCAATCCCAATCCCATCCCATTCCCAATCCCAATCCCATCCCATTCCCAATCCCCATCCCAATCCCAATCCCAATCCCCATCCCAATCCCAATCCCAATCCCAATCCCATCCCATTCCCAAATCCCATCCCAATCCCAATCCCATTCCCACCTCCTGGCTGCACTGTACATGGCAGGACGTTCTCCCCGGCCGAGAGCGACACGAAGAAGGCGAAGGGAATCAACCACAGGCAGAACGTGAAATAAGCCAGGACCTTTAGAATTCCCAAAATTCCAAAAAAAAAAAAAAAAAATTCCAAAATTTCCAAGACGGAAATTCCCAAAATTCCTGCTTAGAAATGTTAAAATTCCAGCCTGGAAATCATTAAATTTCCATCCAAAATTAATAAAAAATAATAATAATAATAAAAAAATTCTCCTCGAGTTGTTCCTCAGTTCCTCCTGGTTTTGTTTTTTTGTTTTGTTTTGTTTTGTTTTTTCCTTCTTTTAATTCCCAGATTTTAATTAAATTAATTAAGGGATTAACAAATAAGGAGTTGGGGTTTTTTTTAATTAATTAATTAATTAATTAAGGGATTCCTTAAATGGAATCATCCTGGAAAAAAATGAATTAAATTCTTTGCACTTTTCCCAAGGAATTCAAGATCAGCTGAGCCACATCCTCTTATTCCCAATCCAGGATTAAACCCCAAAAAACTGCATGAAAAAAAAAAATTGGATTTTTCCTCAATTTTTTAAGGAATTTTGGTGTCCAAGGAGCCTCCCTGGGTAATGAGAATTTTTTTTGTCATGAAATTAAGAGCAGAAAAAATGAGGAATGGCAATTCCCAGAGGGAAAAGATTTGGGGGGAAAAAAACAATGGAATTTAAATTATATTATTTCCTATTTTTCCTCTTTTTGTTTTTTAGCATTTTAGGAATAAATTGGAATTGATGTTTTACATTCTTAGAATTTCCTAGGAAAATCCCAAACCTACAATTTTAGAAGTTCAGGAAACTCCCCACCAACCCCCCCCAAAAAATAAAATAAATAAAATGAAATAAAAATAAAATAAAATGAAATGAAATGAAATAAAATAAAATAAATTGAAATAAAATAAAATGAAATAAAATAAAATAAAATAAAATAAAATAAAATGAAATAAAATAAATTGAAATAAAATAAAATAAAATGAAATTTAATAAAATGAAATAAGATAAAATAAATTGAAATAAAATTAAATTAAATTAAATAAAATGAATTAAAATAAAATAAAATAAAATAAAATAAAATAAATTGAAATAAAATAAAAAAATAAAATAAATTAAAATAGAATAAAATAAAATAAAATAAAATAAAATAAAATAAAATAAAAATAAAATAAAATGAAATGAAATGAAATAAAATAAAATAAATTGAAATAAAATAAAATGAAATAAAATAAAATAAAATAAAATAGAATAAAAGAAAATTAAATAAAATAAATTAAAATAAAATAAAATAAAATAAAATAAAATAAAATAAAATAAAACAAAATGAAATAAAATAAAATGAAATAAAATAAAATAAAATAAAATAAAATAAAATAAAATAAAAGCAAGGAGAGAATAATAAATAAAAAATCCAGGGATATTTTTATTTAATTTTGGTAGAAATAAATGTAAAAAAAAAGGGAAAAATCCGAGGATTTTATTTCCTAAAGGATCTCACCTCAGAGAAGAGGAAAAATTCCTCAGCAAAGTATTGGAAGGCCAGGTAGTGATTGACAACGAGCAGCACTGGCAGGAAAAACAAAATAAAATAAAATAAAATAAAATAAAACAAAAGAAAAGGAAAGGAAAGAAAAGAAAAGAAAAACAACAACATGGGGAAAACAACGGGATCAGAACAGGCCAGAGGGAAAATCCCAACATTTGGGGCATTTTCTGAGCTTTGGGAAATCCCAAAGATCCCAAAATTTCTGAGATTTTCTGAGTTTTGGGAAGCCCCAGATATCCCAAAATTTGGGGGATTTTCTGAGCATTGGGAAACCCGAAATATCCCAAAATTTGGGGGATTTTTTGAGGTTTGGGAAGCCTCAAATATCCCAAAATTTTGGGGATTTTTTGAGATTTGGGAAGCCCCAGGAATCCCAAAATTTCTGGGATTTTCTGAGTTTTGGGAAGCCCGAAATATCCCAAAATTTGGGGGAATTTCTGAGTTTTTGGGGTTCCAAATCTTTGGGATTTTTTGAGTTTTGGGAAGCCCCAAATATCCCAAAATTTCTGGGAATTTTTTGAGTTTTGGGAAGTCCTAAAGATCGCAAATTTCTGATATTTTCTGAGTTTTGGAAAGCCCCAAATATCCCAAAAACTGGGGGATTTTCTGAGGTTTGGGAAGCCCCAAATATCCCAAAATTTCTGAGATTTTCTGAGTTTTGGGAAATCCCAGGAAACCCAAAATTTCTGGGATTTTCTGAGTTTTGGGAAGCCCCAAAGATCCCAAAATTTTGGGAATTTTTTTGATTTTCTGGAAGCACCAAATATCCCAAAATTTTGGGAATTTTTTGAGTTTTGGGAAGTCCTAAAGATCCCAAATTTCTGAGATTTTCTGAGTTTTGGGAAATCCCAGGAAACCCAAAATTTCTGGGATTTTCTGAGTTTTGAGAAGTCCCAAGAATCCCAAAATTTCTGGGATTTTCTGAGTTTTGGGAAATCCCAAGAATCCCAAAATTTTGGGGATTTTCTGAGTTTTGGGAAATCGCAGGAATCCCAAAATTCTGGGGCACTCAGGAACCCCCAATCCCTGGAATTCTCTGGATTTTTTGGGATTTCAGCTCACTCCCAACCCAAACCAGTCTGGAATTCCACGAGCTTGGAACAAAGGGTGATCAGGAAGCCCAGAATTCCCAGAAAATCCCAGAATTCCCAGGAAATCCCAGAATTCCCGGAAAATCCCAGCATTCCCAGCTCCCAGCCACATCATTCCCAAAGATCAAAGTCCTTTCTGGCACTGGCAGAATTCCCAAATTTTTAACCCTACCTGGGAATAGGGAATGAGGCTCCTCCCCTTTCCCTGCAGCCCTTCCCACTTTTTTCCCCATTCCTGGAATTCTCCAAGGAATCCCAAATTTCTGGGATTCTCCAAAACCCCAGGAATCCCAAATTTCTGGGAAAATCAGGAACCCCCAAACCCTGGAATCCCTGAACTTTTGAATCACCCACAAATCCCAAATTTCTGGGATTCTCCAAAGCCCCAGGAATCCCAAATTTCTGGGACAATCAGGAACCCCCAAACCCTGGAATCCCTGAACTTTTGAATCACCCACAAATCCCAAATTTCTGGGATTCTCCAAAGGCTCAGGGATCCCAAATTTCTGGGACATTCTGACCCCTTGGAGAGCCCCAGGAATCCCAAATTTCTGGGATTCTCCAAAGCCCCAGGAATCCCAAATTTCTGGGACAATCAGGAACCCCCAAACCCTGGAATCCCTGAACTTTTGAATCACCCACAAATCCCAAATTTCTGGCACGCTCCAAGCCCTGAGTAAACCCCAAATTCCTGGAGCATTCCGAGGCTTTTTGGGGCACTCAGGAATCTCCAAAAATTCCCCCAAAAAATTCCCCCAAATTCCTCATTACAGACGGATTTGAGCCCTGACCACAGGACAGGATGAAGTTGGAGGAGGTGAGCACGATGAAAGGAAAAGTCTGGAGCAATCCGAAGTACACGAGGTTGGTGAAGAGCCCCATTCCCACCAGGAACGCCGGGAATTGCTCAAACAGGTACAGCCCCACCAGCACCGCCGAGGAAAACTGGGAAAAAAATAAAGAAAGAAAGAAAGAAAGAAAGAAAGAAAGAAAGAAAGAAAGAAATATGGAATTCCAAGTGAAATTTCACCCACAGTGGGATGGAATCAACAACTCCCATCCCATTTTCTTGGCAGTTTGTAAAAATTTTTACGTTGATTTTTTTTGTTTGTTTGTTTTGTTTTGTTTTTTGTTTTGTTTTTTGTCCCCCCCATCCCCCAGATTTGGATGGGATTCCTGGTGGAATTCCCAGCTGGAATTGCCAGGACTCACCCAGATCATGTATTTGATGATCCTCCTGGTGACCACGGTGTACTCCTCGATCAGCTCCGCCAGGTAGTACAGCCCGGCCGCTGTGGGGACAGCGCGGGGACACCGATGGCACCGATGGCACCGCTGGCACCTCGGGGGTGTCACCACCCCACACAGGGGCTGGGGACACTCAGGGATTCCCAAACTGGGAAGGGGATGTGGGAGAACTCAGGGACAGACAGGGTTGGGGATGCTCTGAGAATTTGGGGACACTCAGGGATCCCAAATCTTGGGGACACTTCAAGGGTTTGGGGACACTCAGGGATCCCAAATCTTGGGGACACTCAGAGGGTTTGGGGACACTCGGGGATCCCAAATCCTGGGGACACTTCAAGGGTTTGGGGACACTCAGGGATCCCAAATCCTGGGGACACTTCAAGGGTTTGGGGACACTCAGGGACCCCCAAATCTTGGGGACATTCTGAGGGTTTGGGGACACTCAGGGATCCCAAATCTTGGGGACACTTCAAGGGTTTGGGGACACTCAGGGACCCCCAAATCTTGGGGACACTTCAAGGGTTTGGGGACACTCAGGTATCCCAAATCTTGGGGACACTTCAAGGGTTTGGGGACACTCGGGGATCCCAAATATTGGGGACACTCTGAGGGTTTGGGGACACTCGGGGATCCCAAATCCTGGGGACATTCTGAGGGTCTGGGGACACCCAGAGACCCCCAAATCTTGGGGACACTCTGAGGGCTCGAGGACACCCAGAAAGCCCCAAATCTTGGGGACACTTCAAGGGTTTGGGGACACTCGGGGATCCCAAATCCTGGGGACATTCTGAGGGTCTGGGGACACCCAGAGACCCCTAAATCTTGAGGACACTCTGAGGGTTTGGGGACACCCAGAGACCCCCAAATCTTGAGGACATTCTGAGGGTTTGGGGACACCCAGAGCCCCCCAAACCCCTGAGGACGCCCCGGAACTCTCCCTTCCCCTCAGCCCTTCCCGCCCTTTCCCCCCTCCCTCCCCTCCCCCTCTCTATCGCGACAGGCCCGGAGCGGGCCCAACCCCATCGCTCTCATGCCGGGGCGCTCTCACCGATGGCCAGGGTGACAAAGGCCACCTGCACGAGCAGGGACAGCCAGCTGAGCACGTACATGAACCACATGGCGGGGCCGGGGCCGCTCCCGGGGCCGTTCCCGGGGGCCGCTCCCGCTCCGGGCCCGGCGCCGCTCCCGGCAGCGCGCGCCGCCGGAACCAGCGAGACGCGGGGCTCGCCCGTGACAGCGCCCCCTGGCGGTTCGGAGGACTCTCGGCACGGAGCGCAGAGGGCGGAGAAAGGCGGGGAGGGGGAACCCCAAAAATGTTTGGGGTGGGGAAGGCGGGGGGGACACACACCCTAAAAGTGTTTTTGGGAGATCGGAGATGGGAGGAGAGAGTCCCTAAAGTCTGCAGGATCGGTGGGAATAGATAGGGAAACCCCCCGGAATTATGAGGGAAAATTCTGAAATTCTACAAGGAACCCCCCCAAAATGTCCAGGGAGGGACCCCAAAACACGGGGGGACCCCAAAATGTACAGGGACCCCAAAATGTACAGGGACCCCAAAACACGGGGGACCCCAAAATGTACAGGGACCCCAAAATGTACAGGGACCCCAAAACACGGGGGACCCCAAAATGTACAGGGACCCCAAAAATGTCCAGGGACCTCAAAACACGGGGGGACCCCAAAATGTTTAGGGACCCCAAAATATACAGGGACCCCAAAATGTACAAGGACCCCAAAACACGAGGGGATCCCAAAATGTACAGGGACCCCAAAACACGGGGGCACCCCAAAATGTACGGGGACCCCAAAAATGTCCAGGGACCTCAAAACACGGGGGGACCCCAAAATGTTTAGGGACCCCCCAAAATGTACAGGGACCCCCCCAAAATGTCCAGGGATCCCCAAAAGTACGGGGACCCTAAAGGGTACCAGGAACCCCAAAACCCTACAGAGACCCCAAACTGCACAGGGACCCCCAAAACCGTGTAGGGACCCCCTAAAAAACTATTTAGGGTCCCCAAAATCCACACTGGGATGTACTGGGAGGGTTTTGGGGTGCTGGTTTTGGGGTCCTGGAGGTTCATTTTGAGGTCTCGTTTTAGGGTTCCTGGGGGGTTTTTTGGGGTGCTGGGGGCTGATTTTTGGGGTTCGGGGCGGTTTCATTTTGGGGTGCTGGTCTTAGGGGTCACGGGGGGCTCATTTTGGGGTAGTGCTGGGTGATTTTGGGGTGCTGGATGTTTAATTTTGGGGTCCTGAGCTCATTTTAGGGCTTCTGGGGGGGGCTCATTTTGGGGTGCGGGGGTTGTTTTTGGGGGTGCTCATTTTGGGGTTACTGTGGGGCTCATTTTGGGGTTACTGTGGGGTTCATTTCATTTTTGGGATGTTGGGGTGCTCCTTTTGGGGGTACAAGGGGCTCATTTTTGGGGGCGCTTGGCGTTTATTCTTAGGGTCTCATTTTAGGGTGGTGTGGGTTCCTTTTGGGGGTACCGGGGGTTGATTTTGGGGTGCTGAAAGTCTCATTTTGGGGGTACTCGGGGGTTCATTTTTTGGGGTTATGGGGGTGCAGAAAAAGCGGGTAACGAAAGAGGGGGACAAAGTGTCCCCGAACCCCTCCCCGAGAACGGAGGGGACAAAGGGGGGGGACAAAGGGGGGGACAAAGGGGGGGACAAAGGGGGGGACAAAGGTGGGGACAAAGTGTCGGGCGGGCGATAACGCGGGATGGCACCGTGTGACAGGGGGTGACAGGGGGTGACAGGGGTGACAGGGGTGACGGGGGGTGACGGGGGGTGACGGGGTGTGACAGGGGTGACAGGGGTGACAGGGGTGACAGGGGGTGACGGGGGGTGACGGGGTGTGACAGGGGGTGACAGGGGGTGACAGGGGTGACAGGGGTGACAGGGGTGACAGGGGGTGACGGGGGGTGACGGGGTGTGACAGGGGTGACAGGGGTGACAGGGGTGACAGGGGGTGACGGGGGGGTGACAGGGGGTGACGGGGGGGTGACAGGGGGGGTGACAGGAGTGACAGGAGTGACGGGGGGGTGACGGGGGGGTGACAGGGGGTGACAGGGGGTGACAGGGAGTGCGGCCCGCAGGGAGTGCGGCCCGACCACCCCAGCCCGACCCAGAGAGAGCCGCGGGCAGCGGGAAATGGGGGAGAATGGGATGGGGAATGGGGACAGGGAATGGGGACAGGGAATGGGGAATGGGGACAGGGAATGGGGAATGGGAATGGGGACAGGGAATAGGGACAGGGAATGGGGAATAGGAATGGGGACAGGGAATGGGGAATGGGGACAGGGAATGGGGAATGGGAATGGGGAATGGGAATGGGGAATGGGGACAGGGAATGGGGAATGGGGACAGGGAATGGGGAATGGGAATGGGGACAGGGAATAGGGACAGGGAATGGGGAATGGGGACAGGGAATGGGGAATGGGAATGGGGACAGGGAATAGGGACAGGGAATGGGGAATGGGGACAGGGACAGGGAGCGCCTCCTGCTCCTTTTCTCCACTCTCTGCGCTACCTGGGAGGTTCCGAGACCCTTTCCCGACCCATCCCGATCCATCCCGAAAAACCCCCAAAACTCCAAACACCACAGGAACCCCAAAAAATCCAAACACCACATGAACCCCAAAACCCCCAAAACCCCAAACATCACAGGAACTCCAAACATCCTAAAACCCCAAACACCCAAAAACCCCAAACACCACAGGAACCCCAAACAGCACAGGACCCCCAAGCACCCCAAAAACCCAACAACCCCAAACACCATAGGAACCCCAAACACCACAGGAACCCCAAACATCCTAAAACCCCAAACACCACAGGAACCCCCAAAACCCCAAACCCCCCAAACAGGGCTCTCCTCCCATCCCACACCCCTCCCTGTCACCCCCAAATCCCCAATTAGGGCATTTAGGACCTTCTGGCTTCTCCCACCATTCCGAGCTATTTTTAGATCTATTTTTTTCCCTTTTTTTTTTTTTTTGTAGGATTTTTTTTCTGCCTTTTCCCATTTCCTCGCCGCAGCCAAAACCCCGTGAAGTTCCCGGCGGGAGAATCCAGGCGTGAAAAATGTGTGAGATCCACCCCGGGAGCGCCTTTTCCCTCCTCTTTCCCAGTTCCTGAGCTTTTTGCTGCTTCCCCCCCCCTCTTCACCTCACACCCTCTGCCGCCCCCCACCCCAAATCTGCCCCCACAGCACCCCCAGGGATCCGGATTTGGAGATTCCCGAAGTTTCTCGGCGTTCTCAGTGAGGAGTTTGGTTTTTTTTTTGTTCCCAAGCCCCACAAATCCCCATGGATGAGGTTTTACCCCACAAATCCCCATGGATGGGATTTTTTTCCAAGCCCACAAATCCCCATGGATGGGATTTTGTTCCCAAGCCCCACAAATCCCCATGGATGAGGTTTTACCCCACAAATCCCCATGGATGGGATTTTTTTCCAAGCCCCACAAATTCCCATGGATGGGATTTTGTTCCCAAGACCATGGATGGGATTTGATCCCCAAATTCCCCCCCACCCCAGTCCCCCTTTCTTCCCCTCCTTCCATGATTTTTCTCCTCCCCATTGCCACATTTCCCATCCCCACATTTCCCATCCCACTGTTCCCATTCCCACCAGGAAAGGGAGGGCCAACCAAAAAGGATTGGGGGACAATCCTGAAATGGGGGGTGATCAGAAAGGATCGGGATCAATCAGCAGGGATCGGGATCAATCAATAGGGATTGGGATGATCGATTATCAGGGATTGGGATCAATCAGTAGGGATTGGGATGATTGGTTATCAGGGATTTGGATCAATCAGTAGGGATTGGGATGATTGGTTATCAGGGATCGGGATCAATCAGTAGGGATTGGGATGATCGATTATCAGGGATTTGGATCAATCAGTAGGGATTGGGATGATTGGTTATCAGGGATCGGGATCAATCAGTAGGGATTGGGATGATCGATTATCAGGGATTGGGATCAATCAGTAGGGATTGGGATGATTGGTTATCAGGGATCGGGATCAATCAGTAGGGATTGGGATGATTGATTATCAGGGATTGGGATCAATCAGTAGGGATTGGGATGATCGGTTATCAGGGATCGGGATGATCCATCAGCAGGGATGGGGAGCAGCCAGCACACAGAGGGGGCTGGGGCAGCATGGGGGGACCCTGTTGCCATCCCCATTCCCACTCCCATCCCCATCCCCATTCCCACCCTCATCCCGTTCCCACTCCCATCCCATGCCCATTCCCACTCCATCCCTACTCCAAATCCAATCCCCATCCCATTCCCACCCTGCTCCCATCCCAATCCCATCCCCATTCCCCATTTCATCCCCAGCCCCATCCCATCTCTACCTCAAATCCAATACCCATCCCCATCCCAATCCCATCCCCAATCCTATCCCCAACCCCATCCCAAATCCCCAATCCGACCCCAATCCCATCCCCAATCCCATCCCCAATCCCATCCCATCCCAATCCCAATCCCAATCCCAATCCCAATCCCAATCCCAATCCCAATCCCAATACCATCCCCATCCCATCCCCACCCCAATCCCAATCCCAATCCCGCCCCAATCCCATCCCCACCCCAGTCCCACCCTCTCCTCTCCTCTCCTCTCCGGCTCTCCCCGCACACATGGCCGCTCTCACTCGGGCTGACAGCCGGGCGCGCTCGGCTCCCGCTGCTCTCATTGGCTCCGTGTTGGACCGAGGGTCACGCTCCGGTCAGCCCTGCCCGATCCCATCCCGCCTGCCCCATCCCATCCTCCCGCTCTTCCCGGGAAAGCTTCTCCTGTCAGCTCCGCTCAGCCCTGACGCGCTCCCCGAACCGTGAATGCAACGCGGCCGGGGACCGGCCCGGCCAGCCCGGGGGGGGCTGCGGAACGGGGGGCAAGGAGGGGGAGATCCATCGGGAATGAATGGTGGGGGATCCGTCAGGGAAAAGGCGGAGATCGGGAAAGGTGGGGGGTCGATCAGGAATGGTGGGGAGCAGTCAGGAATGGTGGGGAGCAGTCAGGAATAACGGGGTGAATCAATCAGGAATGATGGGGAGCAGTCAGGAATGGTGGGGAGCAGTCAGGAATAACGGGGTGAATCAATCAGGAATGGTGGGGATCAATCAGGAATGATGGGGAGCAGTCAGGAATGGTGGGGAGCAGTCAGGAAAAGGGGGATCGATCAGCAATGACGAGGGGGGCAATCAGAAATGATGGAGATCAATCAGGAATGATGGGGGGGATCAATCAGGAATAACGGGGGGGATCAATCAATCAGGATGGGGGGATCAATCAGGAATGATGAAGGGGGCAATCAGGAAGGATTGGGGGATCCCACAATCCCCCCAGACCCCAAATCGCGGGGGGGACACGAGGGGCCCCCTCCTTCCTCACCCCTCCCCCCCCCCCAGGTCCTTTGGGCTCCGGGAGGGGCTTGGGGGGCACCCCTGAATTTGGGGTACCCCATTAACCCCCAGGTGTCCCCAAATGGTTTTGGGGGATCGCAGGTGGTGGGAGCGGGACCCTCATGGGTCTGAGATGGTCCCGCGGGTTTGGGGTCTGGGAGGAGGGGATGGGGTTAGCCCTGGATTTGGGGTCTGGGAGGAGGGGATGGGGTTACCCCTGGATTTGGGGTTTTGGAGGAGGGGATGGGGTTAGCCCTGGATTTGGGGTTTTGGAAGAGGGGATGGGGTTAGCCCTGGATTTGGGGTTTTGGAAGAGGGGATGGGGTTAGTCCTGGATTTGGGGTTTTGGAAGAGGGGATGGGGTTAGCCCTGGATTTGGGGTTTTGGAAGAGGGGATGGGGTTAGCCCTGGATTTGGGGTGCTCCCCATCCCTTCCTCCCGGCTCCATCTCCTGCCCCTCTCCCCATCCCTTGTGGGGTGTCCAGGACAGCCCTCCGTAGGGATTCGGGGCTCCCATTTCCCCTTGGTTGGATTTTGGGGATCACATCTCCCTTCAGCCAAGGTTTGGGAGGTCCGATTTAGCTTTAGCCAGGATTTGGGGGTCCCATGTCCTCTCGACCACGGTTTGGGAGTCACATCTCCCCTTGTCACAGCTTCAGGGGTCCCTGTGTCCCCTCAGCCGGGTTTTGGGGTCCCCGTGTCCCCTCAGAGATGTTTTGGGGTCCCCGTGTCCCCCGGATATGTCACCACCGCACTCTGCCGTGCCTGTCCCCCCGTTCTGCGTGCCGGGGACATCCCGGGGACATCCCGGGGACATCCCGAGGAGGGGGGGGGGGGGGGGGGGGGGGGGGAGGCTGCGAGGACACCGGGACTCCCCAAATCCCACTGGCGACCCCCCCGAAGCGCCGCGAGCGGGAATTCCCGGGAATTCCCGAACTCCTGATCCCGGCAATCCCTGAGACCACCCGGAGCTGTCCCCGTGTCCCCAACACCCTCCGCGGGGGTGGCACAGATTTGTGGGGCGACCCTAAATCCTCCCCTAAGTGGGATAAGAGGGGGGGGGAAATCCCTTATCCCGCACCCCAAAGTGACGCTGGGAGCGGGGTGGGGACACCCCCGCCACACCCAGTGCCACCAAGGCGGTGCCACCAGGCCGGGTGACACCAGGGGACAGCCACCCCCCTCCCGCAGCCCGCAGTGCGGGGACGTGGCACGGGCGGGGCGGGGAAACTGAGGCACGGGGAGGGTGGAGGAGGGGCAGAGCTGTTCCGGAGGGCTCCCCTCCCCCCCCTCCCCTCCCCCCCCCCTCCCCTCCCCCCGCTCATTAGCGGTGATAATGTCAATTAGCGACCGCCCCGCTCGGCTCCTGCCCTCTGTCCCCACGGGTGTCGCAAGGGAGGGGCTCCTATCGCGGTTCCAGTCCCGATCCCAGTGCCCGGGAGCGGGATCCCCCCGCTGGGGGTGATGGCTCTGTCCCTGTCCCTGTCCCCTGTCCCTATCCCTGTCCCCTATCCCTGTCCCCTATCCCTGTCCCCAATCCCTATCCCTGTCCCCAATCCCTATCCCTGTCCTATCTCTGTCCCTGTCCCCTTTCCCTGTCCCCACCTCTGGGTGTATCCGTAGCCCCTTTCCCATCCCCGTTTCTATTTTTACTCCTGCCCCCATCCCTGTCCCTGTTCCTGTCCCCATCCTTGTCCCTCTCCATCAAATTCCCTGTCCCCATCCTCTTCCTCATCCCTGTCCCCATCTCTGTCCCTATCCCCATTCCCATCCTTCTGTCCCCATTCATGGCCCTGTCCCTGCCCCATTCCCATCTCCACCCCTATTGCCATCCCTGTTCCCTGTCCCCGACCCCATTCCTCATCCCCCTCCCCATTCCCTGTCCCCATTCCCTGTCCCCATCCCCATCCCCATTCCCATTCCCCGTCCCCATACACTGTCTCTGTCCCCATTCCCTGTCCCCATCCCCATCCCCATTCCCATTCCCCGTCCCCATACACTGTCTCTGTCCCCATTCCCTGTCCCCATCCCCATTCCCATTCCCATTCCCCGTCCCCATACACTGTCTCTGTCCCCATTCCCTGTCCCCTGTCCCCTGTCCCTGTCCCCATCCCCATTCCCTATCCCCATCCCCATTCCCTGTCCCCACTCCCTGTCCCTGTCCCCAGCCAGCCCAGTGGCAGTGTGGGTGGCAGGCCGGGGACTCCGTGGGTGGACACCGGTGACATTCCCGGACGGAAAGGTCACGGTCACATCCTGGTACTCGGCCCCAACCCTCAGAGCCGAGGCTGCTCCGTGGAACAAGTGACAGCTCCTGGAACTGCCACCGGTGTCCCCAGTGCCACCACCCCAGGGCAGCTCGGCCCCAACGCTGTCACCTCCCGTTCCCGTTCCCGTTCCCGTTCCTGCTCCCCTCTGGAATTCACCTCCGCGTCCCCTCCACGGTGTCCGGGTGGGAAGCGGCAGAGCCGGAGCGCAAATGTCACCAACACTGTCCCCTCCTGGAATGCTGGGATGGAGGGAGGGATGGGGAATGGGAAAATGGAGGGATGGAGCAACAGAGGGGTAAAGGGACAAAGGGATAGCAGGAGGGAGGGAGGGATGGGAGGAGGGATGGATGGAGGAAGGGATTGAGGGACAGAGAATGAGAAAGTGCAGGGATGGGGAATGGGAAATGGGAAAAGGCAGGGATGGGGAATGGGAAAGTGCAGGGATGGGGAATGGGAAAAGGCAGGGATGGAGGGATGGGGAATGGGAAAATTCAGGGATAGAGGGATGGGGAATGGGAAAAGGCAGGGATGAAGGGATTTGGAATGGGAAAATTCAGGGATGGAGGTATGGGGAATGGGAAAGTGCAGGGATGGGGAATGGGAAAATTCAGGGATGGGGAATGGGAAAGTGCAGGGATGGGGAATGGGAAAGTGCAGGGATGGAGGGACAAAGGGATGGCGGGATGGAGGCACAGAGCAGATGCTGGGTTGGATGGATGCGCACAAGGAAAGGAGCATGGATGGAAGGAAGGATGGACGGACGGACAAGAAGACAAATGGATGGACTCTGGGAATGGGACAGACAGCACCTACCACAGAGCTGGAATCGCTGGGGGCAGAGCAGGATCCCGGAGCTGCAGGAAGGACACAGGGAAGGACACACGGACAGGCCCCACTTCCCTGCGTCCCCTCTCTCCTGCACCGTCCCTTGTCCCGGTACCGGTGGCACGGACGTGACCCGGTGTGGTGCCACAGCACCCTGGGCTCCGGCACCGCCGTGCCAGGATGGGGACGGGCGTAGGATCTTCCGTTTGGGATGGGGGTGGGATCATCCGTTTGGGACGGGTGCGGGTGCAGGATTATCCGTTCGGGATGGGGACGGGTGTGGGATCATCCATTTGGCATGGGCGCCCCAAATCCAATCCCAAAGGCTGCCTGGCCTTGCAGCAGCCGCCCACCCCATCCCACCACCGCCCCATTCCCGTTTCTCCACTCACCATCCTCTTCCTCCTCACAGGACGTCCCCGGGATGTCCCTGGTGCCGCTCCACCCCTGGAACGGATCCAGACCCCAGAATTCAACCCAGCCCCTCCAAAAATCAGCATTTCCTCGTGAGATGGAGCCGTTCCTTCCTGGGCCTTCTTCCCTCCTTTCCCAGCCGGATCCGGCGTGGCCCCGGCACCCGCGGGCGGAGCGGGGTTATCAGAGCTTCCTCATCCCGAATTTGGGGTGCTCGGGCCGGGTTTGGGGTGCTCGGCCGATGTCCCCTCTCCGTCCCGCTGCCACCCAGAACCCCCGGCAGCTTCGGGGACGGAGCCGCCCAGGAACACCCGGGCTCCGGTGGGATCGGGACATCCCTGGAGCCTTCCCGGCTCCCGCACCCCCTTCCCGGGCTGGAATTCACCCCGAGCTCCCCCAAAACCTCCGTGTCTCACCCCGCACCTCCCACCCCGCCAGTGCCACCTCCTGTACCCCGACTGGGGAAAGCCACCTCCCCCGGGTTGGGGACACGCTCGGGGCTCCCGGGGGGGACCCTGCTGTCCTCGTGGCCGAGCGGGTGGCAGCGGGGACAGCGCTGTCCCCACCCCGCGGGTCTCGTGGGACCCCGCGGACTCACCCGGCAGCTCCCGGCTCCGCTGCAACTTTGCCACAAGTTGAGACAAAGGCGGCGGGTGCCGTCCCCGCTGTCCCCGCTGTCCCCAGACAGGCTGGTGCCACCAGGATTTAATGAGGGCACGAGGGCGGTGGGCTCGGGGGCTGCACACCAACACTCCGAGCATTAACCCTTCCCCTGCCGCCCTGGGGGGAGCAGGGCTCCCTCTTCCCGCACCCCCGTCCCCCAACGCCTCCCGGGATCCCCCAGCCTGGAGAACCGGGATAATCCCGGGGTTTTGTGTCCCCGGGGTGGGGACAGCCCCGAGGAGGAGGGGATACACGGCAAGGAGCCCCCCCCCCCCAGTCCTGGGGTCACTGCCACACCCAATGGAAGGGCTGGGGGGACCCAATGCCAGCGCCCGGGATGGCGGTGTCCGCATCCCTGTCCCCATCCCGACCACGTCCCCATCTCTGTCCCCATTCCAGCTGTGTCCCCATCCCGGTTGCTCCAATGTGTCCCTGTCCCTGCTGCTCTGCTCTGTCCCCATCCCAGCATCCCAGGACCACAGAACCCATGGAAGCGGCGATATGGATGTGCAAGGTGTGGGATTTGGGATGTGGGATTTGGGATGGCCTGGCTGATGCTGCCAGATGGGAAGGAGTCCCTGCCAATGCATCATCCATCCATCCTTCATCCATCCATCCATCATCCATCCATCATCCATCCATCCATCATCCATCCATCATCCATCCATCATCCATCATCCATCCATCCATCCATCATCCATCCATCCATCCATCCATCATCCATCCATCATCCATCCATCCATCATCCATCCATCCATCCATCATCCATCCATCCATCCATCCATCATCCATCCATCCATCATCCATCCATCCATCATCCATCCATCCATCCATCCATCCATCCATCCATCATCCATCCATCCATCCATCCATCCATCCATCATCCATCCATCATCCATCCATCATCCATCCATCCATCCATCCATCATCCATCCATCCATCATCCATCCATCCATCATCCATCCATCCATCCATCCATCCATCCATCCATCCATCCATCATCCATCCATCAATCATCCATCCATCATCCATCCATCCATCATCCATCCATCATCCCTCTCTCCCTTTAATTTTTCCATCCCTCCATCTCGCCCCTCCCCTCCTCTCCACCCTCTCCCCTCCATCTGTCCCTCCCTCCATGTCCCCAGGCCGCACACGTGGCTGTCCCCTCCCTGCCGTCACTGTCACCTCTGTCCCCCACCGAGCGGGGGCCCTGCAGGTCCTCAGCTGCTCTGGGGGGTCATACGTGGGAGGGGACAGAGGTGACACCGGTGACACGGTGGCTGCTGGCCCACGGACACGTCCCCAAGCCCTCCATGGGGACAGCGGGGACAGGGGGACCCCCTGTGCTTGGGGGGGTTCCAGGAGGGGGAGGCTGAGAGCGAGGGGGGCTCTGTCACCGGGGGGGTACCAATGGGATTGGTCACGGGTGGGTTTTGGGGGGATTTGGGGGAATTTGTCACTTGTAGGGGTGTGGGGCTGTGTCATGGGTGGGTACGGGGGGGATTTGGGGGATTTCTCATGGGTGGGGTACAGGCGGATTTGGGGGCGGTGTCACAGGTGAATTTGGGGGATTTCTCACGAGTGGGACACAGGGGGATTTGGGGGCGGTGTCACAGGTGGATTTGGGGGATTTCTCACGGGTGGGACACAGGAGGATTTGGGGGATTTCTCATTTAATAGATACGGGCAGATTTGGAGGATTTACCCCGCGTGGTGCAGCGTCCGGAGCGCGTCCGTGGGGTCACGGTGCCATCCCGGAACCCCGGGAGGGGACACAGGGAGGGGACAGGGAGGGGACCCGGGGCGGGCGGGGGCGGAGCCAACGCGGGGGAGGGCGTGGCCATGGACTGAGAGTGAGCGCTCCTTTATGCCTATGTATGGATATGGGCGTGTCTGCGGGGCGGAGCCACACTGGGGCCAGCCTATAGGAAATCAGCTTGTGGATATGGGGCGTACCCACGCTCCATAAATGGTCATGGGCGGGGCTAGCGCCGGCAGCGATGGCGGCGCTGTTCGGTGGAGTGGAGGGGTGAGGGGCGGACCGGGACCGGGGGGCTCCCCCATCCCCCCCCGAGGGGTTTGCACCGGGACCCCCTCCCTGATCCCCGGTACCCGCCCGGGTACCTCCATCCCGGGGGGAGCGGTCCTGGGGGGTCCATGCGAGCCCCCCTTCATCGGTTCCTGTCCCCTCCTGTCCCTCCTGCCCCGGGGTGGGGTTCAGCTCCCCCCAATTCAGGGTCCCCCGAGTGACCCCAGTGGGAGATCAGAGGTGGGGTGGGGTCCCCACCCTGGGTGGGGCAATGGGGTGGTGCTGGCAGTGTCCCCCCCCAATGTCTCTCTCGGCAGAGGGGGCACCCACTCCACGGTGGTGCTGGTGTCCGGAGATGGGCAAATCCTGGCCGAGAGCGAGGGACCCTGCACCAACCACTGGGTGAGCTGGGGGCCAGCCCTGGGGGCTTGGGGACAGTCCTGAGCCCAGCCTGGGGCTTGGGGACATTCCTGAGGGCTTGGGGACAATCCTGAGCCCAGCTTGGGGCATTTGGGACACGGAGAGAGGGGAACAGGCCCTGGGGAAGGGGGTTGGGGTTGCTGGGTTTGGGACATGGGGTTTGGGACACGGAGCGGGGTTTGGGACATGGAGCTGGGCTGTTTTTGGCTGTCCCCAAACTTACAGACACTTGGGTGGGACGCAGCTACTGCAGACAGTGCCACCGTGTCCCCTGTGCCCAAAAACCCTCTGGGTGGAGCCTGGGTGGCCTCAGGATGTCCCCAAACCCAGAGCCCCGTGTGTGACCCCTGGGGTGGTGGCCTCAGGATGTCCCCAAACCCAGAGCCCCGCGTGTGACCCCTGGGGTGGTGGCCTCAGGATGTCCCCAAACCCAGAGCCCCGCGTGTGACCCCTGGGGTGGTGGCCTCAGGGTGTCCCCGTGCCTGTCCCAGCTCATCGGCTCCGAGGAATGCCTGCGGAGGATCGAGCGCATGGTCAGCGAGGCCAAGAGCAAAGCGGGGGCTGACCCCGAGGTGCCCCTGCGCTCCCTGGTGAGCCCCCGTGCTGTCCCCAAGCCCCTCAGTGCCACCCTGCCCTGTCCCCAAACGCTTCGGTGCCACCCTGCCCTGTCCCCAAACCCCTGTGCTGTCCCTAAACCCCTTTCCTGTCCCCAAATCCCCTCCGTATCCCCACCCCCAGCACCACCCCCGGTGTCCCCACGGCTGTCCCCCGTGTGTGTCCCCCGTGTGTGTCCCCCATGGCTGTCCCCATGGCTGTCCCCCGTGTGTGTCCCCCATGGCTGTCCCGTGGGTGACAGGGCTCTGGTGGCACAGGGGCTGTCTCTGAGCGGGGGTGACCAGCCCGAGGCGCTGGCGGCCATGACCCAGGAGCTGCAGCGGCGATTCCCGCACCTGAGCCTGAGCTACAGCGTCAGCAGCGACGCGCTGGGAGCCATGGCCACGGCCAGCGACCGGGGTCAGGCCACGGGACACCCCACGGATCCAGCTCCATCCCAGGGATCCAACCCCATCCCAGGGATCCAGCCCCACCCCACGGATCCAACCCCACCCCACGGATCCAACCCCACCCCACGGATCCAGCCCCACCCCACGGATCCAGCCCCATCTCACGGATCCAACCCCATCCCACGGATCCAACCCCATCCCACGGATCCAGCCCCATCCCACGGATCCAGCCCCATCCCACGGATCCAGCTCCATCCCAGGGATCCAGCCCCATCCCAGGGATCCAGCCCCATCCCAGGGATCCAGCCCCACCCCAGGGATCCAGCCCCACCCCAGGGATCCAGCCCCACCCCAGGGATCCAACCCCATCCCAGGGATCCAGCCCCATCCCAGGGATCCAGCCCCATCCCAGGGATCCAACCCCATCCCACGGATCCAGCCCCATCCCATAGAACCGATTGATTCTCGTGTTCCTGAGCTACAGCGTCAGCAGCGATGCTCTGGGAGCCATGGCCACGGGACACCCCATAGAGCCTGATCCTATAGAGTCTGATCCTATAGATACGACCCCATCCCATAGTGCCCAATCCTATAGAACTCCATCCCATAGAGCCCGATCCCATAGAGCCCGATCCCATAGAGCTCTATCCCATAGAGCCCGATCCCATAGAGCTCTATCCCATAGAGCCCGATCCCATAGAGCCCGATCCCACAGAGCTCCATCTATAGAGCCCGATCCCATAGAGCCTGATCCTTTAGTGTCTGATCCTATAGATACAACCCCATCCCTTAGAGCCCGATCCCATAGAACTCCATCCCATAGAGCCCAATCCCATAGAGCCTGATCCCATAAAGCCCCATCCTATAGAGCCTGATCCTATAGAGCCCCATCCTATAGAATCCCAACCTACATTACCCCATCCCATAGAGCCCCATCCCATAGAGCCCGATCCCACAGAACCGATTGATTCCCCTAGAACTGATTGATTGCTATAGATACAGCCGACCCCACAGGAAACCCCAAATGTTCAGTTTTTGGGGTCCCTATTTCGGGTTTCTGACCCCATGAGAAAACCCCAAATGTTCAGTTTTTGGGGTCCTTATTTCGGGTTTCTGACCCCACAGGAAAACCCCAAATGTTCAGTTTTTGGGGTCCTTATTTCGGGTTTCTGACCCCACAGGAAAACCCCAAATGTTCAGTTTTTGGGGTCCCTATTTCGGGTTTCTGACCCCACAGGTGGCATCGTGCTCATTTCGGGTACGGGCTCCAACTGCAAACTCATCAATCCCGACGGATCCGAGACGGGATGTGGGGGATGGGGTCACATGATGGGGGATGAAGGCTCCGGTGAGGATTTGGGGTGGGCTTTGGGGTCTTTGAGGGATTTGGGATGGGTATTAGGGTCCTGGAAGGGCTTTGGGATGGGTATCGGGGTCTTTGAGGGGTTTTAGGATGGGTTTTGAGGTTTTTGAGGGGTTTTGGGATCTTTGAGGGGTTTTGGGATGGGTATTTGGCTCTTTGAGGGGTTTTGGGATGGGTATTGGGGTCCTGAATGGGTTTTGGGGTGGGTGTTGCGGTCTCTGTGGAGTTTTGTGATGAATGTTGGGGTCCTGGAAGGGTTTTGAGATGGATTTTGGGATCCCGGAGAGATTTTGGGATGGGTCTAAGGTACCCCAGAGGGTTTGGGGTGCCAGGAGGGCTCACCCCGTTCCTGACCCCATAGCTGATCCCACAGCTGATCCCGTTGCTGACCCTGTTCCTGACCCCACTGACCCCACAACTGACCTCATAGACCCTGTTCCTGACTCCATTGATCCCTAACCCTGACCCCGTTCCTGACCCCATCCCTGACCCTGTTCCTGACCCCATTGACCCCGTTCCTGACCCCCGTTCCTGACCCCGTTCCTGACCCCCATACCTGACCCCGTTCCTGACCCCCATACCTGACCCTGTTCCTGACCCCGTTCCTGACCCCCATACCTGACCCCGTTCCTGACCCCCATTCCTGACCCTGTTCCTGACCCCCTACCTGACCCCATTGACCCCCTACCTGACCCCCTACCTGACCCCATATCTGACCCCATTCCTGACCCCATTGACCCCATTCCTGACCCCCTACCTGACCCCCTACCTGACCCCCTACCTGACCCCCTACCTGACCCCATTGACCCCATACCTGACCCCATACCTGACCCCACAGCGTTCTGGATCGCCCACCAAGCCCTCAAGGCCGTTTTTGACTCCCTGGACAATCTGGGGGCGCAGCCCCACGACATCGGCTACGTGCGGGGGGCCATGCTGGAATACTTCCAGGTTTGGGGTTTTGGGGGTTTGGGGGATTTGGGGTGGGATTTGGAACATTTGGGATGAGGTTTGGGGGATGTGGGATGAGGTTTGGGTGGTTTGGGGTGGGATTTGGGGTGGGATTTGAGGTGAGTTTTGGGGGATTTGGAAGATTTGGGGTGAGGTTTGGGTGGTTTGGGATGAGGTTTGAGTGGTTTGGGGTGGGATTTGGAAGATTTGGGGTGAGGTTTAGGGGATTTGGGGTGAGGTTTGGGTGGTTTGGGGGATTTGGGTGGGATTTGGAGTGAGATTTGGGGGGGTTCAGGAGATATTGGGAATTTGGGGTGGGGTTTGGAGGATTTGGGATGAGGCTTGGGGGGGTTTGGGGTGAGGTTTGGGGAATTTGGGGTAGGATTTGGGAGATTTGAGGTGAGGTTTGAGGGATTTGGCGTGAGGTTTGGGGGATTTGGGGGATTTAGGGTGGGGTTTGGGGGATTTGGGGTGTGGTTCAGGGGGTTTGGGGGATTTGGGGTGGGATTTGGGGTGAGATTTGGGGGTGTTGGGTGTTTTGGGATGGGTGTCAAGGTCCTGAAAAGGGTTTAAAGTAAATATTGAAATATTGATGAGATTTGGGATCCTTGGGATCCTTGAGGGGTCTGAAACGGGTATTGGGGTGTTTAGAGGGTTTGGGGATGGGTTTTGGGGTCCCCGGGGAGTTTTTGGGATGGGTTTTGGGGTCCCCGGGGAGTTTTCGGATCAGTATCGGGGTCCCGTTTTGGGGTCGAGGTGCAGGGCGGTGTTTTGGGGTGCGGGGGGGGGGGGGGCTCAGGGCCGTGTTCCAGGATTTGGGAACGCTCCTGGGCCGTTGGGGCTCCCCTGCCCTGACCCCAAGCCCTGCCCCGACCCCACAGATCTCGGACAGGACGGGGCTCCTGCCCCACCTGTACCGCACCTTCCAGAAGGACAAATTCGCGGGGTTCTGTCAGAGGCTGGCCCTGGGTAGGGCAGTGTCCCCAGTGTCCCCCTTGTCCCTGTCACCCGTTTGTCCCTCCCGGTGCCGCTCCCTGCTCTCTGTCCCCCTGCACCTTGTCCCCGAGCGCTCTGTGCCCTCCTCGGGGTGGGGACACCCAGGTGCCACCTCCTCAGCTCATGGGGGAGGGGTGTCCCATGTCCCCGTGTGTGTCCCATGTGTCCCATGTCCCTGTGTGTCCCATGTCCCTGTGTGTCCCATGTGTCCCATGTCACTGTGTGTGTCCCGTGTCCCTGTGTGTCCCCATGTGTCCCATGTCACTGTGTGTGTCCCGTGTCCCTGTGTGTATCCCATGTCCCTGTGTGTCCCCAGGTGTCCCATGTCCCTGTGTGTGTCCCGTGTCCCTGTGTGTCCCCAGGTGACTCATGTCCCTGAGTGTCCCCACCTGTCCCACAACCCTGTCCCTGTGTGTCCCGTGTCCCTGAGTGTCCCATGTCCCTGTGAGTGTCCCTGAGTGTGTCCCATGTCCCTGTGTGTCCCCAGGTGTCCCATGTCCCCGTGTGTGTCCCATGTCCCTGTGTGTCCCATGTGTCCCATGTCCCTGTGTGTCCCATGTGTCCCCAGGTGTCCCACGTCCCTGAGTGTCCCATGTCCCTGTGAGTGTCCCTGAGTGTGTCCCATGTCCCTGAGTGTCCCCAGGTGTCCCCATGTGTCCCTGTCCCCCCAGGTGCCCAGGTCGGTGACCCCCTGTGCTGTCACATCTTCACCAAAGCTGGCGAGTTCCTGGCGCGTCACGCGGTGGCCGTGCTGCCCAAAATCCACCAGGTGAGCCCTCGCGGGGGGTGGTGCCAGCGTCCCCGGCCGCGTCCCCGGCCGCGTCCCCGAGCGTCCCCTGTCCCCGCAGAGCCTGTTCCTGGGCGAGCTGGGGCTGCCCATCCTGTGCGTGGGCTCGGTGTGGAACAGCTGGGATCACCTGCGGCCGGGTGAGGATTCGGGGCGTTTTTGGGGAGATTCGGGATCGTTTTTGGGGTCGGCCGTGACGCCCCCGGGACGTCGCCGCCGTCGCAGGGTTCATCCGGGTGCTGGAGCAGGCGCGGGCCGAGGCTGCGGGCGCGGAGTTCTCGCGGTTCAGCCTGCTGAAGCTGAAGCGCTCCTCGGCGCTGGGGGCAGCGCGGCTGGGAGCCAGGAATGTGGGAACGGCGCTGCCGCTGGATCCCGCCGGGAACGTCCACGTGTTCTACACGCACCGCTTCTGAGCCCGCCCAACCGAAAACCCCAAAAAAACCCCAAACTACTGGGGGAGGGGCCGGGAGAGGGGACGGGGTGAGGGGTTTGTGGTGCGGCAATAAAATGGTTAAATTGTCCTGAGGGAATGGGATGGGAATGGGGATGGGAATGGGGAATGGGGAAATGGGGAATGGGGATGGGGAAAGGGGAATGGGGAAATGGGGAATGGGGATGGGGAAAGGGAAATGGGGAATGGGATGGGGAATGGGGAAATGGGGATGGGGAAAGGGGAATGGGGGAATGGGGATGGGGAATGGGGGAATGGGGGAATGGGGATGGGGAATGGGGGAATGGGGATGGGAATGGGGGAATGGGGGAATGGGGATGGGGAATGGGGAAATGGGGATGGGGAAAGGGGAATGGGGAAATGGGGATGGGGAAAGGGGAATGGGGAAAGGGGGATGGGGAAAGGGGAATGGGGAAAGGGGGATGGGGAAAGGGGAATGGGGAAAGGGGGATGGGGAAAGGGGGATGGGGAAAGGGGAATGGGGAAAAGGGAATGGGGAAAGGGGGATGGGGAAAAGGGAATGGGGAAAGGGGGATGGGGAAAGGGGGGATGGGGAAAGGGGGATGGGGAAAGGGGGATGGGGAAAGGGGGATGGGGAAAGGGGGATGGGGAAAGGGGGATGGGGAAAGGGGGATGGGGAAAGGGGGATGGGGAAAGGGGGATGGGGAAAGGGGGATGGGGAAAGGGGGATGGGGAAAGGGGGATGGGGAAAGGGGAATGGGGAAAGGGGGATGGGGAAAGGGGAATGGGGAAAGGGGGATGGGGAAAGGGGAATGGGGAAAGGGGAATGGGGAAAGGGGAATGGGGAAATGGGGATGGGGAAAGGGGAATGGGGAAATGGGGATGGGGAAAGGGGAATGGGAACGGGAAATGGGAACAGGGAATGGGAGCAGCCTGGAGGGACCAAATCCAGCCACGGCCCCAATTCCCAATGGGAACAGGAATGGGTGTGATCCCACAGGGAGGTTCTGGATTTAATGGGTTTAAAATGGAGTTTGGGTATTGGGAATCCTTCAGGAATCAATCCATGGATCCATGAATGGATCCAATATCCAATTGTCCATGGATCCATAAATCCACCCATCCGTGAGTGCATCAATCCATGGATCCATCCATTCATCAATCCATGGATCCATCAGTGGCTCCAACATTCATCCATCCATGGATCCGTCAGTAAATCCATCCATCCATCATCCATAAGTGGCTTAGTCTGGAAAATTATCATGCCCACCCCATAAAATTCCAGGGTTGGGAATTTCTTCCAAGTTGTGGAATGGGGAATCGGGTCAGGGATGATGGGAGAGCTGGGAATGTTCCCCTGGAGAAGGGAAAATTCCAGAGAATGCTCAGAGTCCCTTGCAGGGCTCCAGGAGAGCTGGAATTGGGGACAAGGCAGGGAGGGACAGGACACAGGGAATGGCTTCCACTGGGAAAGGGGACATTGGGCTGGGATCTTGGAAGAAATTCCTGCCTGGGCTGGAATTCCCAGATTTGCTGTGGCTGTCCCTGGATCCCTGGCAGTGTCCAAGGCCGGTTGGATCCACCTGGGGACAGTGGAAAATGTTTCTGGATGGGATTTAACGTCTTTTCCAAGCCAAAGCATTTCAGGATTGCATGAAAAACACGGAATTCCTCACACAGAAGCCAAACGTGAATGTTTCCAGGATAACGCTGTAAATCCCTGGTTTTCTCCAGAGCTGGGAAGCCCCAAACACCACATGGAGTGTGGGAAAGCCTTTCCCACATCCAGGGTCCCGAAGGAACGCGAGCAGCACCCAGCCAGGCATCCCCTGAGGCACCTGAGCATGGAAAATCTTCCAAATATCCCAGGGGAACGTGCCGAAAAATATCCCAAATCCCGGCTGGAGGGGAAATTTGGGGCAGCGACCTCCCCCAAACGCTGCATGTGTCACAGCCTGGGGGATCCACAGGGAATGGGGATGGGATTGGGGAATGGGATTGAGATTGAGATTGGGGATGGGAGTGGGGAATGGGAACGGGGGAATGGGATTGGGATTGTGGATGGGGATGGGATTGGGAATGGGATTTGGATTGGGAATGGGATGGAGGAGCCGATCCGGGACTTCGGAGATTGCTTTGGTATCCCGGGATGCAATTCCCGGCGGTACCGGGGCAGGAGCCTGGCAGCGCCCCAGCGCCAACCGGGCCGAGCCGACGCTTCCCGGAGCCCCTCAGGAGCCCGCGGGACAGCGGGGCCTGCTCGGGTCCCCGGCCGTACCTCGGGCCGGTGTCCCCCGTGCCCCCCGGTGGCTCGGGCTGTGCTGCCCCTGCTCCTCTCGCGACGTCTCGGGCGGTGTCCCCGGTGTCGCCCCCGGGTCCCCCCCAGCGGTACCTCGGGCCGGGCCGGTGCCGCTCCGCGCCCTCAGGCGCCAGGCCCCGCCCCTCCCGCCGCCGACCCTCCCACGCTTCCTATTGGTCAGCCTGACCACGCGGCCCCGCCCTCCAGAGCTATAATTGGACGATGTAGAGGCAAAACGCGTTACTATTCGACCGCTGAGCTGCCTATCATGCAGTGAACAGCAACCACCGAGCGGGCCTCCCCATTGGCTGCGGCCCTCGGCTCTGATTGGCTGAGTGCACGCGCTCCCCAAGTGGGGCAGGAGGGCAGCGCGAGGGGGCGTGGCCTCGGCGGGGATGGGCGGGGCCACGGGCGACGTAACAGTGATCGCCCCGCCCCCCGGGGCTGGAGGCAGATTGACAGGCCTTTGGACCAATGGGGAGAGGCGTCACAAACCGCTGTTCCGCCGCGAGTGTGTGTTGGAAGGTGGACGCTGATTGGCCGAGTCATGTAAACAGAGGGGCGTGACGGGGGCGGTCACGTGGTCGGCGCGTGGCTGGGGGGGGCGGGTCCCCAATCTCAATTTTTGGGGCGGGGGGGGGGGGAGGGGGGACCGAGCTGTGACCCCCCCCCCCCCCCCCGTGTTGGGGACACCGTGAAGGGGGGGGCTCAGCCCTGCACCCCCAATTTCGGGGACACCTCTGGGGGGGGTTTATCCCAGCCCAGCACACCCCACAATGAGGCCAGGAACGGGATTATCCACCCCCGTATCCCCCGTTTTTGGGGGACAGCCGTTGGGGGGGGGCGGTTTGCCCAGCCCCGAACCCCCATAATGAAGCCAGGAACGGGGGGCGGGGGGTGGGGGGGAGGGGATGATCCCGCCCTGCACCCCAAATTTTGGTGCCGCCTCCAAGTGAGGACAATGGGGACACCCCGGAGTTTTTGGGGTGCGGGAAGCCCCGGGGGACACTCGGTTGTGCAGCCGCAGTTTTGGGGTGACCAGGGGACTTCCCCCAAGCCCGCACCCCGATAATGATGTGGGGACGGGGGGACGGGGGGGGGGGGTCCCGTGCTTGGGGCCCCCCCGGCTGCTCCAGCGCCGCCTCCCCGCGGTGACGATCCCGGATCCCGATCCCGAATCCCGGTCCCGATCCAGCGATGCCGGCGGGCGGCAGCGGCTCCTCCGCTCCCCCCCGAAATCGGGGTCCCCGCCCCCCCCCGAGTCCCGGCCCGCTGCCCCCGGACCCCCTCGGACGGTGAGTGTCCCCGGTGTCCCCAAATCCCCCCCCCTCGCCTTTCCCAGCCTCACGTGGCACATCCCGGATCCCGAATTTTGGGGAGATGCAGCTGCGCACCCCCGGATTTGGGATGGGGGTCCCCACCTCAGCCTGGGGGGGGCTCCTGCAGGAAGGTGCCCGTGGGAGGGGGGGACACCCCCGAGAGGATCCCCAGGGCAGAAAAGGGGGAGCCAAAATCCCCCCGCAGCCCCCGGTGTGACCCCAAAACCATTCCCTGCTCCGGGCTGGGGATTTTGGGGTGGGGGTCTCCGCTTTTGGGGTCTCCGTGCCCTGGGGGAGTCCTGGAGGCTCCATGCGCAGTTTGGGGGGGGGGACAACAGAAAAGGGGGAGCCCCGCAGACTTCAGTGTGACCCCAAACTCATCTGCTCCGATCTGGGGGTTTTGGGGTGAGTGGCGCAGATTTTGGGGGTCCCCGTGCCCTGGGGGATTCCCTGGAGGCTCCACGCGCAGTTTGGGGGGTCACCGGGGAGGGTGACAAGGACAGGGACACCCCGAGCCTTTGGGATTTGTTCCCCCGCACCCCAGATTTGGGGTGCCCTCAGTTTTGGGGTGGGGACACCCCGACGTCCAGCCGGGCGTTGTCGAGGGACGGGGACAATTCACGGCTGGGGGTTGGATGGAGGGCAGCGCGTCCCCAGATTTGTCCCCCGGGCCAGCAGCTGCGTGGTGGCACGAGGGTCACCGGTGTCCCCAGGAGCTATCTCCGTCCCCGTGCCCTCACCAGGCGCTAATCCCGGGCCAGTCCCAAAAAACAAGGGGGACAAACGCGACAAAGCGTCCCCAAGGGCAGCCCGGGGGTGTCGAAAGAGCAGGAGGTGACAATCCCCGTTCCCATGTCACCGTCAGCAGCTCGGGCCACCCAGAACGCGACACCTCGGGGACGAGCGACACCCCCCAGGCCGGGGTGGCTGCTGGCTCCTTGTATGGTTGGGGACAACGGTGGCACCAGACGGGACAAAAATAGCGCGGGGCTGGTCCCGGGAAAGGCTGAGGGGACAAGGGGGTGGCACCTCGGGGTTTGGGGTGCGGGACGTGCTGGGGACAATCCGGGCGGGCTGTGGTGGCACTGGAGGGGTGGCACGGGATGTGGCCAGGGTTGGGGACAGATGTGCTGGGGGGTTTTGGGGTGCGTCCCAAGGCCAGCTGGGACCGGGACGGGACAGTCCCGCGAGGTCACCGAGGGCCAGCGAGGCGCGCCGGGAATGTCACCAACACTCGGGGACACAGCCGCGATGACAGCGAATGTCAAACGGCGCCTGGGACGGCAGCGCACGTGTAGCCGGGCACGGGGACAGCGACACGGGGCTGGCTGTCCCCTGTCCCCAAACAGGACACGGGGCTGGCTGTCCCCAGACAGGACACGGGGCTGGCTGTCCCCTGTCCCTAAACAGGACACGGGGCTGGCTGTCCCCAGACAGGACACGGGGCTGGCTGTCCCCTGTCCCCAAACAGGACACGGGGCTGGCTGTCCCCTGTCTGTCCCCAAACAGGACACGGGGCTGGCTGTCCCCTGTCCCTAAACAGGACACGGGGCTGGCTGTCCCCAGACAGGACACGGGGCTGGCTGTCCCCAGACAGTGACACGGGGCTGGCTGTCCCCTGTCCCTAAACAGGACACGGGGCTGGCTGTCCCCAAACAGGACACGGGGCTGGCTGTCCCCTGTCCCCAAACAGGACACGGGGCTGGCTGTCCCCTGTCTGTCCCCAAACAGGACACGGGGCTGGCTGTCCCCTGTCCCTAAACAGGACACGGGGCTGGCTGTCCCCTGTCCCTAAACAGGACACGGGGCTGGCTGTCCCCAGACAGTGACACGGGGCTGGCTGTCCCCTGTCCCCAAACAGGACACGGGGCTGGCTGTCCCCTGTCCCTAAACAGGACACGGGGCTGGCTGTCCCCAGACAGTGACACGGGGCTGGCTGTTCCCTGTCCCCAAACAGGACACGGGGCTGGCTGTCCCCTGTCTGTCCCCAAACAGGACACGGGGCTGGCTGTCCCCTGTCCCTAAACAGTGACACGGGGCTGGCTGTCCCCACGCTGTCCCCCGTCTGTCCCCGCGGCTCTCAGGGGACACGGACCGAGCTCTGTCCCCTCCCCGGCGCCGCTGTCGCTCAGCGCTGTCCCCCCGGGGCTGGTGGCCCCATCTGCTGTCACACCTTGGGGACAGCGCTGAGAGCACAGCGGCCCCCGGGGCTGGCCCGGCGGAGGAGCGGATGAGTGAATGATTAATGAGTGAATGATTAATGAGTGAATGATTAATGAGTGAATGATTAATGAGTTAATTGGGGACAGCAGCTGCCCAGCGTCCCCCAGAGCCTCCGGGCCCCCATTACCCCAAGGCCACCACATGTCCCCAAGTGCCACCGGCCCCGCCCAGGGAAGCTTTTCCAGGAGGAAAATTCCCATTATCCCACCTGAACCTTCCCTGGGGAACCTGAGGTTGGCCTCTCTCATCCCACCCCAAATCCCCGTTCCCAAATCCCTGCTCCCACCCCACAGATCCCCCTTCTCTCCAGGCTGAGCTTTCCCAGCTCCCTCAGCTTTTCCTGCTGTTCCACATCCCAAAAATCCCCTCGTTTTCATTTCCATCCCAAAAATCTTCCCCTCACTTTCCCAAAATCCCTGTGGGATGGAGGATTTAGGGGGAGTTCAGGTTTGGGATTTGCTCACACTTCCAGCTTTTTTTTTTTTTTTTTTTTGGGGGGTTTATGCCAGCATATCCAGGATGAGTAAAAGCAATTTGGGATCAGCTCAGCATCCCTAAAAGTGCAGAATTCCTTGTGCCCATCCTTCGACTGAAATATTTACAAGAATCCATTCAATTCTTTGTTTTAGGGTTAAGGTGACCAAAAGGAATTCCCCAATTTTGGGGCTCACCCCAAAAGGATTTTCCCTTCCCAAATAATTTTCATCAGGAAGGATCCTCGGGCTGGGAATTGGCAAAACAGCCCCAAATCCATGGAATTCAGCTGGGAATTTAGTGCAGGAATTTTGGGAATACAGAAGGATCCTTCCCAAGTCAGCTGAGCTTTTTTTTGTTTTGGTTGTTTTGTTTTTTTTTTTTTTTTTTTTTTGGGAAAATCCAACCCCAGGGAGTCACTTTGGCTGGATTTGGCTGTGGGTGCCCAAAATTCAGCTCCAGAATCTGCTCTGAATTCCCTGGAAATGCTGTGGGAGAGGGCAAGAGCTGCTGCAGCCCCTCCGTGGTCAGGATTTCGGGAATTTGAAGGGAATAACGTGACAGCTCGAAAGGTGTTTTCTGTGGGTTCTTGGATTACAGAGGTTTCGTGGGACACGAGTCTGGATTTGGGGACAATGGCTCGCTGTGAATGTGAACCCATTGGAATTTCAAGGGATTCCTGCTGCTGCTCCAAAGGAAATCCCACTGATTTAATCCCCTTAAATCCCAATAATTCCACCCCATCCGTGTTCAGGGACAATTCCCACTGTCCCAGGTGGATCCAACCCGGCCTTGGATGATTCCAGGGGCAGCCACAGCAAATCTGGGAATTCTAGCCCAGGCAGGAATTCCTTCCCAAGATCCCAGCCCAATGTCCCCTTTCCCAGTGGAAGCCATTCCCTGTGTCCTGTCCCTCCCTGCCTTGTCCCCAGTCCCTCTCCAGCTCTCCTGGAGCCCTGCAAGGGACTCTGAGCATTCCCTGGAATTTTTCTCCCTTCTCTAGGGGAACATTCCCAACCTGACTCCAGAATCCTGGAACGCTTTGAAAGGGATTTTAAATCCCAACAATTCCACCCCCATCCATGGGCAGGGACACCTCCCGCTATCCCACGTTGTCCCAATTCCTTTCCAACCTGGAACATAATGGAACAATTCATCCCAAAAATCACCACGGACAAACCCCTGGGAGTCAGCGCCTCCGAGGCCTCACAGTTTTCCCTGGAATTACTGGAGCTGCCATTGTCCCTCCATGGAACGCAGGACACCGTGAAGAGAAATTCGGAATAAATCCAGCAGGCCTGGATGAACATTCCTGAAGCGGCCGGGGCTGCTGAGGGAGACTGAGATGGGAACCCCACTCTTATACTGCTCAGTTTAGGGCCAATTTGAACCCAAAACTACCGCTCTCAGTCACCGGATCTTATCTTCTTAAGGTTAAAATGCTGAATTGATGGATTTAATGGGTGGAATTAAGGCTCTAATGCAAACAGCTCCCGGTCCCTCACGATTCCAGGTGCAAGCAGCAGGGCAAGGAAGGCCGTGCTACACACAGCAGCCTTAAGGCAAGGAAACAAAGGGACCACAAGGAGCAGGGCCAATAGCTGAGCGCATAACACGCCGAGGGAATTGCAGAAATAACCGCAGGAGAGCTAAAAGCAGCAATAATAAAAGCGCACATCCAACCGCACCTCTCGGACGCGAGCGTCGATCTGAGGCAGCGCGCACCGCCGCCGTCCTTTTATACGAAGGCTGCTCCCAGCATGCCCCGCGGCAGGCTTTGCACACGGCGCGCACGCGCAGTTCCACTCCCTCCGCCGCGCCCCCCCCCCCCCCCCCCCCCCCCAATCCGCGCTGCCTCCGCGCAGCCGCAGAACGCTCCGTGTCCTTCCGCGCTCCGCTGCCGGCGCTCCGCCCGCCGCTCCCGGGCCTTTCTCCGGCGTTGTTTTAGGGTTCCTTCCCGGTTCTCCCGGCTCGTCCCGGCGGTGGGGGACGCGGGGGAGAGCGGCGGCTGCGCCCCGGCGGAGGTAGGAGGCGAGCGGCGGCCGCCCCCAGGAGCGGTGGGGGCTGAGGGGGACGCGCGTAATGGCGGCCGTGTGTGAGGGGAGGGGGGGAGCGGGTGAGGGGCCCTCATGAGGAGCTTCGGCCCGTGGGTGTTTATTCTTTATTTTTTTAATCCCTTCTCCTTTTATTCCTTATCTTTTAACCGCTTTATCGTTAATCCTTTTATTTTCCGGCCCGCGGATAAAGCCGTCCCGTAAACACCGACCTGCAGCGCAGCCGCAGCCCCACAACGGATTCTTCGCATTTTATACCCGGCACGGATTTAAAGTTAAATTTTATAATTAAAAATCTCGGCTTTAGGCGATTTGAAGCGAGGGAAACGCTGCCCTGGTCCTCCCTCCATTCCCCTGCACGTCAAACAACACGCAAAGCCTTAATTTAATCCTTATTCAGGCCTTTAAATCCATAAAATCGGCATTTTTTTACCTTAAAACAATGGGGGCCGGCTGTTGGGAGTTGTTGTTTTGGGTTAAAATTAAAAATTTGGCCTAAATAGAACAATACCAGCCTCAGGTTGGCTTTGCACCTCGGGACCTGGACATGACCTCAGGGACCTCTTCGTGGTTTGGGGTTAAAAATGCTTTTCCCTCTTTTTTTTCCCCCTTTTTTTCCTTGCTTTGAAACGGCAATAATTGAGCAGAATTGTGTCAAATAACCGAAAAAAAAAAAACCAAACAGATTTTTACTTAAGTCCGGGTGTTGTAACTCGGTAGCATCACGTGGTTTGCAGGAACTTCCTCTTTTGGGGGATTTAACCTTTTAAAATATAATTTAGGCACAGGTTTCGGTGGTTTTACTGTTACTTTAAACTCAAAATGTTATTTTTAATTATTATTTTTTTATAAACCAGAGTTGTTATTTTGTTTCTTTTTAAATCTCTTTTTATTGTTATTTCGGAAAGATTTTTTGGTTTTTTGGGGTTTTTTTTTTTTTTTTTTGACTCAGAACTTGAATCAACCCCCCCCCCCCTGAAAAATCTCATTCCAGCCCAGAATTGATGTTTAAATGTTATAAGTTTGGGGGTTTTTTTCTCCTGTCTCTGCTGTGGGATCCTTCCCTGAACATCTAAAACCTTAAATCAGCTGCTGGCAGGATGGGAGAGGGTGGATCTGATGTGAGCTCATGATTTTCCTTGGAATAAAAAGTTCTCCAAGGACAAGAAATATCCTGAATTTCATATGGATTTACTTTTCCCCCGTTTCAATCTATCCCTGTGCTGTGGGGATGGAAGGGACCAGCCCAGCTTTTTCTTCCCCAAATTCTGCTGAAATTGAGGATATTTATCCAAATCTGGGGTTTTCCAAAACCTGGATTCCTTCTTTTCCCTCTTTTCCTTCCCCACTTTGGAATTGGGGTTGTTTTTGCTGCCAGACAAGGAGCTCGTGTGGGTGTTTCCCTTTTCTCTTTCATGCTCGAAGGCAAATAAAACCCATTTTCCTACTTCCTTGCCATCAGTTAAATGTTCTGTGTGGAATTTGGGCTTTTTTGGGGAATTTTAGGCAGGAATGTAAGCAATGGTATCAGGTGCCTGTTGCTGGTGTTTAAATTGATTTATCCAACTTGGTGCTGCTCTGAAAGTAGAATTTGAGGACAATTCCTGGTGTTAAAATGCCCGATTTTGGTCCTGTTTTAGGAATTCCTGGTTGTCCTGATTTTTAATTTTTTTATTTTTTTGGTGCGTCTGTATAGAAACTTCCTGCCTCAAAGACTGGGATGGGGCAGAAAATTGGGAATATTTCCATGGATTCTACACTGGTGTTGATGTTCTGCTGGGGTAGGGATGGAGTTAAATTTTTCTTGGGAGTTTTGTTTGGGATTTGGGAGCTGAGTTTGGCTTTTCCTGGAGTGGCTGAAGGGATATCCCATAGCTGCAGTGTCCTTTTCCAGAGCAAAACTGGGATGGAGGAGTGGGAAAAAGCAAGTTTGGCTTCCAGGAGTGTGGGAGGAATAACTTCACTTGGCTTTTTTTCTCATCCCAGGAATATTTTTATTCAAGTGCTTCCTTTCCCATCTTGCTCCTGTTTTTTATTTTATTTTATTTAATTTTTGGGATCTGCTTCCTTCAGACTTTTTACAGTTCCAGCTCAGCCTTTGCTGTTGTCTTTTTCTTGGGAAATCCAAATTTCCAGGCTGGGATTTGTCCCCTTCCCATTATCCAGATGCTCCAGGACCGTTCCCATTCTGCCTTCCTCTTCCTCCTCATCCTCCAAGGACAGCTCCTGATCCCTTGTGTGACTGGAACGTTGCCAGTGATCCTGGCTCTTGGAATTCCAAATCCACTGGTCCCATCGAGATCCTGCTGGATCTGGAGCTGGCCCAGAGGAATATTTTGCCTGGAGACAATTTCACCTCTAAAATCCTGGGATTTTTTTTTTTTTTTGTTGTTGTTGTTTGTTTTTTGCCTGAAGCGGGCGGGTGATCCTGCTGGAATGTCAGAACCCTGGAATGCCAGAACCTGGATCTCTTGTGCTGTGCTGGATTTGGAGGATCCTGGGATGGTGGGATAATACGGATGGACCCCACGGATAAGCTGGAAAACGCAGGAGCTCCTGCTGGAACTGGGGTTCTACTGGAAGGTGTCACTCCGGAGGTGACAATCCCAGAGATCCCAAATCACGGGAAACAATTCCCAAATGCAGGAAAAGGGCTGGGAATGCCTTGCCCAAACCCTGACCTTGATGAGAGAACGTCTGGGCTGCTGTGGATGAGGAATTCTCCAGAGGGAAGGACCGTGGCACCCTCTGGATGCCATCATGGTGTAGGGCAGCACAGGAAAGAGGAGGAAAATCCAGTTCCTTCCAAGATTTTGCCCTCAAACAGAGGGAAGAGCAGGGAGTCTCCAGAGGAGATGCAGGTCTTGGGGCTGGACGTGTGGTCAGATCCGTGTGGACGGGGTCGGATCCGTGTGGACGGGGTCAGTTCTGGAAAGCTCTTGGAAAGGCGCAGCAGCTTTCTAAGCCTGGCTTTGCTTCCAGTTTTATCTTCTCTGGAGTTAGCACAGAGCCAGAAAATTCCATGCTATTTATAGGGACAAAGCAGGAAGTTCTCCTTTTGGAATTTGCTTTTGGATAAAACTTGGTAGAAATCCGCTTCCACCTTCTCCTGAGGTTCCTGGGGGAAAGGAGGCTCCAGAGGGACCTTGTGGCTCTCCACAACTCCCTGCCAGGGAGGGGGATTTGGGATCTGGTCCCCGGGAGTAACAGGAAAACAGGGAATGGCCTCAGGCTGCGCCAGGAGAGGCTCAGGTTGGACACCATCAGGAATTTCCTCCTGGAAAGGGCAGTGGAGTGCCCAGGGAGGTTTGGAATCCCCATCCCTGGAGGAAGGAATCCAAGGAATTCCTGGATGTGGCACTCGGTGCCAAGGTGGGCGTCGGGCAGAGCTCGGACTCGATGATCCCAAAGATCTTTTTCCAGCTGGGAGAATCCCAGGATTCGGTGCTGTTGCAGGTGGGGTTTCCTTGCCCTTTTTCTCCGTGCAGGAATTCTTGCTCTGGATCTGGCTCTTCCTGCAGCAGAGCCTTGCACAGGCACTGCAGACACCAGTTTCAAATCCAGACCTTCCCATTTCTCCATCTGTATCGGGAACTCTGGGATAATGGAGGCTGGAAGTTGAAGGGAAAACAGGGAAGGCATCGTTGGCCTCGTGTTGTGCTCTGAAATTCTGGGATTGCTGTTCCCAGGGATCAGCTGGGAATGTTCCCCTGGAAAAGGGAAGAGCTCAGAGTCCCTAAAGGGGCTCCAGAAGAGCTGCAGAGGGAGCGGGGCTGGAGGCACAGGACGCAGGGAATGGCTTCCCATTGGGAAACTGGGATTTAGGAAGGAATTCCTGCCTGGGAGGGCGGGGAGGGGCTGGGCTGGAATTCCCAGATTTGCTGTGGCTGCCCCTGGATCCCTGGCAGTGTCCAAGGCCATGTTGGACACGGGGGCTTGGATCCACCTGGGATGGTGGAAGTGTCCCTGATCCGGGGGTGGGATTGGATGGGATTTAAGCTCTTCTCCCACCCAAACCATTCCACGATTCCTTCTGCTTTCCTTTCGGTGTCGCCGCAGCCCCAGCTTGGCACTCGGTCCCTGCTGTGGTGTCCTGTCCCAGCAGCGGCGCTTCCGAGGCTCCGACACTTCCCAAACAAAGCTGCCTGGAAGAGGAAGGTGTCGGGATATCAGGACGTCCCTGATACCTGCTGACCATTGTTTCCTCTGTCTTGGCGTTTCCTTAGAAGCAATTCCAGCGTTTCCTTTGGAAAGGTCTCTCAGATGCTCCTTGTCCTCAGCCCTTCGTAGAATCCCGGAATGATTCAGGTGGGACGGGACCACAAATCCCATCCACATCCACCCCTTGCCATGGATGGGGACGTTTTCCATCAGCCAGGTTGCTCCAAGTCTTTCCCAGCCTGGATCCCATCCCTGGCCAGGCTGACGAGCTGAGGTTTGCAGAGGTGAGTTGTCATTCCCGATCCTGCTGTGGGAGCTTCCCTGCTCCCAGCTGCCCTGGAAGTACCCGGAGAGGTAAAAACTCATCCTATGGGAATTCTGGGGTTTTTTCCCTCCGTCGGGAGATTCCTGATCCGTGGAATTAAGGTTGGTGGTGTTTCAGATCTGCTCTGCCGATCCGTCCATGGTTGTCCTGGTGGTGGCAGCTCCTTCCTGATGGAACCGTCCTTCATGATGGCTTTGACAGTTCCTTCTCAGGGAGTTTTTATCCTCCAGTGCTGGGAATTCTGGAGGAAACGCAAACTGAAAGGCAGGAGGCGGCTCGGGGAATGTTGATTCACATTTGTTTGGAAACCCTGCGGAACAAACTTGGCTTCGTGTGCAGCTCCTGTTGAAATCCGGTTTAATTCGTGCAGGGAGGAGGAATAGTGGGTGAGAGGCTGGAATTTTGGGAACGCTGTCTGGTGGGAATCTGGTTATTGTTTGCTTGGAGAGGATTGATAGAGCATTCATGTTTCTCCCGGGCCGCGAGTAGTTTGTACTGGGTTCCAGTTAAATAATTCCTCCAATAAAACCTCACACCCAAATGGGAACAAACTCCAGGAATTGTGCTGGAAAATCCTCCTCTCCTGCACCTGTGTTTGGTCGTTCCCTGTACGGTTTATTCCTTGAGCTGTGATCTCAGTGTGAACCTCTGCTCGTGGAAAAATTCCCATCTGGACTCAACTCCCACGAGCTCGGAAATCAAAAGCCCGCGATGACATCGGCGAGACGGGAACCTCGACGCCACAGGAATTCTGTGCGGAGCTTCTGGAAAATTCCTGGAAAACCTCGTGAATGGCTGCGAGAAGAGTCCGGTTCCAGGCGAAAACAGATGGACAAGGGGGAAATGAGGAATTCCTGGGTTTGGAGTTTTCCTGGCTTGGGTTGGGATTTATTTTTTTGCCGTGTTTGGGGTTTGGGAATGGGGATGGAGCTGGGAACGCGCTGATGTCGTGGCTGCTGCTTTGTCCTCGCCCTAAATGCAGAATTCCCGCCCGGTCCCCGAGGAGCTGCACCAGGAGTTTTTGCCACTCTTGGATGTTTTCCCAGTCTCAAGCTCCATCCTGGGCCTGCTTGGACAGGGCTTGGAGGATCCCTGGGATGACAGGAGGTGTGGAATGGCAGGAGCCGGAATGGGATGGACTTTAAGGTCCCACGGCCCAAAGCCCCGTGTGATTCTCTCTCCAGAACTCAGTGCTGTTTCATTTTCCTCTCCCTGTGTTTGTACCTTCTCTCCCCACCTCACAGCACCCAATTCTCAGTGATTTCACCCAAACCAAGCCCCTCTTCCCTTGACCGCGGTGCTTTTCGCGCGTAGAATTTTTCTTTTTCGGTTGTTCCTGTACGATTTTTACTCCTCTCTGTTGCAAACCCTTCCCGTTTAAGCTCTCAGAGAGATCGGATCTTTTTCTACCCACAGAATTCCAGCCTCATCCCACCCTGTGAATTCTTGCAGGGTTTGCTCTTCGCCCATGGGAGTGTCCTCCTGGAAACCTCTCCGGCCTCGGCTGGGCTCCACCCAGTTGGAATTGGTTGGAGTTCTCCACCTAAATGGTTTCACTTCCAACTCATCCCTCGCCACCCTTTGGACGGGGAGGGAGGGTTTCGTGCTTTGCCTTACTGCTCCTGAAATTAATTAATTGTAATTAAACCCAAACTCTGTTCTCACCGAGAAGCGAAATGCCAGGTTTCGAGCGATGCTGTTGCAAATGTCACCAGTGATTGTGTTTTCCCTGTGACGTCCACCTTGGTGGGTTGAGCTTGTTAATCACCTGTTTCATTGATTAATCACCTGTTCTCTATATTTAAGCCTTTTGAAACAGTGGAAGAAAACATGTTTTTTTTTTCCCGTGTGTGACTTTTGAGTGCTTTAAACTGTGACGCAAACCCCGCTTTCGTGCCTCGGGTTGCTTTTCTCCCCGTCCTAGAAGCCGCTGTGAGCAGATGCCAAAAGATGACCCATCTAATCCTTGTCTTTTAACTTGCAGCTTTGTGTTGTTCTTGGAAAGTTTCGCACCACTTGTGAATTCCCTGAACCTTGGCCTTGCCAGCCCCTTTGTGTTGGGCCCTCCTCCTTTTCAGCTTGCCCAAATTAAGACCCACTTGGCTCTCCAGCGCTTGGCTGCCAGCGGCGGGCGGGCACCTCCCCACGCTGGCGTCCGCCGGGCATTGCTGAAGGACGCCATGTTTAGCCCCAGAGGAACCTTGCCCCCGAGGCCCAGAGGACCCAACCCGTCGGGAACCAAAGCCCCGGGAGCTTTCGGGGCCGGAGGCGCTGCGGGGCCGCCCAGGAAAGCCGCGCCCGCGACGCCCCAAGGAACGCCCCAAAGATTCTCTGGGCAGGACGCGCTGCAGTGGACGGGATCGCAGAGGATCAACGTCCGAGTCACGCTCCACAGGGCCGATCCCAGGAAGGTCAAGGAGAAGAGCAGCCTGCACCAGGAGCAGAAGGGAGAGCTGCGCGCCAATCGCTGGGATGGCGGCCCCTGCCCCGCCGGCACCGCCGGGCCCAAACCGCCCGGCCCGGCGCCGGTCTTGGAGCAGAATTCCAACCCCCAGAACCGCTACACGCCCGAAAGCGCCTCCAGCATTTTAGCGAGCTTTGGGTTGTCCAACGAAGACCTTGAAGAGCTGAGCCGCTACCCCGACGACCAGCTGACACCCGAGAACATGCCGCGGATCCTGCGGGAGATCCGCATCCGGAAGCTGGGCCACGCCGTGCCCGGCCCGCACGCTCCGAGCCGCGGGGAGGAGCCGGCGGGCGAGAGCGCCGCCGTCGTCAAGGGCAAAGTGATCGACTATGGCCACGCCAGCAAGTATGGCTACACCGAGGACCCGCTGGAGATCCGCACCTACAACCCCGAGGCGCTGCCCGAGGAGCCGCTGGAAGCGCGCGTCTACAATCCCGAGGGCTCGAGCGCGGAGAACCGGGAAGAATTCCAGCGGGAGCCGAGCTTGCCGGTGGCCGTCCCGCCACCGCCCCAGCCGCCCAACGTGCCGTGCAACGCCGTGTTCCCGGCCGAAGACCTCATCAAGCTGCCGGCGTTCCCCGCCGACTCTTCGCCCGCTCCGCCGTTTTTCCCGGCCGAAACTCCGGCCAAGGTGCCGGGGCTGTGCGGCGCCGCGCCCGCCGCGCTGCCGGCGGTGAAGCCGGCGTCCCGGCCGCCCGTGCCGCCGGTGCTGCCGCCCATGCTGCCGGCGCTGCTGCCCTCGCCGCTGCCGCAGCCCATGCTGCCCCCGGTGATGCCGCCGCTGGTCCAGCCGCCCGTGACCCAGCACGTGTTACCGCCCATGACGTCGCCGCCCTTCTCGGCCGGGCTCTTGGCCGCCATCAGCCAACACGAGCAGAAGCAACGAGACACCGGCAGCGCCCAGGCCGGGACCGGCGCCGCCGGCGGGACCTCGGCGGGACACAAACCCTTCCACAAAGCTTTCCGGCCGCCCGTGGAGGAACCCATCAAATCCCCGTTCGGGGTGGTGAAGGCGTCCTGGCTGCCCGTGTTCCCGGATTCCCAGAAGAACAAACGCCTGCCCACCCCGTCCATGATGAACGACTACTATGCCACGTCGCCGCGAATATTCCCACATTTGTGTTCTCTGTGTAACCTTGAATGCACTCATATGAAGGTGAGTGGCTTTCCCAGATTATTCCCTAAACGTGCGTGCTCGGCACCTTTTCCTGCCGCTGGTTGTTTTCCCTGGGAATTCTGTGGATTGGGATGCTGGTGTCGCCAAGTTTGAGTGTTGGGAATGGTGCTAGAAATGATCGTAACGGCGTGGTCTGCTCCCTGTTGCATTTCAGAGTTGCTTTGTTTTTATTTTTATTTTTTCTTTAATTCTTATTTTAAGTATCAAAATGATTTCTGGTTTTGCAGCGGGTTTCCAACAACAAATCAAACTTCGAGCAGCGGAGTGAAATATTTAATGTCGTGTGTGGGGGACTCAAATCATGTCTTGGGGTGGGGGAGATGTCTGTGTGTTCATTCCCTTCCTCCTCCTTCTCCTCCTCCTCCTCTAAAATCTGTCTGCAAACAAAAGAGCCCATTTAAAACCCGAAGTTTCATCTTTCAAATCTGCTCTGTGTGACAACACTGAATATTCCAGAGGCTGGCTCGGAAAATGCGTCCATTCATCCTGCCGGGCTGTCAGCCTTGAAGGGAAAAAATAAAGGGAGAAAATTATGGATATTGAGAGATAAAAAATGTTTTGGAAGCTGTGGGTTTTCCTGGAAAAGCCCGAGGTTTGATCTGTTGAAAATATGGGAGAAGGTGGTATTTTAAAAACTGGAGTAATTAATTAGTAATTATTTAATGTACTTGAATTGCAAAGTGTGGAGAGGTTTTGGAGCAGGGATTTTTGTAATTCCGTAAAATCCTGGAGATCTGAGGCTCTGTGCGGCGAATGAAAAATGTGACTGGAAATGGGGACACCTTTGTTAGGGGTTAAAACAAACAGAAATTCCCAAATCCTTTCCCCCAAGGAAGCGCTGAGGGCCAGGGAGTTGGGCAGCTGGAAGTGGGAAGAAAGGAATTGATTTAAAATAAAAATGGGTAAAAATTGAACAGTGAAACAGAAGTGGGGGGTGTTAACAAAGGGAATTAATTTAAATGGGAATTCTTTGCTCGTTTAAGGAGGGAAATGTCACTAAAAGTCTGTTGGCCAATCAGCTCCAGCTGAGGCTTTTGGGGTGGACTCGAGGTTCTGAAATCTTGTCCTGGTGCCACTGGGGTGGGATTTGTTCCCAGGAATCCTGATCCGACTGCGGCCTCCCAATTCTGCTCCCTGTCCTTCAGCTCTGGCCCGGATTCGCTTCCTTTGGGAAGTGTTTGGTGTTTGTCTCCCGAGGACGTGGGAGACCTCACAGGACCAGCCCTGGTGCAAAAGAACCAGAAGAGTTTGGGAGGTTTTATCCCAGAAAAACAAAGCTGTGATGAAGGAACGTCCAGCTGGTGTATCCATGAATTCCAGAGTTCGAAGAAATCCTCTCAATTCCATCTCTGCGGTTTGGCGAATCCAGTCGGTTCGGCGCGGTTGGAGATGACCTGGACATTCCAGCTTTGTCTTCCCAGCCATTCCCTGTCCCCCTGTGGGAGAGCCAGATGGGATTTCAGGTTGGAAGAGCCACCAGATCCGGTGATTCCCGGCGATTCCCGAGGACTTGCAGACATTCGATACTGTCCCATGTGGCATTGGCCTGGAGAAATGAATTTCAGGCATGGACCACTCGGGGCTGGATGGTGGCACCTGGAGTTGTCACCAGCTCCGTGTCCAGGCGGGAGCAGCCGCCCCAGGATCGGGATCGGAGCCGTTCTGTGTCTCCGTCGGGGACAAGGACACCGGGATCGGGCACCATCGGAGCAGCGCAGGTGATGCCAAGCTCTGCGCCGGGATCACACCTGGAGGGATTTTCCTGCACGGGTGGGACAATCCCGGCACAGCTCCGAGATGGGAAGAGAATGATGGGAGCAGCCCCGGGACAAGGACTTGGGGTGTCGTGGATGAGACGCCGCGAATGTCCTGGGCTGATCCCAGAGTGCGGGCAGTTGGAAAGGTGGGAATTCTGCCCAGGTGAGACCCCCACCTGCAGAGCTGCCTCCAGTTTGGGGCAACGTCAGGAGGACCTGGAGCTGCTGGAACAAATCCGGAGGAGAGCCTGGAGCTGCACCCAGGATTCTGGAGCCAGGCTGGGAGAGCTGGGAATGTTCCCCTGGAGAAGGGAGAAAAATTCCAGGGAATGCTCAGAGTCTCTGAAGGGGCTCCAGGAGAGCTGGACTTGGGGACAAGGCGTGGAGGGACAGGACACAGGGAATGGCTTCCACTGGGAAAGGGGACATTGGGCTGGGATCTTGGGAAGGAATTCCTGCCTGGGAGGGTGGGCAGGGACTGGGCTGGAATTCCCAGATTTGCTGTGGCTGCCCCGGATTCCCTGGAATTATCCAAGGCCAGGTTGGATCCACCTGGGACTGTGGGAGGTGTCCCTGTCCATGGATGGGGTGGGAATGGGATGGGATTTAAGCTCTTTTCCAACCCAAACCATTCCAGGATTCTGGGTTAGCAGGGAGCACCGTCAGATGAAGATGAAGATGATGAAGATGTCCAGTGAGGAGAAAATTCACTGTCCCACACTTGAAGAACCTAAAAACAAATTTCCAGCGCTGGATTCCGAGTTCAGGCTGCTGGTGCTGATCTCCCTTTTCCCATGGATCCTTCGAATCCACCCTGGGGTCAACTCGTTTCGGATCTGACCGCGCCTCATTACCCGTGGGAAGAGAATTCCGGCCACTGGAATATAAAACCCAGATTTTCCCACCTGGATATGGGATGCCGATCCAAAAATCATTCCTCCAACTTGGCCGTTCCAGAGCTCCGTGAGCTGAATTTTCCCTGGGGAAAAAAAGAAAACCAACAAAAAGAAAAAAAACAAAAAACCCTCCTGGATGTGATTTGAAAAGATTTCCGATACATCTTAAGGTTCTTTTTGTTGTTGTTGTTCAGAAGCCACAGGTTTTGGTGTTTCCCACCTGCATCCAGAGTTTTTTTATGGAAAATGGAGCATTTTTTTAAAATTTGAAGCAGGCAGGTTCAAAACGTTGAGAATTTGTGGGGAAAAAAATGGCGGAAGTTTGTGGAGATGTCCATGGAATTTGGGGTTGGGGCAGCAGCAGAATTTGGCAGATTTGGTCTCGTTTGTGATCTCGGGCAGGAAGGGACGTGGTCAGAGGTTGGATTCTGATCTGGAGGGATTTTCCAGCCTCAGGAATTCTGGGAATGTTCCTGTGGGATCCTCAGGGTTGGCTATGAGGAGGTGTAGTCGCACCAAGGTGGATTTTTTTTTTTTGACATTAAAAATCAGAATTGAGTGGAAAAAGAAAAAAAAAAGGATGGCTTGGACCGGGTATTCCTAAGAATCTTGGTGTGTCTTGGATTTTTTTTTTTTTTTAGGGCAAAATTCCCAGTTATGCTCTGGGATAGGCGGAGTCTGCCCCCGCTGCTGTTCCCTTTTGATTTTAAATTCCCAAATCCTCAAAATCTCGAAGGATTTTATGGATGTTCCATGGAGCCGGCTTCGTTTTCCACTGGGAATCACGTCCTGTCGGAATAACGGAGATTTGTGGGATTCCTCCTTCTCCCGATACCTCACGTTCCACGTGGAGAGGATTTCTTGGAATGAAACCAATTCCTCCATCCTCACAACCCCAGCCCATCTGGAATGAAGTGGGTTCGAAACATTCCCAGCACGAGGGATGGGATTTTCTCCGTATTTTTATCCACTTTTGTTCCCTAAATCCATTCAAAATCGGGGGCGGCTCCTCCTTGGACCTCGAATCCATGAAATCCTTGGGATTTTCTCTTTTCCATGAAGATTTGCGCTTGGAATTCCTCAATTGGACATTTTGCTCCATCACCTTCTTCTTCCAGGATTTCCTGGTGGTAATGCACGAGTGAGAAAAGGTTGGGATAGAATTTGGGAAGTTGGGAATGGAAGGGTTTGGATGGAATTTTTTCTCTCGGCAGGATTTGATGGGAAAGGAACTCCTGTAGAGTTTTTTAGGGAAGGATTTCTTTGGATTTCTGGAGAAATCGTGGCTGCTCCATCCTTGGAATATCCAAGGTCAGGTTGGATGGGGGCTTGGAGCAACCAGGGATCATCTTTAGGTTCCCTTTCAATCCCAGCATTCCGTGATGATTCCATGGGCAGTGGAATATTCCCAAAGAGTGAGAAAGACCAGGAATGAGGCAAAAAAGAAGAAAATCCATAAATCCAGAGGGTTTTGCCTGGTGAGGACCTGGGGAGGAGAAGAAGATTCCCAAAAATCCTGGAACAGCAGCTGGAGGAATTTGGAAGCCAAAATCCCTCCTAGGCACTGTGGAGTTGGAATTCTGGGAACCAAATTCCTGCTGGAATTCAAAATCTGGGAGCCAAATTTCCTCTGGAATCGTGGAATTCTGGGAACCAAACTGCCGCTGGAATGGTGGAATTCTGGGAGCCAAATTTCCTCTGGAATAATGGAATTCTGGGAGCCAAATTTCCTCTGGAATCATGGAATTGGAATTCTGGGAACCTAATTCTGGAATCGTGGAATTGGAATTCTGGGAACCTAATTGTGGAATTGGAATTTCTGGAGCCAAATTCCCTTTGGAATCATGGAATTGGAATTCTGGCAATCAAATTCCCTCTGGAATCATGGAATTGGAATTCTGGCAATCAAATTCCCTCTGGAACTGTGGAATTCTGGGAGCAAAATTCCCACTGGAATCGTTGAATTGGAATTCCGGGAGCCAAATTCCCTCTGGAATTTGAATTCCTGGAGCCAAATTCCCTCTGGAATCGTGGAATTGGAATTCCTGGAGCCAAATTCCTTCTGGAATCGTGGAGTTGGAATTCCTGGAATCAAATTCCCTTTTCATTCCCACCAAATTTTCCTCGAGGATCATCTTAAGTTTATCCTTGTTCAATTGAAGCCCGGAAAAATTGGGATCCTTGGGAATGGGATTATTTAGGGATAGCCTGGAATTAGGGAAAGCCATCTTGGAATGCTGTATTGTTTCTTTATCCTCACGGGATTTTTTATTCCGTCATCCTGAGATTTTAGATCCGTGAATTTATATCAGTTATTCCGTATTTGATTGGATTTTATGTTGTAAGAGCAGCTGGAAGGGGATTTTTTTTCCGCCCCAAAGATATTTAATAGTTATCATTGGTGATGTTCCACCTTGAAGAATTCCAGAGTTTTCCAAGGAATTTCCTGTCTCCATAGAAAACTTTCTCCTTTTTTCCCCACCTCCCTGTCAATATTCCTGGTTAAACCCAACTTCGGAGATTTTGATATGGAATTAAATCCTACTTTTATCCGAATTTTTTTGAAATGATGGAAACATCCCGACGTTCTGGAATGACCTTTGAGCTGTGACACGATTGGAGCTGAAAATTCCAGGAGCTCCAGGCACGGAAATTCCGGGCTGGGAATGAGATTGGATGTGGAGATGTCACATTTTGGAAGAGCTGGAATTGCTCATGGATGTGACAGCAAATCATGAATTTATTCCCTTTAATTCCCGAATTTTTTTTTTTTTTTTTGGAGCAGCCTCCGGTGATCCGCGTGGTGCCGACACCCCCCAACGTGGGTTAATTGATTAATTAATTTAATCGGTTTAATTAATTGATTTAATTGAGGCTTGTGTTCTGGAGCAGTGAATAATCAGCTTTGAATCCCGTGCCTGAATTCCGTGGAAATTTGACTTTTCCAAGGTAAAAATGGGCTGGAAAGTGAGAAATAAAAAATCAAATCCCGGCAGCTCCCGGGGGATCGGGCCCATCCCGGCGTTTCCCACTTTTCCGACTTTTCCGGATTTTTATTTTTTCCCTCAGGACTGGATCCTGCACCAGAACAACCCCGCCCACCTTGAGAGCTGCCGCAGGCTGCGCCAGCAGTAAGGGATCCGCTGGGAATGGTCTGGGAATGGACTGGGATCCGCTGGGATGAACTGGGAATGGACTGGGATCTGCTGGGAATGGACTGGGAATGGACTGGGATGGACTGGGAATGGGCTGGGATGGGCTGGGAATGGGCTGGGATCCGCTGGGATCCATTGGGAATCCACTGGGAAACAATTGGGAATCCGTTGGGAATTACTTGGGAATATTCTGGGAATTCATTTGGGAATACACTGGGAATTCATTGGGAATCCATTGGGAATCCATTGAATTCATTGGGAATCCATTTGGGAATCCATTGAATCCATTTGGGAATCCATTTGGGAATCCATTGAATAGTTTTGAATCCATTGAATCCATTGGGAATCCATTTGGGAATCCATTGAATCAATTGTAAATCCATTTAATCCATTGGGAATCCATTTGGGAATCCATTGAATCCATTGGGAATCCATTGAATCCATTGGGAATCCATTGAATCAATTTGGAATCCATTGAATCCATTGGGAATCCATTTGGGAATCCATTGAATCATTTGGGAATCCATTGGGAATCCATTGAATCCATTTGGGAATCCATTGGGAATCCATTGAATCATTTGGGAATCCATTTGGGAATTCATTTGGGAATTTTTTGGGAACCCTCTGGGAATCATCTAATGCTGGGGAGGGACCTTAAATCCCATCCCATTCCCACCCCATGGGAATTTCCCAGCTCCCACTGTCCCGGCTGGATCCAGCCTGGCCTTGGACATTCCCAGGGATCCGGGGGCAGGAAATCTGGGAATTCCAGGCCAATATTCCGTAAAAATCTCCCCTTTCCCAGTGGGAGCCATTTCCTGTGTCCTGTGCCTCCACGCCTTGTCCCCAGTTCCAGCTTCCCTGGATTTCAAAACATTCCCAAAAATTCAAAAAAAATTGCTAAAGAATTTCAAAAAATATTCAAAAAGTTTCCAAAAAAGTTTCCCAAAAAATTTAAAAAAAAAAATTAAAAAAAAAATTTCCAAAGAAGAATTAAAAAAAAAAAATTTAAAAAAAATTCCAAAAAATTAAAAAAAAATAAAAAAAATTGCCGAAAAAAATTAAAAAAAATTCCAAAAAATTCAAAAAACCCCAAAAATTTCCAAATATTTAAAAAAATTCCAAAAATTGTCCAAAGAAATTACAAAAAAAACCCTAAAAAAAAATCCTAAAAAATCCCAAAAAATTTCCAAAGAAATTGCCAAAAAAATCCTAAAAAGATTCCGAAAAATTCCCAAAAATTCCAAAGGCATACAAAAAAAAATTCCCCCAAAACTCCCAAAAAATTCCCCCCAAAATCCCCAATCAATCCCAACAAGCCCCAAAAAATCCCCCCAAAAAATAAGAAAAAATTCCAAAAAAATCCAAAACAAAAAAATAAAAAAATCCAAAAAACTTTTGAATAAAATTCCCAAAAACAATTCCCAAAGACTTAAAAAAATATATTTTTCACCTGCAGATTTCCCGACTGGAACCCTGAGGCTCACTCCTCCAGCAGGTACCTGTCATTTCATTGCTTCCCATTAATTACCTCCTAATTAGGAAATTTTAATTAATTATTATCCCGAATTTGCGCTCTCAGTGAGGTCACGGTTTTATTGTGGAATTTTAGGGTTTTTTATGTTTTTATTTTGTCCCAAAATCCTGACAATTCCCAGCTGCTTTTTGGTGGATTCACTGGAAATTCCACAGAATTTTTTCCCCCTTTTCCCCCCCTTTTTCCCCCCCTTTTCCCCCCCTTTTCCCCCCCTTTTCCCCCCCTTTTCCCCCATTTTCCCCCCATTTTCCCCCCATTTTCCCCCCATTTTTTCCCCCATTTTTTTCCCCATTTTTCCCCCATTTTCCCCCCATTTTTCCCCCATTTTCCCCCCATTTTCCCCCATTTTCCCCCCGTTTTTCCCCCGTTTTTCCCCCGTTTTCCCCCCGTTTTCCCCCCGTTTTCCCCCCATTTTCCCCCCATTTTCCCCCCATTTTCCTCCCATTTTCCCCCCTTTCCCCCCATTTTTTCCCCATTTTTTCCCCATTTTTTTCCCATTTTTCCCCCATTTTTCCCCATTTTTTCCCCATTTTCCACCATTTTCCCCCATCTTCCCATTCTCCCCCATTTTCCCCCCATTTTTTCCCTTTTCCCCCCACTTTTTACCTTTTTCCCATTTTTCCTCATTTTCCCCATTTTCCCATTGTTTCCGTATTTTTCCCCATTTCCCCCCATTTTTTCCATTTTCCCCTATTTTTCCCATTTCCCCCATTTTTGCCATATTCCTCCCATTTTTTCCCCATTTTCCCCCATTTTTTCCTTCGCCCATTCCCACTCTCCATTCCCACTCTCCATTCCCGCTCTCCCATTCCCGCTCTCCCATTCCCGCTCTCCCATTCCCGCTCTCCCATTCCCACCCTCCATTCCCACCCTCCATCCCCGCCCTCCATCCCCGCTCTCCCATTCCCGCTCTCCCATCCCCACTCTCCATCCCCACTCTCCATCCCCACTCTCCATCCCCGCTCTCCCATTCCCGCTCTCCCATTCCCGCTCTCCCATTCCCGCTCTCCCATTCCCACTCTCCATCCCCACTCTCCATCCCCACTCTCCATTCCCGCTCTCCCATTCCCGCTCTCCCATTCCCGCTCTCCATCCCCACTCTCCATCCCCGCTCTCCCATTCCCACTCTCCCATTCCCGCTCTCCCATCCCCACTCTCCATCCCCACTCTCCATTCCCACTCTCCATCCCCACTCTCCATTCCCATTCTCCCTCCCCCAGTTCCCTTTCGGTGCTGACCGTCCCCTCGGTTCCCTTTTCCCTCAGGAATGGCGTCGATCGGAAGGAGAACCGCACTCCCAAGCACCGCTCCAGCCCGGCCCGGCGCCGCTCCCGCCCCTCGGGCGGCTCCGCCGCTTCCTCCCGGCCCTCGTGCTCCTCCTCGTCCCCGTGCTGCTCCGCGCTGCGCCGGCACCGTTCCCGCTCCCGCGGCCCCGGCCGCTCCCGCCGGCCCCGCAGCCGCAGCCCGCGGCACCTGCGGCGCCTGAGCCCGCGGCGCCGCTCCCGATCCCGATCCCGGTCCCGTTCGCGATCCCGGTCCCGGTCGCGATCCCCGCAGCGATCCCGGAACCCGCCCAGGCCCGGCCCCAGAGCGCGGAGATCGCCCCAGAGCGCGGAGCGCTCCGCCCGCCGGAGCAGCCGCTCCGAAGGTAACGCGGGAACCCCGCGGGACGTGGGAACGATTGCTGGGGCAATTCCAAATGGGTGTCATTCCAGAGTCCCTCAGGATTCGGGAACACTGGGGCAATTCCAAATGGGTGTCATTCCAGAGTCCCTCAGGATTTGGGAACACTGGGGCAATTCCAAATGGGTGTCATTCCAGAGTCCCTCGGGATTCGGGAATGCTGGGGCAATTCCAAATGGGTGTAATTCCAGAGTCCCTTGGGATTTGGGAACGCTGGGGGAATTCCAAATGGGTGTCATTCCAGAGTCCCTCGGGATTTGGGAATGGAGAGAGGAATTCCCAAAGTTTTGTTTTCTAATTGCATCCCAAATCAAAATTTGAAAAAAATCAAAAAAAAAAAATCCCCCAAAAAATCCCGGAAAAATCCCCAAAAATGTCCCAAAAAACCGTTCTAAAAATACCCATAAAATATGCAAAAAAAATCGGAAAAAAAATCCCCAAAAACACCCCAGAAAATTTGAAAAAAAATCTCAAAAAAACCCGGGGGGAAAAAAAAAAAAAAAACCCAGAAAAAAATCCTCAAAAAAATCCTAAAAAATCCTCAAAAAAATACCCATAAAATACGCAAAAAAAAAGAATCAGATAAATAATCCCAAAAAAATCCCCAAAAAAATCCCCCCACCAAAAAAAAAAAAAAAAAAAAAAAAAAATCTCGGGGAAAATCCCTATAAAATCCCGGAAAGTTCCGGAAAGCTCGGCGCGCTCGCGGTGCCAGGACGTTTCCGTGCGCGGCGCCGGCAGCCGCTCTGCAGGCCGTGATGAAGACGTTGGGTCCGGGATTGCTGGCGCGATTCCGGCGGCACCGATCCCTGCGCGCCGCGCTGCGCCGTTCGTTGTCTTCGACCAACGCCGGCGACGCCCGGAGAGATCCCGGCGATCCCGACGCCGACGGACGCGCCTCGACGCCCGAGCGCGACGGAGACGTCGTCGGAAAAGAGAGGGACAGGGAACGGGAAGCGACCGGCAAAAATCATCCCGCGTCCTATAACAGGGTGAGGGGCGGGAATTGCGGGGTTGGGGAATTCCTGGAGTTTTTTTTGGGATTTGGGTGGGAGGTTCTTGGGGTTTGCGTTGGAATTCTTGGGATTTTCTGGGAATTAAATGGGAAGTTCCTTGGATTTGGGTCGGAATTTTTGGGATTTTTTTGGGATTTCGATGAGAGGTTCTTGGGGTTTGAGTTGGAATTCTTGGGATTTTTTGGGATTTGGGTGGGAGGTTCTTGGGGTTCGGGTTGGAATTTTTGGGATTTTTTGGGATTTGGGTGGGAGGTTCTTGGGGTTCGGGTTGGAATTTTTGGGATTTTGTGGGATTTAAATGGGAAGTTCCTTGGATTTGGGTTGGAATTCCTGGGGTTTTTTGGGATTTGGGTGGGAGGTTCTTGGGGTTCAGGTTGGAATTTTTGGGATTTTTTGGGATTTAAATGGGAAGTTCCTTGGATTTGGGTTGGAATTCCTGGGGTTTTTTGGGATTTGGGTGGGAGGTTCTTGGGGTTCGGGTTGGAATTTTTGGGATTTTGTGGGATTTAAATGGGAAGTTCCTTGGATTTGGGTTGGATTTTTTGGCATTTGGTTGGGAGGTTCTTGGAGTTTGGGTTGGAATTCTTGGGATTTTTTGGGATTTGGGTGGGAGGTTCTTGGAGTTTGGGTTGGAATTCCTGGGTTTTTTTGGGATTTGGGTGGGAGGTTCCTTGGATTTGGGTCGGAATTTTTGGGATGTTTTGGGATTTGGTTGGGAGGTTCTTGGCATTTGGGTTGGAGTTTTTGAGATTTTTTGGGATTTGGGTGGGAGGTTGTTGGGGTTTGTATTGGAATTCTTGGGATTTTTTGGGATTTGGGTGGGGAATTCCTGGGATTTATGGGGGGGTGGGAATTTTTGGGATTTGGGTTGGAATTCTGGGGAATTCCTGGGATTTGGGTTGGAATTCTCAGCATCTAACTGGGAATTTCTGGACAGGAATTTCTGCGATTTGGGTGGGAATGGGAAAATCCTGGAATTCTGGAATTCCATAAACATTTATTCCCTAATTCCTAAAATCCAAATCTAACCTTTCTTTGGGAAATTTCCAGTGATAGAATATCCTGGAATTCTAAAATTTCATTTAAAAAAAAAAAATCACAGAATTCCATGGAGGAAAAAATCCCGAAGTTCCAAAATTCCGTTAAATAAATGACAGAATTCTAAAATTCCATTAAAAAAATCTCAGAATTCCAAAATTCCGTTAAAAAAAAATTAATACCGTTAAACCCAAAATTCCAAAGCTTCATTAAAAAATCACAGAATTTCAAGATTCCATTTAAAAAATCAGAATTGTAAAATTCCATTAACAAAAAAGAAACAAAATTCCAAAATCCCATTTAAAGAAGTTCCAAAATTCCATTAAAAAATCACGGAATTCCAAAATTCCGTTTACAAAATCCAAAATGCCATTTAAAAAAACCCCACAAAATTCTATTTTAAAAAACCCCTGCATTCCATTAAAAAATATATCCAAATTTCCAAAATTCCATTAAAAAAATCCCAGAAGTCTGAAATTCCATAAAAAAACCACAGGATTCCAAAATTCCATTAACAAAAATCCTAAAATTTCAAAATTCCATTTTAAAAAATCCAAAAATTCCAAAATTTTGTTTAAAAAAACCCCGAAATTCCAGTTAAAAAAAATCCTGACATTTCATTAAAAAACTCCAAATCCTAAAACTCCGTCGACAAAAAAATTCCAAAATTCCATTTGAAATACCCCCAGAATTCCAAAATTCCATTAACAAACTCCCAAAATTCCAAAATTCCATTAAAAAATCCCAAAAATCCTAAATTTCATTTTAAAAAAATCCCAAAATTCCATTCAAAAAAATTGCAAAATTCCGTTTAAAAAAACCCCAAATCCTAAAACTCCATAGACAGAAAACCCCCAAAATTCAAAAATTCCATTTAAAAAAACCCCAAAATTCCAAATTTCCATTAAAAAAAATCTCAAAAGTCTGAAATTCCATTTAAAAATTGCAGGATTCTAAAATTCCTTTAACAAAACTTCCAAAATTCCAAAATTCCATTAAAAAACCCCAAAATTTCCAAATTCCATTTAAAAATCCCAAAATTCCATTCAAATGAATCCCAAAATTCCATTAAAAAAATCCCAAAATTCCATTCAAAAAACCCTTAAAATTCCATTAAAAAAAAAAACCAAATCCCAAAACTCCATAGCCAAAAAAAATCCCAAAATTCCAAAATTCTATTTTAAAACATCCCAAAATTCCATTTAAAGGAAACCCCAAATCCCAAAACTCCATAGACAAAAAAATCCCAAAATTCCAAAATTCTATTTTAAAGAATCCCAAAATTCCAATTAAAAAACCCTCAAAATTCCACTGAAAAAACCCCCAAATCCCAAAACTCCATAGACAAAAGGATCCCAAAATTCCAAAATCCTATTTTTAAAAATCCCAAAATTCCACTGAGAAGAAAAAAAAAAAAAAAAAAAAAAACCCCAAACCCCAAAACTCCATTGAGAAAAACCCCGGAATTCCATAAAACCCCGTTCCATGCTCCCACCGTTCCTTGCTCATTTCCCGTTTGACCCCTTAGGATTTTTTTTTGGGGAATTCTTTCCATGGAATTTTTTTTTTTTTTTCCCCTTTTGGGATTTTTGCAGCTGCTCAGGGAGGAGTTGCTGAGCTGCGGGACCGTTCTGCACATCTGGGATTTACCCGAGGATGGATTTTCCGACCAGGACATCAAAAAACTCGTCCAGCCCTTCGGAAAAGTCAGCGACCTCATCGTGCTGCGTTCCCGCAACGAGGTCAGCAATTCCCAAAAAATGGGAATTGGGAATGTGGGATGGGCAGGAATTCCTAAAAATGGGAATTGGGGTTGGCAGCAATTCCCAAAAATGGGAATTGGGGTTGGCAGGAATTCCTAAAAATGGGAATTGGGAATGTGGGATTGGCAGGAATTCCCAAAAATGGAAATTGGGAATTGGGGTCGGCAGGCATTCCTAAAAATGGGAATTGGGGTTGGCAGGAATTCCTAAAAATGGGAATTGGGAATGTGGGATTTGCAGGAATTCCTAAAAATGGGAATTGGGAATTTGGGTCGGCAGGAATTCCTAAAAATGGGAATTGGGAATGTGGGATTGGAAGGAATTCCCGAAAATGGGAATTGGGATGGGCAGGAACTCCCGAAAATGGGAATTGGGGTTGGCAGCAATTCCCAAAAATGGGAATTGGGGTTGGCAGGAATTCCCGAAAATGGGAATTGGGATGGGCAGGAATTCCCAAAAATGGGAATTGGGATTGGCAGGAATTCCCAAAAATGGGAATTGGGGTCGGCAAGAATTCCAAAAAATGGGAATTGGGAATGTGGGATTGGCAGGAATTCCTAAAAATGGGAATTGGGAATGTGGGATTGGCAGGAATTCCTAAAAATGGGAATTGGGAATTGGGATGGGCAGGAATTCCTAAAAATGGAAATTGGGGTTGGCAGGAATTCCCGAAAATGGAAATTGGGAATTGGGGTCAGCAGGAATTCCTAAAAATGGGAATTTGGGTCGGCAGGAATTCCTAAAAATGGGAATTGGGATTGGCAGGAATCCCTAAAAATGGGAATTGGGGTTGGCAAGAATTCCTAAAAATGATTATTGGGATTGGCAGGAATTCCCAAAAATGGGAATTGGGAATTTGGGTCGGCAGGAATCCCCAAAAATGGGAATTGGGAATTGGGATCGGCAGGAATTCCCAAAAATGGGAATTGGGGTCGGCAGGAATTCCCAAAAATGGGAATTGGGAATTGGAGTCAGCAGGAATTCCTAAAAATGGGAATTGGGATGGGCAGGAATTCCCGAAAATGGGAATTGGGAATGTGGGATGTGCAGGAATTCCCAAAAAATCCCATCCCGGGATGGCTGGAATTTGGGAATTCCCAATTCCCACTCGGAATTTGGGGATTTTATGGATGGAGAGGGGATTTATTTCCCCCCCTTTTTTTTTTCTATTTGTTTTTCCCATTTTTTCCCATTTTTTCCCATTTCCCCACAATTCCCAAAGGAAATCCCACAATTCCCACCCACCCTTGAGCCTCCCACAGCGATGTCCCCAAAGCCCCTTAAATGTGGGAATTGCGGGAATTCTGGGAATTACAGGAATCGTGGGAATTGTGGGAATTCTGAAAATGGAATTTGGGAATTCTGAAAATGTAATTGAGGGAATTGTGGGAATTCCGGGAATTGTGGGAATTCTGGGAATTCTGAAAATGGAATTGTGGGAATTGTGGGAATTTTTTTAGGAATTCTGGGAATTGTGGGAATTGTAGGAATTCCAGAAATTGCGAGAATTCTGGAATCACAGGAATTGCTGGAATCGTGGGAATTGTGGGAATTCTGAAAATTGTGGGAATTCTGGAAATTGTGGCAATTGTGGGAATTCTGGAAATTGTGGGAATTGCAGGAATTGTAGGAATTCTGGGAACTGTGGGAATAGTGGGACTTGTGGGAATGGAGGGAATTCTGGGAATGGTGGGAATTGTGGGAGTGGTGGGAATTCTGGGAATTGTGGGAGTTGTGGAATTCTGGGAGCGGCAGGAATTTTGGGAATGGTGGGAATTCTGGGAATTCTGGGAATTGTGGAATTCTGGGAGTGGCAGGAATTTTGGGAATGGCGGGAATCGTGGGAATGGTGAGAATTCTGGGAATTTTGGGAATGGTGAGAATTGTGGGAAGGGCGAGAATTGTGGGAATGGTGGGAATGGCGGGAATTATGGGAATGGCGGGAATTGTGGGAGTGGCAGGAATTTTGGGAATGGCGGGAATTGTGGGAATGGTGGGAATTGTGGGAATGGTGGGAATGGCGGGAATTCCGGGAATTCCGGGAACGTCTCCGGCAGGCGTACCTGGAGATGAATTACCGGGAAGCCGTGATCGCCGCCGTGCGCTTCGGGCAGACGGAGCCGGTGCTGCTCAACGGGAAAAGGATCCGGATCGGAGAGGCCGAGAGACCCCGGAGCGCGACGGAGCCGGTACCGGGAATGGGAATGTGGGAATATGGGAATGGGGGATGGGGATGGGAATATGGGGATGGGGATGGGGAATGGGAATGGGGATGGGAATGGGGAATGGGGAAATGGGAATGGGAATGGGGAAATGGGAATGGGGAAATGGGAATGGGGAATGGGGATGGGGAATGGGGAAATGGGAATGGGGATGGGGATCAGGATTGGGATTGGGATGGGCAGTACGGGAATGGGGAACAGGGAATGGGTTCGGGATTGGGATGTGGAATACAGGAATGGGGAACGGGGAACAGGGATCGGGATCGGGGATGTGAAATACGGGAACAAGGAGCGGGGATTGGGGTTGGGATCGGGATGGGGAGCAGGGGTTGGATTGGATGAATGCATTCCCACTCCGAATGCTCTTTGGATTCCTGACCGGTTTTTAAAAACACCCGGGGATTTTATTCCCCTCTGGAAAAAGAACATTTATTGATTTGATTGGATTTGATTGGATTTGATTTGGTTTGACTTGGTTTGATTGGATTTGATTTGATTGGGTTTGATTGGATTGGGTTTGATTGGATTGGGTTTGATTGGATTGGATTGGATTGGATTCGATTTGATTGGATTGGATTGGATTCAATTGGATTTGATTGGATTTGATTTGATTTGATTGGATTGGATTTGATTTGGTTTGATTTGATTTGGTTTGATTGGATTTGATGTGATTGGATTTGATTTGATTGGATTGGATTTGATTGGATTTGATTTCATTTGATTGGATTTGATTGGATTTGATTTCATTAGATTGGATTGGATTGGATTGGATTGGATTTGATTGGATTGGATTCGATTGGATTTGATTCGATTGGATTTGATTTGATTGGATTTAATTTGATTTGATTGGATTGGATTGGATTTGATTTCATTTGATTGGATTTGATTGGATTTGATTTCATTAGATTGGATTGGATTGGATTGGATTTGATTGGGTTTGATTGGATTTTATTTGATTGGATTTAATTTGATTTGATTGGATTGGATTGGATTTGATTTCATTTGATTGGATTTGATTTTATTTGATTGCATTTGATTGTATTTGATTCGATTCGATTGGATTTGATTGGATTTGATTGGGTTTGATTGGATTTGATTTGATTGGATTTGATTTCATTCGATTTCATTTGATTGGATTTGATTGGATTTGACTGGATTCGATTGGATTGGATTGGATTTGGTTTGATTGGATTGGATTTCATTCGATTGGATTGGATTGGATTGGATTGGATTTGATTGGATTGGATTGGATTTCATTGGATTGGATTGGATTGGATTGGATTTGATTGGATTGGATTGGATTGGATTTGATTGGATTGGATTTCATTTGATTGGATTGGGTTTGATTTGATTGGATTTGATTGGATGGGATTGGATTGGATTGGATTGGATTGGATTGGATTTCATTTCATTGGATTGGATTGGATTGGATTGGATTTCATTGGATTGGATTGGATTGGATGGGATGGGATTGGATTGGATTGGATTGGATTTCATTGGATTGGATTGGATTGGATTGGATTGGATTGGATTGGATTGGATTGGATTTGGTTTGATTGGATTTCATTGGATTGGATTGGATTGGATTGGATTGGATTGGATTGGATTTCATTGGATTGGATTGGATTGGATTGGATTGGATTGGATTGGATTGGATTTGGTTTGATTGGATTTCATTGGATTGGATTGGATTGGATTGGATTGGATTGGATTTCATTTGATTGGATTGGATTGGATTTCATTGGATTGGATTGGATTGGATTGGATTGGATTGGATTGGATTGGATGGGATTGGATTGGATTGGATTGGATTTCATTGGATTGGATTGGATTGGATTGGATTGGATTGGATTTCATTTGATTGGATTGGATTGGATTTCATTGGATTGGATTGGATTGGATTGGATTGGATTGGATTGGATTGGATTGGATTGGATGGGATTGGATTGGATTGGATTTCATTGGATTGGATTGGATTGGATTGGATTGGATTGGATTGGATTGGATGGGATTGGATTGGATTGGATTGGATTTCATTGGATTGGATTGGATTGGATTGGATTTCATTGGATTGGATTGGATTGGATTGGATTGGATTGGATTGGATTGGATTGGATTGGATTTCATTGGATTTCATTGGATTGGATTGGATTGGATTGGATTTCCCGTTGCAGGTGAAGAAAGGGCTGAAAAAGCGAATCCCGAACCCCAAAAAAAGCACCAGGTGGGATCCTCGTTCCCGACGAGGGCCTCAAATCATTCCCAAAAACCCAAATTAATTCATTCCACTTTTTTCTTTAATTTAACTTAATTTAATTTAATCCCAGGAAAATTCCCAGCTCCAGCACCAAGAGCTCCAAAACCCCGGCAGGTGAGGATGGGATTCGTGAATGAATTAATTAATTCAATGAACGATTGATTAATTACTCGGTGAATTAATTAATTAATTAATTGATTGATTGATTGATTGTGGTCATTTCCGTTTGATTGCGTTACAAATCCTGAAGTTCACCCAAAAAAAATTCCCCATTTTCAACCCCAAATTTTTCCTGGCATTAATTCAAATTTTAGGATTTTTTTACCCCAAAAAAATCTGATTTTTTTTCCCCAAATTCCTCAATTTTTTCCTAAAAAAATTCAATTTTTTTCCCCAAAAATTCAGATTTTTTTTCCCCCAAAATCGTTCTAAAAATCCATTTTTTTTACCCAAATATCCCCATTTTCACTCCAAATTTTCCTTGGATTTAATTCAAATTTTAGGATTTTTTTACCCCAAAAAAATCTGATTTTTTTTCCCCAAATTCCTCAATTTTTTCCCCAAAAATTCAGTTTTTTTCCCCAAAAATTCAGATTTTTTTCCCCCAAAATCGTTCTAAAAATCCATTTTTTTTCACCCAAAAATCCCCATTTTCACTCCAAATTTTCCTTGGATTTAATTCAAATTTTGGGATTTTTTTTTACCCAAAAATTCCTCAATTTTCTCCTAAAATAATTCAATTTTTTTCCCCAAAAAATTCAATTTTTTTTCCCCAAAATCTTTCTGAAAATCCCCATTTTAACCCCGAATTTTTTCCTGGATTTAATTCAAATTTTGGGATTTTTTTACCCAAAAAATCTGAATTTTTTTCCCCGAAAATTCCTCAATTTTTTCCTAAAATAATTCAATTTTTTCCCCAAAAAATTCACTTTTTTTGTCCCAAAATCCACTAAAAATCCACTTTTTTTCCAACCAAAGATCTCCATTTTCACCCCAAATTTTCCCTGGATTTAATTGAAATTTTGGGATTTTTTTTTTTTTACCCAAAAAAATTGGAATTTTCCCCTTTTTTTTTTTTTTTTTTTCCTTAGGGAAAAAGGAAAAATTGAAGAAAGCGCCGGGAGAGAGGAAAGTGAAGAAAACCTCGGATGGGGGAGGTGAGGGAGAAAAAAATGGGAAAAAAATGGGAAAAAATTGAGGAGGAAAATTGGGGAAAAAATGGGGGGAAAATGGGAAAAAAAGGGGAAAAAAATTGATAAAATGGGAAGAAATGGAGAAGAATTAGGGAAAAAAATGGGGGAAAATTGGGAAAAAAATGAGGAAATATTGGGAAAAAAATGGGAAAATAACCTGGGAAGGAAATTGAGAAAAAATGGGGAAAAATAGGAAAAAATTGGGAAAGAAAGGGGGGAAAATGGGAGGAGAACGGGAAAAAAATTGGGAAAAAATTGGGAAAATAATGGGAAAAATGGAGAAGAATTAGGAAAAAAAAAACCAGGGAAAATTGGGGAAAAATGAGGGAAAAAATTGATAAAATGGAGAAGAATTGGGGAAAAAAATTGGGAATAAATGGGGGGGAAATGGGAAAAAATGGGAAGAAATGAGGGAAAAAAATTGGGGGAAAATGGGAAAAAAAGGGGAAAAAAACTGATAAAATGGGAAAAAATGGAGAAGAATTAGGGAAAAATGGGGAAAAATTGGGATAAAAATGAGGAAGTATTGGAAAAAATGGGAAAAAAATGGGAAAAAAAGGAAAAAATTGGATAAAATGGGAAAAAAGTTGGGAAAGAAAGGGGGAAAAAATTGGGGAAAAATTGGAAAAATGGAAAAAAAATGGGAATTACAAATTTTGGGAATATGGGAAAAAATGGGGAAAAAATGGGAAAAAATCCTCGTAAAATTGGGGAAAAAATTGGGAAAAAAATTGGGAAAAATGGGGGAAAAATTGGAAAAATGGGAAAAAAATTGGGAAAAAAATGGGAAAAAATGGGAGAAAGTCGGGAAAAAATGGGAAAAAATTGGGAAAATGGGAATTAAATTTTTTGTGAAAAAGACTGGAAAAAATTCTTGGAAAATTGGGAAAAAATGGGGAAAAATGGGAGAAAGTTTGAAAAAATTGGGAAAATGGGAATTAAAAATTTTGGGAAAAAATCCTCGGAAAATTGGGGGGAAAATGGGAAAAAATGGGGAAAAGTGGGAATAAAACATCTTGGGAAAATGGGAAAAAATCTTCAGAAAATTGGGAAAAAAATGGGGAAAAATTGTGAAAAAATGGGACAAAATGGGGAAAAAAATGGGAAAATGGGAATTAAAAATTTTGGGAAAAAAATGGGAAAAAAAGTGTTGGAAAATTGGGAAAAAATGGGGAAAAATGGAAATAAAAAATCTTGGGAATATGGGAAAAAAATTGGGGAAAAAAATGGGAAAAAATCTTGGGAAAAATGGGAGAAAATGGGAGAAAATGGGAGTTAAAAATTTTGGGCGGAAAATGGCAAAAAATTCTCGGAAAATTGGGAAAAAATTGGACTAAAAAATCTTAGGAATATGGGAAAAAAAATGGGAAAAAATCCTCGGAAAATTGGGGAAAAATGGGAAAAAATTGGGAAAAATGGGAATTAAAAATTTTGGGAAAAAAAATGGGAAAAAATTGGGGGAAAAATTGGGAAAATGAGAAAAAATGGAAAAAAAGGGAATTATAAATTTTGGGAATATGGGAAAAAAATGGGAAAAAATCCTCGGAAAATTGGGGAAAAAATTAGGGAAAATAATGGGAAAAAATGGGGAAAAATTTGGGAAATGGAAATAAAAAATCTTGGGAATATGGGAAAAAATTGGGAAAAAATGGGAGAAAATGGAAAAAAATGTGAAAATGGGAATTAAAAATTTTGGGGGGAAAATGGGAAAAAATTCTTGGAAAATTGGGAAAAAATTGGGAAAAAATGGGAATTAAAAATCTGGAAAATTGGGGGAAAAATGGGAAACAATTGGGAAAAAATGGGAAACAATTGGGAAAAAATGGGAGAAAGTGGGAAAAAATTGGGGGAAAAATTGGGGGAAAATTGGGAAAAATGGGAATTACAAATTTTGGGACTATGGGAAAAAAAATAGGAAAAAAATGGGAAAAAAATTGGGAAAAAATGGGGGAAAAATTGGAAAAATGGGAATAAAAAAATCTTTGGAAATGGGAAAAAATTGGGAAAAAATGGGAAAAAATGGGAGAATGTCGGAAAAAATTGGGAAAAAATGGGAAAAAATACTCGGAAAATTGGGAAAAAAATGGGGAAAATAATGGGAAAAAATGGGGAAAAATTGGGAAAATGGGAATAAAAAATTTTGGGAATATGTGAAAAAAATTGGGGAAAAAAATGGGGAAAAATCTTTAGAAAATTGGAGAAAAATGGAGGAAAATTGGGAAAAAATGGGAGAAAATGGGGAAAAAATGGGAATAAAAAATCTTGGGAATATGGGAAAAAATTGGGGAAAAAAATGGGAAAAAATCTTTGGAAAATTGGGGGGAAATGGGAAAAAACTGGGAAAAAATTGGGAAAATGGGAATTAAAAATTTTGGGAAAAAATCCTCGGAAAATTGGGAAAAATTGGGAAAAAAATTGGGAAAAAATGGGGGAAAAATTGGAAAAATGGGAATAAAAAAATCTTTGGAAATGGGAAAAAAATTGGGAAAAAAATGGGAGAAAGTTGGGAAAAATTGGGGTAAAAAATGGGATTAAAATTTTTGGGAAAAAGACTGGAAAAAATTCTTGGAAAATTGGGAAAAAATTGGAAAAAATGGGGAAAAATGGGAGAAAGTTGGAAAAAATTGGGAAAATGGGAATTAAAAATTTTGGGAAAAAATCCTCGGAAAATTGGGGGAAGAATGGAAAAAAATGGGGAAAAGTGGAAATAAAAAATCTTGGGAATATGGGAAAAAAAATTGGGGAAAAAAATGGGAAAAAATCTTCAGAAAATTGGGGAAAAATGGGAAAAAACTGGGAAAAAATTGGAAAAAATGGGAATTAAAAATCTGGAAAATTGGGAAAAAAATGGGAAAAAATTGGGAAAAAATGGGAGAAAGTTGGAAAAAATTGGGAAAATGGGAATTAAAAATTTTGGGAAAAAAATGGGAAAAAATTGGGGGGAAAAATGGGAAGAAAATGGGAGAGAAAAAATTTGGGAATAGGGGAAAAAAATTGGGAAAAAAATGGGAAAAAATGGGAAAAAATTGGGAAAATGGGAGTTAAAATTTTTGGAAAATGAGAAAAATATTGGGAAAAAAATGGGAGAGAAAAATCCTTGGGAAAATGGAAAAAAAAATTTGGAAAATGTTGGAAAATGGGAAAAAAAAAATTGGGAAAAATAAAACTTGGGGAAAATGGGAATAAAAAAATTTGGGAAAATGGGAAAAAACTGGGAAAAGTATTGAAAAAAAATTGGTTTTTTCTGGGTTTTTTTTGTTTTTTTTTTTTGGGACAGGAAAAGCTGAAGATCCCGAGGATTCCGGGCTGGAAATTCGGGAATCGGAGCCACCCGATCCCAAAAATCCTGAAATTCCCAAAAATCCCCCAGAGCAGGAGCCCGGGAAAGCCCCAGAGGTTGAGGAGGGACCAGGTAATTCCTGGGAATTTTGGGAATCTGGGAATTGTGGGAATTTGGGAATTCTGGGAATTTTGGCATTCTGGGGAGTTTGGGAATTTCTGGGAATTTTGGGAATTCTTGGGAATTTTGGGAGTTTGGGAATTTCTGGGAATTTTTGGGAATTTTGGGAATTTTTTGGAATTGTGGGATTTTGGGAATTTTTGGGAATTGTGGGAATTTTGGGAATTGTGGGAATTGTAGGAATTTTTGGGATTTTGGGAATTCTGGGAATTTTTGAATTCTGGGGAATTTGGGAGTTTCTGGGAATTTCTGGGAATTTTGGGAATTGTGGGAATTTTTTGGAATTTTGGGAATTTTTGGGATTTTGGGGAATTTGGGAATTCTGGGAATTCTGGGAATTTTGGGAGTTTCTGGGAATTTTTTGGAATTTTGGTAATTCTGGAAGTTTCTGGGAATTTGGGGAATTTTGGGATTTCTAGGAATTTGGGAATTCTGGGAATTGTGGAAGTTTCTGGGAATTTGGGGAATTCAGGAATTCTGGGATTTTGGGAATTTGGGAATTGTGGGAATTTGGAAATTAGCAGAATTTTGGGAATTTTGGGAGTTTATAGGAATTTGGGGAATTGTGGGAATTCTGGGGATTTCTGGGGAAATTGGGAATTCTGGGAGTTCCTGGGAATTCTGGGAATTTCCAGGAATTTCAGGGAATTTTGGGAATTCTGGGAATTTTTTGAGATTTTGGGAATCTGGGAATTTGGAATTCTGGGAATTTGGGAATTGTGGGAATTTTGGGAATTGTGGGAATTTTTGGGAATTGTGGGAATTCTGGGAATTTTTTGGATTTTGGGATTCTGGGAATTTGGGGAATTGTGGGAATTTTTGGGAATTCTGGGAATTTTTTGGCATTTTGGGAATTGTGGGAATTTTTGGGATTTTGGGAATTCTGGGAATTTTTGGGACGGTCGATTTCCTTCTTTTCCTGCTTTTGCAGAGACCCCGAGCAGCAAAGAACGCGCGGATCACAGGGAGGAGGTCTGGGAATGGGATTGGGAATGGGATTGGGATTGGGAATGGGAATGGGAATGGGATTGGGATTGGGATGGGATTGGGAATGGGATTGGGATTGGGGATGGGATTGGGAATGGGATTGGGATGGGATTGGGGATGGGAATGGGAATGGGATTGGGATTGGGATTTGGATGGGATTGGGAATGGGATTGGGAGTGGGAATGGGAATGGGAATGGGATTGGGATTGGGATGGGATTGGGAATGGGATTGGGATTGGGGATGGGATTGGGAATGGGATTGGGATGGGATTGGGGATGGGAATGGGAATGGGATTGGGATTGGGATTTGGATGGGATTGGGAATGGGATTGGGAGTGGGAATGGGATTGGGATTGGGATTGGGATTTGGATGGGATTGGGAATGGGATTGGGATTGGGATTGGGAATGGGAATGGGAATGGGATTGGTTTTGGGATTTGGGGGATTTTGGGGATATTTGATTTTGGCCTTTAGGGAATTGTAGGGTTGGGGGAAAAGTGGGAATTTGGGGAATTTGGGGGAATTACAGGAGTTTGGGAATTGTGGGGATTTGGGGGGATTTTGGGAATTTGTGGGGGATTGGGATTTGGGATTGGAGGAATCCGGGGAATTGTAGGATTTGGGAAATTGTGGGAATTTGGGGGATTTTGGGGATTGTGGGGATTTGGGAATTTGGGGGGATTTTGGAATTTATGGGGTTGGGGTTGGGGGAATTGTGAGAATTTGGGAACTGTGAGAATTTGGGAACTGTGAGAATTTGGGATTTGCAGGGATTGTGGGAATTTGGGAAATTGTGGAAATTGTGGACATTTGGGATTTGTGGGAAATATGGGAATTGTGGGGATTGTGAAAATTTGGGAACGGTGAGAATTTGGGATTTGTGGGAATTGTGAAAATTTGGGAACGATGAGAATATGGGAATTTGAGAGATTGTGGGAATTTGGGATTTATGGGAATTGTGGGAATTGTGAAAATTTGGGAACGATGAGAATTTGGGATTTGTGGGAATTTTGTGGGAATTGTGAAAATTTGGGAACAATGAGAATATGGGAATTCGGGAATTGTGAGAATTTGGGAATTGTGGGAATTTGGGATTTGTGAGAATTTGGGAATTGTGGGAATTGCGGAAATTTGGGAATGATGAGAATTTGGGATTTGTGGGAATTTGTGAGGAATTTGGGAAATTGTGGGAATTGTGAGAATTTGGGATTTGTGGGAATTTGTGAGGAATTTGGGAAATTGTGGGAATTGTGAGAATTTGGGATTTGTGGGAATTGCGGAAATTTGGGAACGGTGAGAATTTGGGATTTGTGGGAATTGTGGGAATTGTGAAAATTTGGGAATGATGAGAATATGGGAATTTGAGAGATTGTGGGGATTTGGGATTTGTGAGAATTTGGGAATTGTGGGAATTGTGGAAATTTGGGAATGATGAGAATTTGGGATTTGTGGGAATTGTGGAAATTTGGGAACGATGAGAATTTGGAATTTGTGGGAATTTGTGAGGAATTTGGGATTTGTGGGAATTATGAGAATTTGGGATTTGTGGGAATTGTGGGAATTGTGAAAATTTGGGAACGATGAGAATATGGGAATTCGGGAATTGTGAGAATTTGGGAATTGTGAGAATTTGGGAATTGTGGGAATTGTGGAAATTTGGGAATGATGAGAATTTGGGATTTGTGGGAATTGTGGAAATTTGGGAACGATGAGAATTTGGAATTTGTGGGAATTTGTGAGGAATTTGGGATTTGTGGGAATTATGAGAATTTGGGATTTGTGGGAATTGTGGGAATTGTGAAAATTTGGGAACGATGAGAATATGGGAATTCGGGAATTGTGAGAATTTGGGAATTGTGAGAATTTGGGAATTGTGGGAATTGTGGAAATTTGGGAATGATGAGAATTTGGGATTTGTGGGAATTGTGGAAATTTGGGAACGATGAGAATTTGGAATTTGTGGGAATTTGTGAGGAATTTGGGATTTGTGGGAATTATGAGAATTTGGGATTTGTGGGAATTGTGGGAATTGTGAAAATTTGGGAACGATGAGAATATGGGAATTTGGGAATTGTGAGAATTTGGGAATTGTGAGAATTTGGGATTTGTGAGAATTTGGGAATTGTGGGAATTGCGGAAATTTGGGAACGGTGAGAATTTGGGAATTGTGGGAATTGTGAAAAATTTGGGAACGATGAGAATATGGGAATTTATGAGGAATTTGGGAAATCGTGGGAATTTTGGAAAATTACGGAAATTCCGAAACCGCCGGAACCCTCCGAACTTTCCGCGACTGTTCCGACGACCCTCGCGTAAAAAAAAAATAAAAAATAAAAAATAAAAAATAAAAACCACAGCGCAAAACCAGCGACAACAACAACAAAAAAAAACCCCAAAAAAATTCCCAAACGGATGATCCGGAATTCCGACAGGATCCCGAGGAATCGTGCGTGCTGCTCGTGTCCAACCTGCCCGACAAGGGAACGACGGAGCAGGAAATGTCCAAAGTGGCCAAAGCCTTCGGGGGCCTGCGCGATCTCCTCATCCTCTCTTCCCATAAAAAAGTCAGCGCTGGCGATTCCCGGGATTTTGGGGGATTTTTTGGGGGGTTTTTGGGGGATTTTTTGGGGGGTTTTTGGGGATTTTTGGGGATTTTTGGGGGGGATTTTTTAAGGAGTTTTTAGTGGAATTTGGGGTGTTTCTGGGATGTTTATGGGATGTTTCTGGGATGTTTATGGGATGTTTCTGGGATGTTTATGGGATGTTTCTGGGATGTTTATGGGATGTTGTATGGGATGTTTCTGGGATGTTTCTGGGATGTTTATGGGATGTTGTATGGGATGTTTATGGGATGTTTCTGGGGTGTTTCTGGGGTGTTTATGGGATGTTTATGGGATGTTGTATGGGATGTTGTATGGGATGTTTCTGGGATGTTTATGGGATGTTTCTGGGATGTTTATGGGATGTTGTATGGGATGTTTCTGGGGTGTTTATGGGATGTATGGGATGTTTTTGGGATGTTTATGGGATGTTTCTGGGATGTTTATGGGATGTTTCTGGGATGTTTATGGGATGTTGTATGGGATGTTTCTGGGGTGTTTATGGGATGTATGGGATGTTTTTGGGATGTTTATGGGATGTTTCTGGGGTGTTTCTGGGATGTTTCTGGGGTGTTTCTGGGGTGTTTATGGGATGTTTCTGGGATGTTTCTGGGATGTTTCTGGGATGTTTATGGGGTGTTGTATGGGATGTTTCTGGGGTGTTTATGGGATGTTTCTGGGATGTTTCTGGGATGTTTCTGGGATGTTTCTGGGGTGTTTATGGGATGTTTCTGGGATGTTTCTGGGGTGTTTATGGGATGTTTCTGGGATGTTTCTGGGATGTTTCTGGGTTGTTTCTGGGATGTTTCTGGGATGTTTATGGGGTGTTGTATGGGATGTTTCTGGGGTGTTTATGGGATGTTTCTGGGATGTTTCTGGGATGTTTCTGGGGTGTTTCTGGGGTGTTTCTGGGATGTTTATGGGATGTTTGGGTGCGTGCAGGCGTACCTGGAGATCCCGCGCCGTGCTGCCGAGGCCATGGTGACGTTCTACAGCTGCTTCCCCATGGCCCTGGACGGGAACCAGCTGAGCGTGCGGCACGAGCCGCGGCACCGGCACCTCAGGGACGAGGTGGGGACACGGGGGAAATGGGGGTTATGGGGTTATGGGGTTTGTGGGGTTAATGGGGTTAGTGGGGTTAGTGGGGTTATGGGGTTAATGAGGATATGGAGTTATGGGGTTAATTGGTTTATGGGGTTAATGGGTTAATGAGGATATGGGGTAATGGGGTTAATGGGGTTATGGGGTTAGTGGGGTTAATGAGGATATGGGGTTATGGGGACTTCGGCACCTCGGGGACAAGGTGGGGACATGGGGGAAATGGGGGTTAGTGGGGTTTATGGGGTTTGTGGGGTTAATGGGGTTAGTGGGGTTAATGAGGATATGGGGTTATGGGGTTAATGGGGTTATGGGGTTAATGAGGATATGGGGTTAATGGGGTTATGGGGTTAATGGGATATGGGGTTAATGGGGTTATGGGGTTATGGGGACTTTGGCACCTCGGGGACAAGGTGGGGACACGGGGGACACGGGGGAAATGGGGTTAGTGGGGTTTATGGGGTTAATGGGGTTATGGGGTTAATGGGGTTATGGGGTTAGTGGGGTTAATGGGGTTATGGGGTTAGTGGGGTTAATGGGGTTAGTGGGGTTAATGGGGTTAATGAGGATATGGGGTTATGGGGTTAATGGGTTTATGGGGTTAATGGGTTAATGAGAATATGGGGTAATGGGGTTAATGGGGTTAGTGGGGTTTATGGGGTTAATGGGGTTATGGGGTTAGTGGGGTTAATGGGGTTAGTGGGGTTAATGCGGTTAATGAGGATATGGGGTTATGGGGTTAATGGGTTAATGAGGATATGGGGTAATGGGGTTAATGGGGTTAGTGGGGTTTATGGGGTTTATGGGGTTAATGGGGTTATGGGGTTAATGGGGTTATGGAGTTAGTGGGGTTATGGGGTTAATGGGATATGGGGTTTATGGGGTTTATGGGGTTACGGGGACTTTGGCACCTCGGGGACAAGGTGGGGACACGGGGGACGTGGGGTTATGGGATATGGGGTTAATGGGGTTATGGGGTTAATTAGATATGGGGTTATGGGGTTAATGGGGTTAATGGGATATGGGGTTATTGGGGTTAATTAGATATGGGGTAATGGGGTTAATGGGGTTTATGGGCCTCTGGGGTTAATGGGGTTAATGGGGTAATTGGGATAACGGGGTTAATGGGATATGGGAACCACGGCATCTCGGGGACGAGGTGGGGATAGGGAGGGTGTGGGGGAATACTGGGGGAATGTGGGGGGAATATGGGGTGAGTGGGGTTATGGGGATTGGGGATTAGTGGGGTTGGGGATTGGGGGATTTAGGAAAATCTGGGAATTGTGGGGATTTGGGAATTATGTGATCTGGGAATTGGGGGGATTTGGGAATTAGATGGTGGGAATTGTGGGAATTCTGTGGGAATTGGAGGAGTTTGGGATTTGGGAGGATTTGGGAATTGTGGGGATTGTGGGAGTTTCTGGGGAAATTCCACCAAAAAAAATTCCCACTTTTCCACTTGGAGCAAGATTTGGATTTAATTCAAACTTTCAGCACTTCCTGGTGTTTAAAACGAGGAATTTTTCCCACTGGGAATTAATCCTGGAATTTTTTTTTTTTTACACGATGAGCACTTAATTAATTAATTAATTAATAATCGCTTATTAATTTTGAATCCTTTATTAATAATCATTAATTAAGCTCCAATTCCATTTTTTTTCTCCCTAAAGGAAGCGATTTTCATTGGTCTCATCAAGGATTCTGATCCCGAGGTGAGTTTTTCCTTTGTTATCCCAAATTTTTCCTTCGTTATCCCGAATTTTTCCTTCGTTATCCCGAATTTTTCCTTCGTTATCCCAAATATTCTTTGGAACTTCATGAACTAGGAGCTGGGAATGCTCATTCCCATTTCGGGATAAATCCCATTTTATTCTTGCAATGGGATTAAGTTGGAATTTTGGGAACCTCCCGCAATTGACCCTTGATCCCCTCAGAATTCCAGGATTTATTCCAGGATTTATTCCAGGATTTATTCCGGGATTCTCCTCAGCTGGCTCTGAGGTTTTCCCCTTTTTTCCCCCCTTCCCTGCCCCTTCCCCCCCCTTTCCTTTTTCCCTTCTTTCCCAGCTTCCTCTTTGTTCCCCTTTTTCCCTTCTCCTCTTTTTCCATTTTTTTCTCTTTTTTTTCTTCTTCCCCTTTTTTCCAGTTTTCCCCATTCCCCCATCCCCATTCCCATTTCCCATTCCCCATTCCCAATCCCATTCCCCATTGCCATCCCCATTCCCCAATCCCATTCCCATTTCTCCATTTCCCCATTTCCCATTTCCCCATTTCCCCATTCCCCCATTCCCCATTTCCCCATTCCCCCATTTCCCATTCCCATTCCCAATCCCAATCCCATCCCCATCCCCACCCCCATTCCCCCGTTCCCATTCCCATTTCCCAATCCCCATTTCCCCATTTTCCCAATCCCATCCCCATTCCCATTTTCCCATCCCCATTCCTAATCCCATGCCCCATTCCCATTTCCCCATTCCCCAATCCCAATCCCATCCCCATTCCCATTCTCATTCCCCATTTCCCCATTTTCCCATTCCCCAATCCCAATCCCCATTTCCCCCAATCCCATCCCCATTCTCATTCCCCATTTCCCCCATTCCCATTTCCCAACCCCCATTTCCCCCCATTCCCCTCCCCATTCCCATTCCCCCATTCCCATTTCCCCATTTCCCCATTTCCCCATTTTCCCATTTCCCCATTTTCCCATTCCCCAATCCCAATCCCCATTTCCCACAATCCCAATCCCATCCCCATTCCCATTTTTCCTTTTCCATCCCCATCCCCATTCCTAATCCCATTCCCCATCCCCATTCCCATTTCCCAATCCCCATTTCCCCCAATCCCAATCCCAATTCCATCCCCATTCCCATTCTCATTCCCATTCCCCATTTCCCCATTTTCCCATTCCCCATTCCCATTCCCCATTCCCATTTCCCAATCCCCATTTCCCCCAATCCCAATCCCAATTCCATCCCCATTCCCATTCTCATTCCCCATTTCCCCCAATCCCAATCCCCATTTCTCCCAATCCCAATCCCATCCCCATTCCCATTCTCATTCCCATTCCCCATTTTCCCATTCCCATTCCCCATTCCCTTTCCCCATTCCCATTTCCCAATCCCCATTTCCCCCAATCCCAATCCCATCCCCATTCCCATTCTCATTCCCCATTTCCCCATTTCCCATTTCCCCATTTCCCCATTTCCCAATCCCCATTTCCCCCAATCCCAATCCCATCCCCATTCCCATTCTCATTCCCATTCCCATTCCCCATTCCCATTTCCCCATTCCCATTTCCCAATCCCCATTTCCCCCAATCCCAATCCCATTCCCAATCCCATTCCCACCCCGTAACCCCTCTCTCTCCCCGTTCCAGGTGAACCCCTCGTGTCTCCGTTCCCACCTGGTTCACCTGGGGAACCTCCCAGCCCATGGTTTTGGTGAGCTGGAGGTGGTTTGTGCCGGGCTGCGTTTCGGCAAGGTGCAGCACTACGCCGTGCTCAGCAACCGCCGGCGGGTACGGCCGGCCCGGGGCTCCCTTTGGGGTCATTTTGGGGTCCCTTTGGGGTCACTTTGGGGTCACTTTGGGGTCACTTTGGGGTTCACTTTGGGGTTCACTTTGGGGTCCCTTTGGGGTCACTTTGGGGTTCACTTTGGGGTCCCTTTGGGGTCCCTTTGGGGTCACTTTGGGGTCACTTTGGGGTCCCTTTGGGGTCACTTTGGGGTTCACTTTGGGGTTCACTTTGGGTTCCCTTTGGGGTTCACTTTGGGGTCCCTTTGGGGTTCCTTTGGGGTTTCCTTTAGGGTCCCTTTGGGGTTTCCTTTGTGGTTCACTTTGGGGTCCCTTTGGGGTTCCCTTTGGGGTTCACTTTGGGGTCCCTTTGGGGTCCCTTTGGGGTTCACTTTGGGGTTCCTTTGAGGTTTCCTTTGGGGTTCACTTTGGGGTCCCTTTGGGGTCCCTTTGGGGTTCACTTTGGGGTTCCTTTGAGGTTTCCTTTGGGGTTCACTTTGGGGTCCCTTTGGGGTCCCTTTGGGGTCCCTTTGGGGTTCCCTTTGGGGTTTTACCTCCCCCTCCTTTCTTCACCTGCTCCGCAAACCTTGGAGAGTTTACGGGGAAATTTTTCGGCTGGAGATCGGGATTTTTGTGTTGGTTTTAGGGTTTTTTTTTTTTGTTGATTTTTTTGGGTTTTTTTTTTGGGGAGGGGGGGCGGTGTAGAGGATTTGTTTTGGAGGATGATTTATGGGTGTTGTAGGGTTTTTTTAAGGGGGTTTTGGGGGTTTTTTGGGGGTTTTTGGGGGTTTTTAAAGGGTTTTTTAGGGATTTTTGGGGGGTTTCTTGGGATGTTCTGGGGTCTTTTAGGGATTTTTTGGGGATTTTTTTGGGGGCTTTCTTGGGATGTTCACAGGGTTTTTAGGGATTTTTTGGGGGGATTTTTTAGAGCATTTTTTGTGGATTTTTGGAGGAATTTTTGAGGGATTTCTTGGGATGTTCTGGGGGTTTTTGGGGGATTTTTGAGGATTTTTTAGGGATTTTTTGGAGGAATTTTTGGGGGGTTTCTTGGGATATTCAGGGGATTTTTAGGGATTATTTGGGAATTTTGAGGGTTTTTAGGAATTTTGGGGGTGCATTTTTAGAGATTTTTGGGGCATTTCTTGTGATTTTTGGAGGGGCTTTAAGGATTTTTGTGGGGTTTTTTTTAGGGATTTTTTGGAAGATTTTTGAGGGGATTTTGGAACTTTCTGGGGATATTTTTTCAGGATTTTTTGATGGAATTTTTGGGCATTCCTGGGATTTTTTTTTTTTTTTATTTTAATTTTTTTCCTCCTAGGCCATCCTGCCGTTGGACAGTTCCAAATCCACAATTAGGGGGAATTTTTTTTTATTTTTATCTTAAATTTCCCCTCAAACCAGCCCCAAATCCACAATTAACAGAATTTTATTTAAGATTTTTAATTTTTCCCCTCAGGCCAGACCCAAATCCACAATTAGCAGAAATTATTTTTATTTTAAATTTAAATTTCCCCCCCCAGGCCATCCTGCAGTTGGACAGTTCCAAATCCACAATTGGGGGATTTTTTTTAAAATTTATTTTAAATTTCCCCTCACACCAGCCCCAAATCCACAATTAACAGAATTTTATTTAAGATTTTTAATTATTCCCCTCAGGCCAGACCCAAATCCACAATTAGCAGAAATTATTTTTATTTTAAATTTAATTGTTTCCTCCCAGGCCATCCTGCCGTTGGACAGTTCCAAATCCGCAATTGGGGGGAATTTTTTTTATAATTTATTTTAAATTTCGCCTCAAACCAGCCCCAAATCCACAATTAACAGAATTTTATTTAAAATTTTTATTTTTTCCCCTCAGATCAGCCCCAAATCCACAATTAGCAGAAATTATTTTTATTTTAATTTAAATTTCCCCCCCCAGGCCATCCTGCAGTTGGACAGTTCCAAATCCGCAATTAGGGGGATTTTTTTTTAAATTTATTTTAAATTTCCCCTTACACCAGCCCCAAATCCACAATTAACAGAATTTTATTTAAGATTTTTAATTATTCCCCTCAGGCCAGACCCAAATCCACAATTAGCAGAAATTATTTTTATTTTAAATTTAATTTTTTCCTCCCAGGCCATCCTGCCGTTGGACAGTTCCAAATCCGCAATTAGGGGGAATTTTTTTTATAATTTATTTTAAATTTCGCCTCAAACCAGCCCCAAATCCACAATTAACAGAATTTTATTTAAGATTTTTAATTATTCCCCTCAGGCCAGACCCAAATCCACAATTAGCAGAAATTATTTTTATTTTAAATTTAAATTTCCCCCCCCAGGCCATCCTGCAGTTGGACAGTTCCAAATCCGCAATTAGGGGGATTTTTTTTAAAATTTATTTTAAATTTCCCCTCAAACCAGCCCCAAATCCACAATTAACAGAATTTTATTTAAAATTTTTATTTTTTCCCCTCAGATCAGCCCCAAATCCACAATTAGCAGAAATTATTTTTATTTTAATTTAAATTTCCCCCCCCAGGCCATCCTGCAGTTGGACAGTTCCAAATCCGCAATTAGGGGGATTTTTTTTTAAATTTATTTTAAATTTCCCCTCACACCAGCCCCAAATCCACAATTAACAGAATTTTATTTAAGATTTTTAATTATTCCCCTCAGGCCAGACCCAAATCCACAATTAGCAGAAATTATTTTTATTTTAAATTTAATAAATTTCCCCCCCCAGGCCATCCTGCAGTTGGACAGTTCCAAATCCGCAATTAGGGGGATTTTTTTTTAAATTTATTTTAAATTTCCCCTCACACCAGCCCCAAATCCACAATTAACAGAATTTTATTTAAAATTTTTAATTTTTCCCCTCAGGCCAGCCCCAAATCCACAATTAGCAGAAATTATTTTTATTTTAAATTTAAATTTCCCCCCCCCAGGCCATCCTGCAGTTGGACAGCCCCAGCTCCGCCCGGTACATGCACAGCTTCCTGCAGCAGTACCCGTACTCCATGGGGGAGCACACACTCACCTGCTCCTTGTCCTGCCACCGAGACTCTCCTGAGGTAAAAATTCAACTTTTATCACCATTTGGAGTTTTTTTTTATAGGGGTGGGAGATTCTTTCAGAGAGTTGCTGGGTGGGATTTTTTCACCTCAGGATTTTTTTTTGTCAGGGTTGGGATTTTTTTTTTCCCCTCAGGATTTGGGATTTTTCTTTCACAGTTTCTCTCTGATTTTGGGATTTTCCCTTAGACTTGAGATTTTTTTTTTTTTTTTGCCTCAGAATTGGGAATTCTTTTTCCCCTCAGAGATGGAGGGTTGTTTCTTTTTTTCCCTTAAGGGTTTATATTTTTTCCCTCGGGATTGGGATTTTTTTTTTTCCCTCAGGGTTGAGATCTTTCCCTCAGGATTTGGGATTTTTCCCTCACAGTTTCTTTCAGATTTTGGGATTTTCCCTTAGCGTTGAGATTTTTTCCCCTCAAAATTGGGAATTTATTTTCCCCTCAGAGTTGGAGGGTTGTTTTTTTTTTTTCCTTAAGGGTTTGTATTTTTTCCCTCAGGATTGGGACTTTTTCCCTCTGGACTGGGAATTTTTTCCCTCAGATTTTGGGATTTTTCCCTCAAGGTTTGGGATTTTTTTCGCTCACAGTTGGGATTTTTTCCCTCAGATTTTGGGATTTTTCCCTCAGGATTGTGATTTTTTTCCCTCAAATTTTGTGACTTTTTTTCCCTCAGGGTTGGGACTTTTTTTGCTCAGGTTCAGGATTTTCCCTCAGGGTTGCAACTTTTCCCTGAGGTTTGGGATTTATTTTTTTCCTAAGGGTTTCGATTTTTTTCCCCTCAGGATTGGGATTTTTCCCTCAGGGTTTGGGGATATTTTTTTTTTCCCTTCACAGTTTCTCTCAAAGTTTGGGATTTTCCCCTCGGGGTTTGGGATTTTTCCCTCATATTTTGGGATTTTCCCTGAGGTTTGGGACTTTTTCCCTCAGGGTCTGAGATAAATCCTGGATTTTAGGGATTGTGGGTTTTAGAGAATGGCTGGATTTTAGGGATAAGGAATGGGATTTGTAAGGAATGGTTGGATTTTATGTATTAATAGGGAATGTTATTTGTAAGGAATTACTGGATTTTAGGAATAGGGATAAGGAATGGTTGGACTTTAGGGATAGGGAATGGGATTTGTAAGGAATTACTGGATTTTAGGGCTAGGGAATGGGATTTGTTAGGAATTATTGGATTTTAGGGATGGGGAATGGGGTTTTTAAGGAATGGCTGGATTTTCAGGAATGCCCTGGGCGTTTCTAAGGAATGGTTGGATTTTAGGGATGTGATCCTGTTCCCAAACCCATCCTGCTCCAAAGCCTGGCTGCCCTGAAGGAGGGATGAACCTTTCCCGTCGGAATTCTCCTCCTGGGAATGGGGTCGGGAACAATTCCCTGCAGTTCTGCCTTCCCTTCCCGGTGCCTCCTCTGGAACTGGAAAATCCTGACCTTGGCTTTTGTTTTCCAGGCTGAAACCGGGAAAAGGGAAGCGAAGAGAGAGGACGGGAGCAGAGGAAAGTACGGCCTGCGTGGATTTCAGGGAATTTGGGGGAATTTTGCAGAGTTTTTCTCCATTTCTTTTCCCTCTTGGAATGTTTATCCACAATTAGGGAATGCTGAGCCTCCCTCCAGCTTTGTCCTGCTGCTCCTCCTTCCCAAAGCTAGAGAGAAAATATTCGGGATTGGTTAAAAAATCATGGAAAAACGAGGTGAAATCCCAATTTTCTGCTCAGGTCCTGGCTCCTCCTGTTGTTTTTTATTCCATCCTGTAGCTATTCCCTCTATCCCTGCCTCTGGAATTTCTCATCCCAACTGCTGAATTCCCAGAAATTTTTAGGAATTTTTTGTCAAATATGGCTTCGATCCCATTTTTTTCTGTGATTCCAGCTTGGATTTCTGGATGAGTTTTGTTGTTAAAAACCCCAAAATCATGTATGGATGATCCAAAAATTTAAGGAATTCTGTTATGGAAAAGCTCTGTATTCCCAGATCCTCTTTTTTTTCCATGAAACTGCTGAATTTTGGGAGCTTTAATTCCCAGATTAATGGGAATCACTTCCTCACAGCCACCTCTTGATTCCAGACAGGTGGAATTAAAATGAAAATTAAAATTAGACTTTTCCATGAATTCCAGCTCCTGAAAAGTTGAAAAACTGTCATTTTTCCTTGCTCCATGTATTTTCCACATAATTGTTTTATTCCTTTTCATAGGGAGCAGAAAACACCGAAATTACTGTTTTAATTATTAATTATTAATTCTTTATCTTAAGCTTTAATTAATTAAACTCCACCCCTGGGTTCTGCCTTTCCCAGGCTGCATTTTCCATGAATTCCAGGGAGGAGTTTTCCATGAATTCCAGGGAGTTTTTTTCCATGAATCCATGGCGGAGTTTTCCATGAATTCCAGAACTTTCCCATGAATTCCAGTGGAGAACAAACTGAGCACATCCAGAAATGTTGAATTGATGGGAAAATCCCTTTTTTGAGGGGTGGATCCCAAATCCCACTGTCCTGGACAATCCTGATTTTCCCAGGTTTTGGAGCAGAAATTCCCTGCTGGAATTCTGCTGGAATGGCTGCTCCAGGCACAACCATCCCTAATTCCAAGCTCATCCTGTGGGATTCTTTCCTTCAGGGAAGAGTCTGAAATTCCCTGGAAAGCTGTGTTATCCCAGGGAATTTAAACCCAAACCAAAACCTGATCCCAGATCCAATCCCAAATCCGAACCTGCTCTCTGGGCAGACAAAGCTCTGCTTAATTCCCTTATCCAGGAGCTTCCTTTTGGTTGGATATTCCCATTTTTCCCTCTGTGGGATTGAAATTTCCCAAGGCCTGAGGTCTCCAAAATGTCAATTCCTTTGTCACCTTGTACCACAGAATTCCCAATCCCATTTCCTGATGCTCCAGGAAAAACCCCCAAAGTTTTCTGGGAACTCTGGAATTCTCCCCTCATGGTTTGATTTCTTCTGTTTCTTTGAAATGCTTTTAGCTCTGCCTTGAAAAAAAATCCAGAGGGATTTGGAACGGTGCAAAAAACACCAGGAAATCCATCGGGAGAGCCCAGGAAAGGCCAAATTCCCAACCCAAATGTCCTGGAGGAGATTCCAGTGGGACAGCTGGAGGTTCCTGAGTCACAGGCAGGAGGAGGAGCAGGGATGCATGTGGATGGATTGGATCCTGGAACTGGAATTCCCGTGGATCCTGCCGGCAGCAAATCACCCGCAGCGACGTCGGAGGAGAAGCCGGCGCCGCTTTGTGGAGCGGGGAAAGAGGAGGCTCGGGATGAGCCGGAGCTGGAAATCCCAAAGGAGGATGAGGAGCCCTCTGCTCCTGCCGTGGATCCTCTGGAATCATCCAGCAAAGGGATCCCAACGGGCGGAGGAACGCCGGGAGCCATCCCTGGAATGTCCCCGAGCTCGGAGGAGGCTCCCGCGGTGTCGCCCGCTGTCACCCAGCCCAGCACGGAAAAAACTCCTGTTCCTGAGGCTGGGAAAAGCAGCTGTGAAGCGTCCACGGAAAGGAAAGCTGTCCCAAAAAGTGGGGATGCTCCAGGGAAAAAATGGGATGTGGCTGGAGCAGAGAGAGAGGGGACGGCGGAGGAATCCGTGCTCAAAACTGGGGAAAATCCAGGGAAGACTGGGGGAAAATCTGGGACAGAGCTGGAGAAAACACCTGGAAAAATGTCGTGCAAGGGTGGGGAAAACTCTGGGAATGCTGGTGGGGAGATCCACGTGGGAAGTTCGGTTAAAATCCCACCAAATAAAGGGATGGGAGCTGGAAAATCCGATCAAAGCCGCGCGGCGGCTCCGGTAAATCCCACTGCATCCCTGAAGGAATCTTGCGTTGGGAAAACCCTTCTGAAGGCTGTGGTGTCCGTCCCGGATATCCTGAAACAGAGAATTCCTGTCAGGATCACCAAGCCTTCCCTGGGAAAAGCTGGGGAGCAGAAAATCCCCCCAAGAGCGAGGCCGGAGAAGAAAATTCCCGGAAAAGCCGCAGCTCAGCCGGGAGCTGGGAACAACCAATGGAAAGGGAACGGAAATTCCGGGATGGATGCGCAGGGAGACGGTGGGAAGAGCTCGTCCCAGCAGGAAAAGGATTCCCAGCTGGAATCTCGGGACAGTTCAAAGCAGCAGGGAGAGAGCGGAACATCTGGAACATCTGGCACGAGGGAAAATCCCAGCAGGAATCAGGTGAGGATGGCAGGAATTCCGGTGTTCCCTGGCATTCCGGGATCATCCCTTTCCCTTTTCCATAAATCCCTGGGCCACCACAAGAGCTGCTGGCCAAGCAGTTCCCTTTAGCAACGCGAGGGTGGAACCAGTTGGAAAATCCTACGGAAGTTGTTTCGGAAGCGAATCCAAACTGAATTCCTTGGAGCAGCTTCAAGTGGGGATAAACTCCTGCGGAGCCGGAATTTGCTTTCCCAAGACCTGCGCAGATGGAAAAGAGGCTCCTGAGCCGGGTGTCACCTGTTGGGGACAAATCCCTGGAGCCGCGGGGACATCCCAACCAAAGCTGTGCTCGGAGAGCGTTGGGATTTCGTGGGATTTCATGGAATTTTTTTGTCCCATTTTTGCAGGCTCCTGGTGGGGGCAGTGGTACAACTTGGAAAAGCAGCGCTGGCAACGTTGGGAAACAGAAGGAGGTAAGGATGGAAAAAGGTGGGATTAAAGGGATGGAAAAATGTGGGATTAAAGGGGATGGAAAACTGGGATTACAAATATGTTAAACCGTGGGATTTAAGGGATAGAAAACTGGGATTTAAGGGGTGGAAAACTGGGATTAAAAGGATGGAAAACCGTGGGATTAAAGGATGGAAAACTGGGATTAAAGGATGGAAAACCATGGGATTAAAGGATGGAAAATTGGGATTAATAGGATGGAAAAATGTGGGATTAAAGGGATGGAAAAATGTGGGATTAAAGGATGGAAAAATGTGGGATTAAAGGGATGGGAAAATGTGGGATTAAAGGATGGAGAAATTGTTTAAAAGGATGGAAAAATGTGGGATTAAAAGGATGGAAAACAGAGATTGAATGGATGGTAAGATGGGATTGAAAGGATGGAAAACTTGGATTAAAGGGATGGAAAACTCATTAAAATGATGGAAGAACTGCTATTAAAAACATGGAAACCTGTGGGATTAAAAGGATGGAAAACAGGGATTAAAGGGATGGGAAAATGTGGGGTTAAAGGGATGGAAAACTTGAATTAAAGGTATGGAACACATGGGATTAAAAAGACAAAAAATTGTGTAGTTAAAAGGATGGAAAACTAGGATTAAAATGATGGGAAACTGGTATTAAAAGGATGGAAATATGTGGGATTAAAAATATGGAAAACTGGGGGATTAAACATGGAAAACTGTGTGATAAAAGGATAGAATACGTGGGATTAAAAGGATGGGAAACCATGGGATTAAAAGGATGCAATGTATGGAAAAGGGGATTTTTGATGTTCCAAGGGGTGGGATTGGATGGGATTTCAGGTCTTTTCCCACCCAAACCATTCCAGGATTCCGTGACGTTCCTGCTCTCAGGAATCTTTCCCCTCCTCCCGCAGTGGGATTACCAAATTCCTGCCCTTTTTCCATCTGGTCTCCATGGGTCCCGCGGGCTCTGGGATGCTGCAATCCCTTTGGAATCACTTTTCCTTTGGATCCAAATTTCCAGGCTCGTGGAGCCTCTAGCACCAGGAAGCCCCAGCTGGGAACAGATCCTGTAAATCCATCCCTAAATCCCAGTTTCCCAGCTGGCGTTAAATATCCATGAAAACGTGAGGGGTAGGATGGAAGAAAAAATTTGGAAGAAAAAGCAACAAAAATTCAGGATTATCCATGGAAGAAATCAGAGGCATCATTTGGGATGGGGCATCCCTTCCTTTGGATCCAGAACTTTGAATTGGCAGGGATTTTATTTGTTGGATTTTATCCATTGAAATTTATCCATTGAAATTTTATCCATTGAAATTCATCCATTGAATTTCATCCACCGAGTTTTTATCCACTGAATTTTTATCCATTGAATTTTATTCACTGAATTTTATCCCTTTAATTTCATCTGCTGAATTTCATCCACTGAATTTTTTACTTTGAAATTTATCCATTGACTTTTATCCATTGAATTTTTATCCATTGAATTTTTATTCACTGAATTTTAACCATTTAATTTTATCCCTTTAATTTTGTCCACTGAATTTTATCCATTGCCCTTTACCCACTGAATTTCATCCACTGAATTTTTATCCGTTGAATTTCATCCACTGATTTTGTCCACTGAATTTTATCCATTGACCTTTACCCACTGAATTTCATCCATTTGAATTTATTCATTGAATTTCATCCACTGAGGTTTTATCCACTGAATTTTATCCATTTAACTTTATTCACTGACCTTCATCCACTGAATTTTATCCCTTTAATTTTATCCATTGACATTTATCCACTGAATTTCATCCGTTTGAATTTATCCGTTGAATTTCATCTACGGAATTTTATGCCTTTAATTTTATCCATTGACCTTTATCCCCTGAATTTTTTTTCCATTGACCTTTATCCACTGAATTTCATCCACTCAGTTTTATCCATGGAATTTTACCCATGGAATTTAATCCCGTGTCGATCCACTGAGATTTTTCCAAAGGGCTTTGGCTTCCTGAACGAAACCTGAGTTAAATTACATTAATTGCTCAGCTAACGCTGCGCTCTAAGCCCCGAACACTTTTTTTATTTTTTTTAATAATTTTCTTTTTACCCCTCTCCAATTAAATTTGAAGTTATTTCTTTCCCCCTTGGAACGTTCCTCCTGGAGATGACATTCAAATATTCCCACAGGAAGAAGAGCTCTTCCCGTTCAACCTAGACGAGTTTGTCACGGTGGACGAGGTGCTGGAGGACGCCGAGTCTCCGGTGACGCCGCGGCGAAACCCCCCGAGGGGGAAGAGAAAAGAAATTCCCAAAGCCAACCCTTCGGAGCCGGCGTCCAAGAAGAGGAGAGGGAAGAGTTCTGGAGCCGAAGGTGAGCTGTCCTTCGTCACCTTGGACGAGATCGGGGAGGAGGAGGAGGACGCGCCGGTGCCGCTGCCGGGCGTCGACCCCCAGGGCCTGGTGGTGGTGGACGAGGTGGTGGAAGAGGAGGAGCTGTCGGAAGCGGTGAAGGATCCGCAGGCTCTGCTGACGCTGGATGAGATCTCGGAGCAGGAAGAGCCGGGCTCCCAAGGGAACGGAGCCCGGGTGGAATTTGAGGAGCGGGACCTGAAGGCCGAGCCCTTGGTGACCGTGGATGAGATCGGAGAGGTGGAGGAGCTGCCCCTCAACGAGCCCGCGGAGCTGAGCGCCGCCGAGGAGGGAAAAGCCAATCCCGGGGATTGCGCCGCTTCCCAGGTGCCCGACGATCCCAACGCCTTGGTGACCGTGGATGAGATCCAGGAGGACAACGAGGACAATCCTCTGGTGACTCTGGATGAGGTTAACGAGGATGAGGATGATTTCCTGGCCGACTTCAATCACCTCAAAGAGGAACTGAACTTTGTTACGGTCGATGAAGTTGGCGATGAGGAAGAAGAAAATGCTTTCCCAGGGAAAAACCTGCCTGAAGATGAAGATGATGAAGATATTGTTGCTGTTGCAGGACCAGAAGAAATGGGAATTCTGGGAGATATAAATCCAGAGGAGGAAATGGCTGAAATCTCCAAGCCAAAAGGTGAGGAACATCAAGGCCAGTGTGGACCAGGCTTGGAGCCACCCAAGCTGGTGGAAGGTGTCCATGTCCTTTAGGTGTCTCCCAGCCCAAACCATTCCATTATTCCGTTCCACCGTTCCATGATTCCGTTCCACCGTTCCATGATTCCGTTCCACCGTTCCATGGTTCCGTTCCACCGTTCCATGATTCCCTTCCACCATTCCATGATTCCTTTCCACCATTCCATGGTTCCCTTCCACCATTCCGTGGTTCCGTTCCACCATTCCGTGATTCCGTTCCACCATTCCGTGATTCCGTTCCACCATTCCATGGTTCCTTTCCACCATTCCATGGTTCCATCCCAACATCCATTTCTGTCTCCAGCAGCTCAGCTGGGATCAGAAGATGCAGAACCAAAGTCTCAGCAGAAGAAAACAACTTTCCCAGGTGTCCCCAAGACACAGAGCATTCCCAAAGGTAAACGCTAAGGAATCCCCTGGAATGCTCCAGATTTTCCTGGCTGGAAGATTCTTTCCTGCCCATTGGAAAACTCCTCCCATGCCTCACAACCACAGTGAACCTCCAAGTCAGGGCCCAGAATCCATTGATTTTCTTGGCTCCTCCAAATCCGTGTTTTACCACTTGGTTAAACTTGGATTGGAAGGCTGTCATGGAAAGTTTTTTCCAGAAATTCCCATATCCAGGTGGAATTATTGGAATTACTGATTATTAGCTGGGTGTGGTGTGGTGTCTCCTGAGGGTTCCCATCCTGTCGAGAGTTCTCTTCCCAACATTCAGTGTCTGGAAAGGAGGGAATTGAGGGGATCAGGGCTGTGAAATGGGGGTGGAGAGATGTGAACTCCATGGGGTCAGTCCTTCAGGAATTGTTCCAACTTCCATGGAGTCATTCCTTCAGGAACTGCTCCACTGTGGGTCATTTTTCCATGGAGTCATTCCTTTAGGAATTGCTCCAGCTTCCATGGGGTCATTCCTTCAGGAACTGCTCCAATGTGGGTCATTTTTCCATGGAGTCATTCCTTTAGGAATTGCTCCAGCTTCCATGGGGTCAGTCCTTCAGGAACTGCTCCAATGTGGGTCATTTTTCCATGGAGTCATTCCTTTAGGAATTGCTCCAGCTTCCATGGGGTCAGTCCTTCAGGAACTGCTCCAATGTGGGTCATTTTTCCATGGAGTCATTCCTTTAGGAATTGCTCCAGCTTCCATGGGGTCAGTCCTTCAGGAACTGCTCCAGCATGGCTCCCTTTTCCCATGGGGTCAGTCCTTCAGGAACTGCTCCAACTTCCAAGGAATTGGTTGCGTTATTCCCACAACGTGATGTGTTTGTTGGAAATGGAGATAACCTATGGATTGAAACGGCGCAGGGACCAGCTTGAGTGAAAAACCTGATTTTTGGAATGTTCAAGAACTGCAATTTCCCCCCAAGGAATCCCAAATTCCCCAGATGTAGCTAAAGGAACGTGAGGCTGGAATATTTCTTGGAGTTGTGTGTGGTGACTGTGTTGTATCCTCAGCTCTGGATATCCTGGTCCCAAAGGCTGGATTCTTCTGCCAGATCTGCTCCCTCTTCTACGCCGACGAACCCTCAATGATCAACCACTGCAGGACCCCCCTGCACCGGCAGAACATGGAGGTACCGCCCGGGAAAACGGGAATTTTCCCCCAAATCCTTGGATTCAGGGCTGCGGAGAGTTCACACTGGATGGGGTTTGGGAATATGGAATATTTTTATTCTGTGCCCAGATTGTGGGGAATTCTGATCGCTGAGATTTGGCCAACGTTCCGCTCAGGAGCTTCCCGTGTCCATGTCATCCTGAGAGTCAAATTTTGGGGGGATTTTATGGGACAAATCCCACAGGAGGAGCTGACTGAACCTGGCCAAGGTGTTCCTAGCCCTGGGTTTTAAGGGATAATCCTGGAATATCCTTGCAAGCACCATCTCTTCTCCCTTCTCCACAGAAATTCATGGCCAAGCAGCAGGACAGCGGCGGGGAAGAGCCGAGCTCCAGGTGATGGAGCTTCCCAGGAGCGACGCTTCGGGGCCAGTCAGTTCTGTGTGTTTGGATTTCCTTCGGCATTTGGGGTCGGGAAGGAGCATCCACGGTGCAAAAACTCAGAGCTGGGAACAGACTAAAAACCCAAACCAGGAAAGGGTTGGATTTGTGTCTCCGATCATCCGACGTGGGATAGACTCTTGGAGGTGTCCCCAGGAAATAAACGTCCTCACTGTATAGTTACCCCAGGGCTTGAGTTTGGGGTCGTTCCTTGGGGTTTGGTGATTCTGGAGGATGCTGGAGATCCCGGGGAATCGATGGAGAGGATTGTGGGAAGGGTTTGGAGCTCCAGGAGCGGCTGAGGGAGCTGGGAAAGGGGCTCAGCCTGGAGAAAAGGGGGATCAGGGGGGACCTTGTGCCTCTGCACGACTCCCTGAATTCCTGGAGCCAAGTGGGAGTTGGGATCTGCTCGCAGGGAGCAGGGACAGGAGGAGAGGGAAGGGCCTCAGGCTGGGCCAGGAGATGGTCAGGGTGGACATTGGGGAAATTCCTTCTAGGAAAAGGCTGGAATTTCCACCCTGGCAGGGATTTAGCAGCCCTGTGGATGTGACACTTGGGGACATGGACACTGGTGGCCTGGGCACTGCTGGACTCCATGGTCTCTGAGGGCTTTTCCCAACCCAAATAATTCCATGATTCCCTGCCCCCAGCTCCCTCAGCTCCATGGTGACATTCCAAACTTGGGGACCCCTCTGCAGCACTCAACCCCTCCTGGGGCTCATTAGCAGCCGACAGAGCCGCAAGAATTCAGGAATTTGGGAATTCCTTTAATTCCTTTGCGCGTGGCCAGGTCTTGGGGCTCCCCCTGCCCTTTTGAGGAGCACATGGGAACCATTTCTCGCCGTGGACTTCAGCCAGGTGGGTCAGAAGGGGAAATTCCGATTAATTCCCTGGGAATGCTGAGCTTGGGATCAATGCTGGGGTCCGGGGTGTGTGGGAAAGGCCCTGGAGGTCAGGAGGGGCAGGGCTGGAGGGCGCTGACCCCGGCTCCAACGGCGTGGGCAGGGATGTGCCCCCTGCTTTGCTGGGCACAGCTCCCGGTCAAGAAAGTCTTTCCTAATGGGACATCTCCTGGTGGATGAAGTCTTCCCACTGGGACAGAGTTTTGTATCCCTTGGCGTTCCCTTGGCACCGTTCCCGGTGTCTCTTGGCTTTTCCTTGGCACGGATCTTGGCTGATCAAGTCGTCCATATGGGACATCTCCTGGTGGATGGAGTCCTCCATTTGGGATGTTTCGTGGTTGGTGAATTCTTCCATTTGGGACATCTCCTGATTGATGAAGTCTTCCCACTGGGACAAGAGTTTTGTATCCATTGACGTTCCCTTGGCACCACTCCTGGTGTCTCTTGGTGTTCCCTTGGTACGGATCTTGGTCGGTGGATTCTTCCATGGGGGACGTCTCCTGGTTGATGAATTCTTCCATGTGGGATGTCTCCTGGTGGATGAAGTCTTCCCACTGGGACAGAGTTTTGTATCCCTTGACGTTCCCTAGGCTCCGCTCCTGGTTGGCGAGTTCTTCCCATTGAGACACGTCCTCGTGTCCGTTCCCACGCCCCTGGCACAGTTCCTGGTCTCTCCTGGCTTTCTCCTGGCACAGCTCTTGCTGGATGAGTTCTTCCATGTGGGACATCTCTCGGGTGATTAACTCCAGCCACCGGGACAGGTCTTTGTATCCGTGGGCATTGCCTTGGTTCATCCCTTGGGATCTCTGTGCGTGCCCTCGGGATCCCTGGGGATCTCTGCCGTGTCCCCCTTGGCACAGCCCTTGGGCACCGCAGAATTCCCGCTCTTCCTGCTCCATGGCCAACATCCCCTGTCTCTCCTTGGAGAGCCAGGAGTTGGGATTCAGCTTCTCCAGAAGGATCCAGGCGCTGCTGCTCCTGAGGGAGGGGCTCTCCTGGGAACGGACCCGAACCCTTTGGGATCACGCTGGGATCGGGGCACGGCACAGCTCCCACGTCACAACGGGACATCCCGGCACCCCAACAACCGCGGCACCTTCCGGAACCTTCCGGAGCCCCACAGGACAGCAGAGGTGTGCAGGGGGGGTTGTCCTCCACAGGTAGCACCGGAAGGATGGGGACACCCAGGGACACTCGAGAACCTGAGGAGGTTCAGCCAGGCCAGGAGAAATCCCAGACCGGAGCACGGGCCGGGAGAGCTTCCTTGGGATCATCCCTGCGGGAAGGAGTGCGGGGACATGGGGACAGCGACACGGCTCCCGTGTCTCGGTGGGTTTGACCCCGCTCCGCTTGCGGGGTGTGGGGAACCCCACAGCAGCTTCCCATTAGGATTCCCGCCGGGATAAAGCCACGGCGCCTTTAAAGGCATCTCCGAGCGGGATCTGGCGGCAGCCGGCGCTGCACCAGGAAATTCCTGACATCCCGGGAAGTGCTGAGCCAGCGCGAATCGGGGCCGTGTGTGCGCGCCTTGGAGCCGGGAACGGCGCCAGGAGCGGGGCCGGGAATTCTGCAAACCTCGAAAGTGCCGTCACGTGGGGCTGGGGCTCGGCAGAAGGCAGGAACAAAAAACCTTCCCTTGGAATCGGGCCGGGAATGAATGCTCCGTCCCCTGTGCCAGCCCCGCTGTCCCCGCTGTCCCCTGGGATGGCCAAGGAGCATCCCCGGGTGATGCAGATCCCAAGGATCCCCCAGCAGTGCCACAGCGCCAGCGGGATCTGTCCCCGTCCTTCCTCGGCCGGAGGGATGGGGACAGGGTTGGGGACAAGGGAGACGGATGGGGACAAGGGGACAAGGATGGGGACAAGGGACAGGAATGGGGACAAGGGACAAGGATGGCACCGGCGGTAGCTCCGCTGCTGCGCGCAACCCCAATAAAAGAAGGGAAAGTGAAGCCGGGAAAAATTCCTTCGGGACGCGTGTGAGACCCCGCGCAGGGTGGGGGCAGAGGCAGGACCCAGACCCCTTCCCCCGCACCCCGAACCCCACCCGGGGCACCCCCGAGGGGTCGGGGCACGGGGCCACCCCTGGCCGCCCGGTTCGGCCCCGCTCCGCCCGCACCGGCGGCTCCGGGACCTCCCGGGTCCCCGGGCTCGGCCGGCGACACCGCCGCTGCTGCGGCAGGAACTCCCGCAGACCCCCGGGCCTCGCCCCGGCGTGGCGATGGGACAGAGGGGACACAGCGAGGGGACAGTGGGACACGGTGGTGGACACGCTTGGCCCCCGTTGGAGGGGTCCGGTGACACGGGGAGCGGAACGGGGCCGGTTAACGGGGCGGGGCGGGCAGGGGGTCCCGGGCAGGAAGCGGGCGGGGGCCGGGGAGGGGCCGGGACCGGACCAGGAGCGGCAGGGACCGGACCAGGAGCGGCAGGGACCGGCGGGGCCGTGGCCATGCCGGGGTTGTCCCTCTCCCCGCTGCTGCTGCTGCTGCTGCTCCTGCTGGGTCCCCCGGCGCCCCCCGCCCGCGCCGCTCCCCACCGACCCACGGCGGCGGGCACGACCGGCGGGACCCCCAAAACCAGCGGGGTGTCCCCAACGAAAGCCATCGCCGGGGGAGCCCCTAAAGGCAGCGAGTCCCCCCCCCCGAAGGGCACCACGCCGGCACCCCCCAAAACCAGCGGGGTTCACCTCCCGAAGGGCACCACGGCCGCCCCCTCGAGGGGCGGCACCGCGGGACCCCCGAAGGGCAGCGGGACCCCCCCCAGCCCCGGGCCCTCCGCGGTCACAGGTAGGAGCTGGGAGGGGCCGGGGGGCGGCTGAGATGGGAGGGGGGCGCGAAGGAGCGGGGCTGAAAATGGGGAGGGGGTCCCATGGGGGGGTTTTGGGGTGCCGGGGGCGTACCCTACTCCGTCACCCCCGTGTCCCCTCCAGCCCCGGCGCCCAAGGTGACCACGGGGGCGGTGCCGAGGAAGAAGAAGGTGGTGAGGAAGAAGGTGCTGAGGAGGAAGAAGGTGCTGAGGAAGAAGCCGGAGGCTCCGGCCGCTCCGCAGGAGCCCCGTACGTGCTCTGGGTGCGGGCGTTGTCACCCGCACGGGGACCTGGCCGCGTCCTGAGGGCACCCGGGGGGTACCTGGGGGCTTGGGGTGTCCCCGTGGCACAGCTCCGCGGGGACAGGTCAGGGGGTCCCCGCGTGACGCCGGCCCCCGCTGTGTCCCCAGCGTGCCCCCCCCTGGGGCTGGAGTCCCTGCGGGTGCTGGACACGCAGCTCCGGGCGTCCAGCCACAAGCGGCACGGGCTGGGAGCGCACCGCGGCCGCCTCAACATCCAGGTACTGCCGGCTGTGCCAGGGGGTGCCAGGTGTGTGCCAAGGTGTGCCAGGGGGTGCCAAGGTGTGTGCTAAGGTGTGCCAGGGGGTGCTAAGGTGTTCCAGGGGGTGCTAAGGTGTGCCAGGTGTATGCTAAAGTGTGCCAGGGGGTGCTAAGGTGTGCCAGGGATGCTAAGGTGTGCCAGGGGGTGCCAGGTGTGTGCTAAGGTGTGCCAGGAGTGTGCTAAAGTGTGCCGAGGTGTGCTAAGGTGTGCCAGGGGGTGCTAAGGTGTGTGCTAAGGTGTGCCAGGTGTGTGTTAAGGTGTTCCAGGGGGTGCTAAGGTGTGCCAGGGGGTGCCAGGTGTGTGCCAAGGTGTGCCAGGAGAGTGGGGGGAGGAGTGTGCCAAGGTGCGCCAGGGACGTACCAAGGTGTGACAGGCATGTGCCAGGAGCGTGCTGAACTGTGCCAGGAATGTGTCAGGAATGTGCCAGGCTGGAGGGGGTGTGTGGATGTCACCTACCGGGCACGTGCCATGTGGGTGTGGCAAGCACCTGGCAGATGCAGGGCAGGTGTGGCACGTTCGTGGCCAGCCCGTGGCACCTTCACGGCACATTTGTGACAATTCACGGCACACAGATGTCCCGGGCGCTCTCCAGCCCGGTCCCCTCCCTCCCCCATCTGAGGCGGTCCCCCCGTTGCCGGTGGTGCCACCACGGGCTCGGGGACACCGAGGACGTGTCGCTGTGCGTGTCCCCTCCCCTCCTCGCAGTCAGGGCTCTACGACGGCGACTTCTACGACGGGGGTTGGTGTGCGGGACGGGAGGACACGGAGCAGTGGCTGCAGGTGGACGCCCGGCGCCTCACCCGCTTCACCGGCGTGGTCACCCAGGGCCTCAACTCCATCTGGACGTGAGGGGACAAAGGGGGATTTGGGGTGGGGACGGCATGGGGGACCCCCCCTGACCTCCCCTGTGCCCCCCACAGGTACGATTGGGTGACATCCTACAAGGTGCAGGTCAGCAATGACTCGCACACGTGGCTGCCGAGCCGCAATGGCACCGAGGAGGCGGTGGGTGACACGGGATGGGGGACACGGGGGTGGGGGACACGGGGGTGGCACCCCCGGACAGGATGGGGACATGGTTGTTGGGGGGGGGGGGTGATCAGTGGTAATTAGGCCAGGGTTAATTGTGCTGGGTTTAACTGTGCTGGGGTTAACTATAGCAGGTGGGATAACCGTGCTAAGGGGGTTAATTAGGCCGGGGTTAATTATACTGGGGGTTAATTGTACTGGGTGGTGACTGTGCCAGGGGGGATAACCATGCCAGGGGAGTTGATTATGCCAGGGATGGATTTAGGGTCCCTGTGCCAGGGATGGATTTGGGGATCCCCGTGTTAGGGCTTCATCACGATCAGGTTTGGGGCTCTCTGTGCCAGGGGTGGATTTTAGGATCCCTCTGCCTGATCCATGCCAAGAACAGATTTGGGGTTCCCTGTGCCCATCCCTGGGGCCCCTCCCACTGTGGGGCCGTGGGTTTGGGGTCTGAGCAGCCCCCTTGTCCCCTCCTGTCCCCTCCTGACCCTTCCTGTCCCCTCTTGTCCCCTCAGGTGTTCCCCGGGAACAAAGACCCCGAGACGCCGGTGCTGAACCTGCTGCCCTCGCCCCTCGTGGGGCGATTCCTGCGCATCAACCCCCAGAGCTGGTTCCCCAATGGCACCGTGTGCCTGCGGGCCGAGGTCCTGGGCTGTCCCGTGCCCGGTGCGTGTCCCCTGAGTGTCCCCTGCGTGTCCCCTGCCCCGTAGGGACCCCCTGGCTCCCCACTCTCCGCCCCAGCACGGCTGCTCGCCACCAGAGTCGCGGACTGGGCTGTTGGCTGTCCCTGACCGTGTCCCCTCGGTGTCCCCTCGGTGTCCCCTCTGTGTCCCCGCAGACCCCAGCGATGCCCACGCCCGGCACCCCCCGGTCCCCCCCGAATCTCACCTGGATTTCCGCCACCACAACTACAAGGAGATGAGAAAGGTGCGAGCCCCGGAGCCCTGGCGTGGCGTGGGGGCGGCTCTGTGTCCCCAAGGACGCTGGGATGGGGCGGTGCTGTGCCACCTCAGGGTGTCCCCAGGGCTGTCCCTGACGCTGTCCCCACCGCAGCTGATGAGGAGGGTGAGCGAGGAGTGCCCCGACATCACCCGCGTGTACAGCATCGGGCAGAGCTCCCGCGGGCTGCGCCTCTACGTGATGGAGATCTCGGACAACCCCGGGCAGCACGAAGTCGGTGGGTGGCAGAGGGGACAGCTGGGGACAGCCGGGGTGGGGACAGCGTCCAGGCACGCACAGGTTGGGATGGGGTGATTTGGGAGTGTCCAGGATGAGGTGGGGGTCACCAGGGGGTGCCCAGGTTGGTGAGAGGATGGTAGGGACTGTCACCAGGGCTGGGGCAGGGGGTGGGGACACAAGGACACCAGGCTGGTGCAGGATGGGGACAGGGGGACACCCAGGATGGGGACAGGGGGACACCCAGGATGGGGACAGGGACACCCAGACTGGTGCAGGATGGGGACAGGATGGCCAGGGACACTCAGGACAGGGACACCCAGAGTGGTGCAGGGAGATGGGGACGGTCACCAAGGTCCCTCCGCGCACCTGCCCCCTCCCGGCAGGAGAGCCGGAATTCCGCTACGTGGCCGGGATGCACGGGAACGAGGTGCTGGGCCGGGAGCTGCTGCTGAACCTGATGGAATTCCTGTGCCGGGAATTCCGGCTGGGAAACCCCCGCGTGGTGCAGCTGGTGACGGACACGCGCATCCACCTGCTGCCCTCCATGAACCCCGACGGATACGAGACCGCCTACAGGCTGGTAGGGCTGGCACTGCCGGGGATCCCGGGGATCCCAGGGATCCCAGGGATCCCAGTGATCCCGGTGCCCATCCCAGTACCCGGCCCTGTGATCCCAGTGCCCGTCGGGTTATCCCAATGTCCATCCTGGTGATCCTAGTGCCCATCCCAGTGATCCCGGAGCCAATCCCGGTGATCCTGGTGATCCCAGTGCCGATCCTGGTGATCCCAGTCCCTGTCCCAGTGATACTGGTGATCCTAGTGCCCATCCCAGTGCCGATCCCGGTGATCCCAGTGCCGATCCTGGTGATCCCAGTGCCTGTCCCAGTGCCCATCCCGGTGATCCTGGTGATCCCAGTGCCCATGTTGGTGATCCCAGTGCCCATGCTGGTGATCCCAGTCCCTGTCTCAGTGATACTGGTGATCCCGGTGCCCATCCCAGTGATCCCAGAGCCCATCCCAGTGATCCTAGTGCCCATCCCAGTGCCGATCCCGGTGATCCCAGTGCCGATCCTGGTGATCCCAGTGCCTGTCCCAGTGCCCATCCCGGTGATCCTGGTGATCCCAGTGCCCATGTTGGTGATCCCAGTGCCCATGCTGGTGATCCCAGTCCCTGTCTCAGTGATACTGGTGATCCCGGTGTCCACCCCACTGATCCCGGTGTCCACCCCACTGATCCCGGTGCCCACCCCACTGATCCCGGTGCCGCCGGCAGGGCTCGGAGCTGGCGGGCTGGGCCATGGGCCGCTGGACGTACGAGGGCATCGACCTCAACCACAACTTTGCCGACCTGAACACGGCGCTGTGGGACGCCGAGGACAACGACCTGGTGCCCCACCAGTTCCCCAACCACTACATCCCCATCCCCGAGTACTACACCTTCGCCAACGCCACGGTGAGACCCCAAAACTACAGGGATGGTGCCACACTGAGACCCCAAAACACCCCGATTCTCCTGGCATGGTGCCAAAGGGAGATCCCAAAACACCCCGATCCTCCTGGGATGGTGCCATGGGGACACCCCATGGTGTCACCCTGCTGGTGCCATCGGTGCCACCCTGGCACAGGTGGCCCCGGAGATGCTGGCCGTGATCCCTTATGGCAATGCTGTGATGAGACCCTTAAAGCTCCCCTAAAAGTCCCCAAAACCCCCGAAATACCCCAAAATCCCTTTGAATGCCACCCCCAAAACCCTCCATCCTCTTGTACCAGCATCACAATGAACCCCCCAAAATCCGTCATGCTAATGCTGTGATGAGGCTCCCCAAACCCCCTTAAAATCCCCAAAACCCCAGAAATCCCCTTGAAACCCCCCTAAAACCCCACAAAGCTCTCCTCAAAACCTTCCCAAAAATCTCCTTAAAGCCCCCTCAAAACCCCTCCATCCTATTGCACCAGCACTGCAGTGAATCCCCCCAAATCCCTTATGCCAGTGCTGGGATGAGACCCTAAAATCCCCCCTAAAACTCCCCAAAACCCCAGAAATCCCCCAAAATCCCTTTGAAACCTCAAACCCCCTCCATCCTATTGCACCAGCACGGCAGTGCAGACCCCGAAACCTCTCATGGCAGTTCTGTGATGAGACCCTAAAACCCCCCTGAAATCCCCCCACAAACCCCTCCCAACCCTCCCACACCAGCAGCAGGGTGGGACCCACCCACCCACAGGGGCTCACCATGAGAGGGTGGCACCAGCACCGGTGACACCACGGAGGTGCCATCAGTGCCACCCCAGCACAGGTGACACCACATGGGTGCCATCAGTAACACGGCACAGGTGACACTACAGGGGCACCATCAGTGCCACCCCAGTGGAGGTGACACCATGTGCATGCCATCAGTGCCACCCCAGCACAGGTGACACCCCGTGCGTGCCATCGGTGCCACCACAGCACAGGTGACACCACGTGTGTGCTATCAGTGCCACCCCAGCACAGGTGACACCACATGGGTGCCATCAGTGCCACCACAGCACAGGTGACACCCCGTGCGTGCCGTCGGTGCCACCCCGGCACAGGTGACACCACAGGGGTGCCATCAGTGCCACCCCAGCACAGGTGACACCCCGTGCGTGCCGTCATCGGTGCCGCCCCGGCGCAGGTGGCCCCGGAGACGCGGGCGGTGATCGCATGGATGCAGCGCTACCCGTTCGTGCTGAGCGCCAACCTGCACGGCGGCGAGCTGGTGGTCACCTACCCCTTCGACATGAGCCGCACCTACTGGAAGGCCCAGGAGTTGACCCCGACGCCGGACGACGGCGTCTTCCGCTGGCTGGCCACCGTCTACGCCACCGCCAACCTGGCCATGGCCAGCGGCGAGCGCCGGCGCTGCCACTACGACGACTTCGCGCGTTTCGGCAATATCATCAACGGAGCCAACTGGCACACGGTGGCTGGAAGTGAGTTTGGGGCGATCTTGGAGGTTTCGGGGTCTTTTTTTTTTGTCGCTTTCTGGTCACCGCCCCGCGTCGCGCAGGTATGAATGATTTCAGTTACCTGCACACCAACTGCTTCGAGATCACCGTGGAGCTGTCCTGCGATAAATTCCCGCACGCCTCCGAGCTGCCCGAGGAGTGGGAGAACAACCGGGAGTCGCTGCTGCTCTTCATGGAGCAGGTCGGGCACGGGGTGGGCTCAGGGTGGCACCCGGGGCTTGGGGACGTTGGTCGAGGGTGAGAAAAGTCACCCCGGGACTGTCCTGGGTGGGGAATGGGAATGGGGGAACTGGGGGGTCTGGGGGTGGTGGGGCCACGGGGATACTGGGAAAGGGTCCAGGATGGGGGATTTGGGGGTGTTTGATTCATGGGGACACTGGGGAAGGGGTCCAGAATGGGGAATTTGGGATATGGGGGCACTGGGGTGGTCCAGGTGGTTCTGGGATCATGAGGACAGTGGGAAGGGGGGGTCCAGAGTGGCAGATTTGGGGGTGGGTTGTGTGATGGAGGAACTGGGGAGACCCAGGTAGTTTTAGGGCCATGGGGGCACTGGGAAGGGGTCCAGAGTGGGGGGTCTGGTGGCTGCTGGGACAACGGGGACGCTGGGGAAGGGTCCAGGATGGGGGAATTGGGGGTGCTGGGACAATGGGGACATTGGGGGAATTTGGGGATGTTTGGGACACTGGGTCACAGGCAGGGCAGGGCCAGGGAACACCCAGGGTTCTCCGTAAGCCTTTGGGGGGGGGGGGGGGGTTGGGGACACTGGGGACATTCCAGGGAGGACACATGGGCACAGCAGGGTGGCGGTGGGACGCTGCTGTCCCCAGATGCTAAGGGTGGCACTGGGATGGGGGGGACACACCTGTGTCACCTGCCCGACCTCCCCGGGACCCCCCCCCTCCGGCTCCAGGTGCACCGCGGGATCAAGGGCGTGGTTCGGGACAGTGACACCGAGCTGGGCATCCCCAATGCCATCATCTCCGTGGATGGCATCAACCACGACATCCGCACCGGTACCGGGACACCGGGACGGCTGGGGGGTGGGATTTGGGGTGGGGGGGAAAGGGCATCAGGCTGGGAATGAAGGTGGGATAAGGACAGGGATGGGATAGGAATGGGGACAGGGAAAGGGACGAGATGGGATTTGGGAATGAGACTGGGAATTGTGGATGGGGATGGAAAAAGGATTAGACTGGGAGAAGGGATGGGGACAGGAATGGGATGGGGCCGAGGACAGGGATGGAAGGGAGATGGGATCGGGGATTGCAGATGGCAACGGAAGCAGGATTAGACTTGGAATGGGGATGGGATCGGGACAGGAACGGGACTGGGGATGGGAACAGCCATGGGACAAGAACGGGCTGGGGACCGGGGACGAGGACAGAAATGGGGTAGGGACGGGAACAGGGACAGGGATGGCGACCGGCAGCGTGACAGCCGCCCCCGCCGCAGCCTCGGACGGCGACTACTGGCGGCTGCTGAACCCGGGCGAGTACGAGGTGACGGCGCGGGCCGAGGGCTACGAGGCGGCCACGCAGCCGTGCCGGGTCTACTTCGAGAACGTTCCCACCCCGTGCAGCTTCCGCCTGGCGCGGGCACGGGGTCGGCACCGGCCCGGGAGGACCCGCCCGGGCCCCGACCCGGCCCTGCGGCTGCAGCGGCTGCGCCTCCGCCGCCTGCGCGCCCACGGCCGCGGGCGGTGAGCAGTGAGCGGGACGGCCCCGAGGCCGCGGGCACGGCCGGGGGGCGCGGGGGGTGCGATGGCTCCCAGTAAAGTTTGGCTGCGCTGCCGCTGTGAGTCTGCGACCTGGAGGGACCGGGAGCGACACCGGGAACGGCACCGGGAGCGGAGCGCGGTCCTGCCCCGCCCCCGCGGCGTGGAGACTCCGCCCCTCACCAGGCCACGCCCCTTTGGCTGCGCATCAATGGCGCTGCCCCTGTCCGGCCCCGCCCATTCCCTGATAACCAGTAGGAATTCCGCGCTGAGCCGCGCCCCTCTCTAGGACACGCCCCTTTTGACCATAAATGATCGTCCGTCAGAAGCCACGCCCCTTACCAGATATCAATTACTCCTCTGGCCCCGCCCCCGATGCGCACCTGAGCGCTTGTCCCGCCCCTTCCCCTCATCTGTGAGCGCCTATTGGCTGTTGGCGGCGGCCGGGGCCAATGGGACGCGAGATTCATCGGTGTCGCTAAGAGGGCGGGGTTGGGGGACACTGGTGGGACACTGGGGGGGTTCGGGGACACTGGGGGGGTTCGGGGACACTGGGGGTTCCTGGAGCACGGGGACAATGGAGACCTGCAGCGTGGGGTGGCCAGAGAGTGCTGGGGCCACTGGGAGGGTCTGGGGGCTGCTGGGCCATGAGGGACCTGGGGGGGGGTCTGCGGAGTTCTGGGGACCGTGGGGATAATGCGGGGCTCCGGCAGTGCTGGGATAATGCGGGGATCCCCAGGGTGGGGGTGCCCGGATTTTGGGGGTCTGAGAAGTCTTGGGACCGTGGATGCACAGGAACGGTCCGGGTGGTCCTGGGAGGGGGCACTGGGGGGTGTTGGGACTCTGGGGACACCGAGGGAGGGTCGGGGGTCAGGGGGTCATGGTCATGGTAATCGAGCACCAACATCAGAACCACCAGAGAGGGGTTGGGGTGACCCCCCCTTAACCCCCGGGCCGTCCTGCCAGGGTGGGGGGCTGTGCCTTGCTCGGCCCTGATGCCACCATGTCCCCCTAGGGGACAAGTGGCTGCTCAAGGGACCCTCCCGTGCCTGTCCCCCCTCCCCAAATAAAGGACCGTCCTCAATGCTGGGCTGAGCTGTTCCTCGGGGAGTCCCCAACACCACCGGGACCCCCATGACACCCCAAGGGAGGCTCCGGCACGGGGTTGGGGGGTGGCGATCATCACCCCCCAGCCCCATGGGGTGACCCTGCGCAGGGCGGGGGGGTCCCTACAGTGGGGTCACCCACTCTGGGAAGAGCTGAGCCCCCACCGCACTTCACCTCCATGCCCGTAGGGATCCATCACTGCCGTATCCCCGGGATTTGGGGGGGGGGGACACGGGTCCTGTGCGGTGCCCCCCATACCACTTCCCGGTCCCCCCCCCCCGCCCTGCGCGGATGCTGCTGATCCCCCCCAAATCCCCCCCCCCCCCCCCCCCCGTGACCCCATAACCTTCCCGGGATCGCTTTATGGCATCATCCAGCATCGCCGGGGGCAGCGCTCGCCACTCGGCGCCTGCGCTCGCCGGAGCCTCCGCCGGCCCGGGCGCAGCTCAGAGAGGGGGTGTCCCCCCCCGTTCTGTCACCAGAGCCCCCCCAAACCTGAGCGAGCCCCCCCACCCAACGTGGCGCAGAACAATGGGCTGAACGCACTCGGCATCTTCCAGGGCTGGGAGGCCGGGCCGGGGGTTGCGGCAAACAACGACGCCCACCCCCTAAAAAAACCCCAGCCCCTCGGCGTGGTGTTGGGGGGGTCACCGAGCCCCCCACGGCCCGGTGAGGGCCCCCTCGGTTTGTCCCGAGGAGCTGCAGAGCCGCCGGCCCCGGTTTGAGGAGCTACAGCGGCGGCAGCAGCAGGTGTGTGTGGGGGGGGGGGGGGGGGGGGGGCTGGGATGTTTTCTTTTTTTGGGGTGCGGGAGTGGGGGGGGGATTCAGTGCGGACCCTGCGGGTTTGGCGCAGTTTGGGGACCCCCATCCCCTTCGCTGTGCCCAGAGTCCGCCCAAACCCCGAACGGCCCCGGATGGTGGGGGGGGTGCTGTCCCCGTGTCCCCTCCTGTCCCCCCCCACCGTGTCCCTTTGCCCCGCTCTGGCACGGCACGGCACGGCAAGGCACGGGCCGGCGGGCAAAGGACGCTGCCCACGGGTTGCCCACCTTTGCCCGGGGCGGGTCGTGACGCAGCTCCCGGTGAGTTCCGGGGTCCCGAGGAGGCGGGAGGGGGGGTGGGGGGCACCCCCAGACCCTGCTGCTGTTCCCCTGTGCCCCCCCCCCCCCCCAGTGTCCCTGCTGCCACACTGGGTGTCCCAGTTAAACCCCCTGCCCGGCTGGGGTCGGGGGATGATGAACCCCTGAAGGTCCATCAAGGTGGGGGGGAGGGACCCCCCGTTTTTTTCCCCCTTGCTTCCGGGGGACCCCCACGTGGGAACGGCATCGGCACTGCCTTGACCCCCCCGTGTGTCAGCCCTGGGATCGGTCTGGGGGTATCCCGGGATTCCCATCCATGGCACTGCCCTGACCCCACTGTGCCATCCCAGAAATGTATTTGGGACTATCCTGGGGGTCCCTGTGAAGGTGGGCGCTGCCCTGACCCCCCCCCCGTACCACCCCAATGACGGGATCTGTTGTCCCCTACTCACCCCCAGGTCGCTCCCCTCTGTCCCACCCCACAGGTGCCCCCATGGCGTCGTTCCGCATCCGGCAGTACCAGGACCAGGACTACGAGGCCGTGCGGGCTCTGTTCGCCCGCGGCATCCTGGAGCACGCTCCGGCCGGGTTCCGGCACGTGCTGCGGGCGGCGCGGGTGCGCCTGGCGCTGCTGGCCGTGTTCGTGGCCGCGCGGGCGGCCGCCGGCTCCTGGGTGCTGGGGCTGGGCGCGGTGGCGCTGGCGCTGGTGCTGCTCTGGGTGCTGGTGCGCTCGCTCAGCGCCGAGTACGTGCGCGACGCGCTGGGCACCGACCTGTGCGACGTGGCCGGCTCTTACCTGCGGGCACCCGACCGCTGCTTCTGGGTGGCCGAGGAAGGTGGCGCCGTGGCGGGCATGGTGGCGGCGGTGCCCGCGGGCCGCGGGGAGCTGGAGCTGAAGAGGATGTCGGTGAGCCGGGAGCACCGCGGGCGCGGGTTGGCGCGGGCGCTGTGCCGGGAGGTGCTGGCTTTCGCCCGTGCCCGCGGTTACGGCGCCGTGGTGCTCAGCACCTCCATGGTGCAGGTGGCGGCGCAGCGCCTCTACGAGGGGCAGGGGTTCCGGAGGGTGGGCAGCTCGTACCCCTCGCTGCTGGGCACTTTGCTGAACTTCCAGATCTTTCATTACCGCTGTGATTTAGGGGATGGCGCCAAGTAGGGTCCGAGTGGGCGCTGGGACGGGCGGCACCGCCACCCCAAACCTGGCGCCCGAGGCGCTGCCGCGGCACCCGAACCCCGGGCGCGTGCGGCGCTGTCGTGGCACCCCAAACCCGGCCCCAGGACACGAGGCGTCACCCCGGCACTCCCCTGGCACAGCAGCACCGACACAGCACCGCCACGACCCCAGGACACGAAGCACCACCACGGCCCCACAGCCTGGCGCGCGTGGCGCTGCCGCGGCGCCGCCAGCCCCAGGACGTGCGGCACACTGCCTTGGCACCCGACTCCACCACAGCGCTCCAACCCTGGCACCACCATGGCACCCCTTCCTGGATTTCCAGCAGCGGGAAATAAAGATAGACCTCTGGGAGCACTGTGTGTGACAAGGGACGTCTTGGGGAATGGGGGACATCCCGTGGGGGTAAGGGGGGCACGGCGAGCACTTTGCTGGAGAAGGGATACCTTGAGGGACACCTTGGTGGAACGGGGGACTACTCTGGGGATAAGAGACCTCTTGGGGAACCGGAAATACACTGGGGGACAACGGAGATTTTAGGGGAGTGAGGAAGTCTGGGGACAGGGGACGCTTTCGGGGACAAGGGCTGTGCCCTCACCCAAGATGGCGGCGGTTCCCCTTTCTCGCTGCCCTCACCCAAGATGGCGACGGTTCCCCTGTCTCACTGCCCTCACCCAAGATGGCGGCGGTTCCCCTGTCTCACTGCCCTCACCCAAGATGGCGGCGGTTTCCCATTCACCTATCCGTGCCCTCATCCAAGATGGCGGCGTCCTGCCCGGCGTCACGGCGCGACGTGCGGAGCGTGACGCGCTGAGGGAGGCGCCGGGACCGCCGGGTCCCCATCCCGGTGTCGGTCCCGGTTCCCCTCGCCCCGTCCCGGTTCCCCCGTGCCGGCCGCGCCATGGATTGTTACACGGCCAACTGGAACCCGCTGGGCGAGGAGACCTTCTACCGGTGAGGGGCAGCGGCGGCGGCACCGGCCCGAGGGTGCTCAGGGGTGCCGGGGTAGCGATGGGTGTTGGGGCCGCCTGGGAAGGGGGTCCCGGGGGTGCTCGGGGTGGGGTTCTGGGCCTAGTTCGGCGGTTCTGGGGTAGCCACGGCCCTGGCGGGGACGGGAGTCCTGGGGGTGGTTGAGGGGTCCCGGGGGAGCTCCTGGGGTTGGCTGGAGGAAGGTCCTGGTCCTGTGGGTCCCGAGGTGGCTCCAGGACCTTGGGATGGTCTGCGGGATTCCTGGGGATCTCTGGGGGTTCCTGGGCTGTGTGTGGGTCTCAGGGTTCCTGGGGTTTGTCAGGGGAGTCCCAGGGCCAGCTCGGGGCTGTGGCTTCCCCATCCCTGTGCCTGCTGCATGTCTGTCTGTCCATCCATCCATCCATCCATCCATCCATCCATCCATCCATCCATGTGTCCGTGTCCCGGCAGGAAGCTGGAGCTCTACTCCATGGAATGGGGGCTGCGGGAGGACCTGCGTGACTGCGTGGTGGCAGCTGCTCCGTACGGGGGTCCCATCGGTGGGTGCAGCCCCCCTGAGCCCCCTCCCCGAGCTGGGGCTGTGCCACTGGTGGCTCAGGGACTGTCCCCTCTTTCTCCCAGCCCTGCTGAGGAATTCCCGGCGGGACAAAATACCCGGTGCCCGCCCGCTCCTGGAGATCTACTCGTCCTCAGGGCTGCTCCTGGCCAGCGTCCCGGTGAGCCGAGAGGGGATGGTGACCCCGGGATTGGGGACAGGGAGCTGCCCTGGGATGGGATGGGATGGGATGGGATGGGAGTGGAGCAGGAGAACCCTTTCCCTGTTCGCCCAGGGGTGGAAGAGGAGGATGGGATGGGGTTTGGAGCCACAGGAACATCCTCCCTCCCCGCTGCCTGGGGCTGGGGGGGACACGGGGCAGTGGAGGGACAGCGCCACAACTGCAGGGACCCACAGAGCCAGGTGGGATGTTGGACCTCTGGGTGAGGTGCTGGACTTTTGGATGAGGTTTTGGACCTGTGGATGAGGTGTTGGATCTTTGAATGAGGTGTCCAACTTCTGAATGAGGTGTCCAACCTCTGGGCAAACTGTCCGAGCTCAGCCATGGCCACTGAGCCCAGGTGTGTCCCTGGAGGGACGTCCCTGGCTCCGGGCTGTCTGGGGCTGACCCTTCCCTGCCATTCCCAGTGGAAGAGCGGCCGCCTGGTGCACCTGGGCTGGACAGCGGGGGAGGACCTGCTGTGCATCCAGGAGGATGGGACTGTCCTGGTCTACAACCTGTTCTGCGAGTTCAAGAGGCACTTCAGCATGGGAAACGTGAGGGAATGGGATTTGGGATGGGGAAAGTGGGAAGGGACCTCACAGCCCATCCCCATTCCACCCCTGCCTGGGAAGGAACACCTCCCACTGTCCCAGGTGGATCCAAATCCCAGTGTCCAACCTGGCCTTGGACACTGCCAGGGATCCAGGGGTAGCCACAGCAAATCTGAGAATTCCATCCCACCCCCTCCTCACCTTCCCAGCCAGGAATTCCTTCCCAAGATCCCACCCCAATCTCACCTTTTCCATTCCTTCACCTTGTTCTGCCATTCCTGAGATGCCCCGGGTGGAGTTTGGGGGATGCAAAATCAACCCCATGGGACACCACAGGGGAGGCAGGGGCTGTCCCATGCCTCGGGAAAGAGCTGGGATCCATCATCCTGGAGGGCAGGAATTCCCCTCCTCGCTGCCTGCATGAGCCGGGCCCCGCATGCCCCCAGTGTCCCCAGTGTCCCCAGTGTCCCCAGAGTGCCATGCCCGTGTCCTTGGCACAGGAGGTGCTGCAGAACCACGTGCTGGAGGCGCAGGTTTTCCACACGGAGTTCGGGACGGGCGTGGCCATCCTGACGGGAGCGCTGCGCTTCTCCCTCGCCACCAACATCGATGACCTCAAGCTGCGCCGCCTGCCCGAGGTCCCTGGTGGGTGTCCCCCTGTCCCCTTTTGTCCCCTCTGTCCTCCCTGTTCCCCTTTTGTCCCCCTCCCCCTGTCCCTCCTGTCCCCCTCTGTCCTTCCCTGTCTCCATTGTCTACCCCTGTCCCCACTCTGTTCCATGTGTCCTTCCCTCAGTGCCCTCTGTCCCCAGTCCCGCTCTGTCTGTCCCTCTGTCCCTCCCTGTCCCTCTTGTCCCCCTGCCCCCACTGCTTTCCTGTCCCTCCCATCCCATTGTCCCCTTTGTCCTCCTGTCCCTGCTGTCCATCTGTCCCTCTGTGTCCATCCCTGTCCCTCTGTCCCTCTGTGTCCATCCCTGTCCCTCTGTCCCTCTGTCCATGTGTCCATCTGTCCCCCAGGGCTGCAGAAGCCCCCTCCGTGCTGGGCCGTGCTGTCCCAGGACAGGGTGACCATGGTGCTGCTGGCCGTGGGACAGGAGCTCTTCCTGCTGGACAACACCTCCTGCTCCGTGGTGGTGAGGGAACTGGGCATGGCCCCGCTGTCCCCATTGTCCCTTGGGATGCTCCCAGGTCCTTCCCCTGTCCCCTGGGATGCTCCCAGGTCATTTTTCTATCTCATGGGATATTCCCAAGTCCTTCTCCTGTCTCTCCTGTCCCATGGGATTCTCCCAGGTCCTTTCCTTGTCCCTTCTGTCCCATGGGATGTTCCCAGATCCTTTCCCATTCCCCCCCCCCCCCCACTCTCTCCCATGCCCCACTATAGAAAAGAGCCGAGGGCTGAGTGGGCAGGAGGGGACCCCCTCTGTTGTGACCGTGTCCCTTGGGGTCACCCCGAGGCCCCGTTGGTGTCCCCCAGTGACCCCCCTGTCCCTGGCAGAGCCCCCCAGGGCTGAGCCCCTCGGCGGGGCCATTCCTGCACATGGCCGTGTCCTTCACCCACCGGCACCTCGCGCTCTTCTCCGACTCTGGCACCGTCTGGATGGGCACAGCCTCGCTCAAGGTGAGCCCACCAGGGTCTCTGGGGGGTCCTTTTGGGGTCCCTTTGGGGTTCCTGGGTGGTCAGAGCACCCCACATCCTGGCAGAACCCTGAGGCTCGTGCTGGTGCTTTCCCTGTCTCCTAAATCATTTTTTGGGAGGAGATGCAGGAATGTTTCCCATCTTGCTTGGAGCCCTGGTTCCTTCCAGAGCTGGATCTGGAAGCTTCCATGAGGACCCTGTGGTGACACAGCACCCACATTTCCCCATCCCCACATTCCCACATCCCCACATTCCCACATTCCCCCATTCCCAGTGCCTGTCCAGGTGTGTCCCTGAGCCCTCTCCTCTCCCACAGGAAAAGTTCTGCGAGTTCAACACGGGCATCCGATCCCCTCCCAAGCAGATGGTTTGGTGAGCAAACCAACCCTTGGCAGTGCCCACCTGGCACCCCCAGCCTTTCCGGGGGTCCCCTCAGCTCCGCAGGACCCCCAGGTGTCCCTGCTGCAGTTTTGGGGATCCCAGGCACCGGGGTTGATGGGGTTGGGGTCCCCCAGGTGCACGCGGCCCCGGAGCCGGCAGCGAGCCGTGGTGCTGGCCTGGGAGCGGCAGCTGATGGTGGTGGGCAATTCCTCGGAGTGCATCCGGTATCCTTTGGGAGCAGGGACACCCCGGGGCTGCTGCCACCTCCTCTGGCACCCACACTGCTGCCCCTGGGAGTCCCCTCGGTGCCATGGCCCCAGGGATGCTCCCAGGTCCTTCCCCTGTCCCATGGGATGTTCCTGCTCCCTGGGATGTTCCCAGGTTCTTCCCTTGTCCTATGGGATGTTCCTGTTCCCTGGGATGTTCCCAGGTCCTTCCCCTGTCCCATGGGATGTTCCCAGGTCCTTCCCCTGTTCCATGGGATGTTCCCAGGTCCTTCCCCTGTCCCATGGGATGTTCCTGCTCCCTGGGATGTTCCCAGGTCCTTCCCTTGTCCCATGGGATGTTCCTGTTCCCTGGGATGTTCCCAGGTCCTTCCCTTGTCCCATGGGATGTTCTTGTTCTCTGGGATGTTCCCAGGTCCTTCCCCTGTCCCATGGGATGTTCCCAGGTCCTTCCCCTGTTCCCTGGGATGTTCCCAGGTCCTTCCCCTGTCCCATGGGATGTTCCTGCTCCCTGGGATGTTCCCAGGTCCTTCCCCTGTTCCCTGGGATGTTCCCAGGTCCTTCCCCTGTCTCAGGGGATGTTCCTGCTCCCTGGGACACTCCCAGGTCCTTCCCCCATCCCATGGGATTCCCTTCACTCTGTGGTGTCCTGGCAGTGCCAGGGGCTGCTCCCAGCGCTGTGTCCGTGCCCCAGCCCTTAGCAGGAGCCCAGCTTTGTCCTGGATGAGGATTCCCACCTGGTGCCCGAGCTGGACGGGGTCCGGATCCTGTCCCGCACCTCCCACGAGTTCCTGCATGAGATCCCAGGTGAGTCTTCCCTGAGATGTGGGAACCTGGCACAGGAATTCCCAGATTTGCTGTGGCTGCCCCTGGATTCCTGGAAATGTCCAAGGCCATATTGGAAGGAGCTTGAAGCACCTTGGGATAGTGGGAGGTGCTCCCTGGTGGGATGGGATTTAAGGTCCCTTCCCTCCCAAACCATTCCAGGATTCTGGAGCCAGGCTGGGAGAGCTGGGAATGTTCTCCTGGAGAAGGGAAAAATCCAGGGAATCCTCGAGTCCCTTGCAGGGCTCCAGGAGAGCTGGAATTGGAGACAAAGCATGGAGGGACAGGACACAGGGAATGGCTTCCACTGGGAAAGGGGACATTGGGCTGGGATCTTGGGAAGGAATTCCTGCCTGGGCTGGAATTCCCAGATTTGCTGGGGCTGTCCCTGGATCCCTGGCAGTGCCCAAGGCCAGGTTGGATCCACCTGGGACTGTGGGAGGTGTCCCTATGTGGATTCCATGTGGGAATCCCACCCCATTCCATGATCCCGGTGCTGGAGGGTGCTGCCAGCTCCTGGCACTGGGATCAGGTGCCACCCCCAGGCTGGGGCAGCCCCTTTTTCCATGTTTGATCCCCATTCCTGCAGAGGCCAGCCAGGAGATTTTCCGGATCGCTTCCATGGCTCCGGGCGCTCTGCTCCTGGAGGCACAGAAGGAATACGAGGTACCCCCACCCCCCCCAATTCCCAGACACCCACCCGAGTCCTCTGCATCCCAGGGCTTCCCCATTCCCATTTTTCCTGCAGAAGGAGAGCCAGAAAGCCGACGAATACCTGCGGGAAATCCGGGAGCAGCAGCTGCTCCCCGAAGCCGTGGGCCAGTGCATCGAGGCCGCGGGCTACGAGCACGAGCCCGAGACACAGAAATCCCTGCTGAGGGTGAGCTGAAATTTAAAACAAAAACCCAAAAAAAAAACAGCTGAAGAAAATACATGAGGAGTTGGAATGCCAAGGTTTCTGCTGGTGGATTGTGCTAGAGAAAAATTAAACCCCAGGACAACAGAAATGCCGGTGGCAGACAGGCAGGCAGAGGGGATGAGCTGCTGGGAGAATGGAAAACAACCTGCAGGAGGCTGTGCAACAGAAGGAAATCGAAATTTTGAAGCAAACACTCGAGTCAGCCTCCTGTGGCTGTTACACAGTTTTCTTTAACCTGGAGAGCCCTACAGTGCAAACAGGGGAGGATGTTTTCACCCAAATGCACAGATCCCAAAGTGTTCAGCTCAGTGGGGAGCACAGGGGAGGCTGCTGGAGCTGTTGAAGGGGATTTGCAGAGCCCTGCGAGCTCTGTGGGGCTCAGCTTGTGGCGGGGGCTGGGCTGTGCTGTGCCCCAGGGAGCTCAAAGCAGCATCTGCGGGGTTGAAAAAATTCACACATCCCAGAGAAGTGCAGTGCTCTTCCAGGCTCCAGCAGACTGCAGGTCAGGAAAGTTCCCAGTGCACAGCAGTGATAAAATCCCATTCTCACAGACAGGCAGAGTTTGGGTTAGGGGATTAAAACCTCATTTCTGTTCCATCTCTTTTGGGGAAATGGGGAATCCGAATCACAAATCACCTTCGTTCCCTGTGGCGTTATGTGAGCACAGACACAGCAGGAGGAGGGGACAGGCTGAAACCAAAGGATTTTCCCTCTGATTTCCCCCCCAATCCCACAGGCTGCTTCCTTTGGGAAGTGTTTCCTGGACAAGTTTCCCCCGGAGGGCTTCGTGCGCATGTGCCAGGACCTGCGGGTCCTCAACGCCGTCCGGGACTACCAGATCGGGATTCCGCTCACCTTCACCCAGTATCCTACTGGAAATCCTGCCTGGAGTGGGGTCGGGGCATTCCTTGGGCATCCGTGATCCCAAATGTGCCTTGACTGTCCCTGCAGATACAAACAGCTCACCATCGAGGTGCTGCTGGACAGGTGAGAGCGTCCCGAGCCTTCCCGTGGTTCCCATTCCAAATTCTCCATCCCTCATTCTCCGTGCCACACTCCTCATCCTAACTCCTCATCCTAATATCCTCATCCCACAATGCCTATCCCAAAATCCCCATCCCAAAATCCCCATCCCAAATTCCCCATCCCAAATTCCCCATCCCAATTCCCATCCCAAATTCCCCATCCCAAATTCCCCATCCCAAATTCCCCATCCCAAATTCCCCATCCCAAATTACCTGTTCCACATTCCTCATCCCAAATTCCCCATCCCAATTCCCATCCCAAATTCCCCATCCCAAATTCCCCATCCCGAATTCCCCATCCCAAATTCCCATCCCAAATTCCCCATCCCGCATTCCCCATCCCACATTCCCATATCCAGGAGCTGAGCAGCTCCAAGCATTTGGGCACCTCCCAAACCCAACCTCAAATCCTTGTACCCCCAATGTGTGTCCCCTGTCCCCCCATTGTCCCCCCTTGTCCCCCTTGTCCCCCCATGTTCCCCTGTCCCCTCCGTGTCCCATGTCCCCTGTCCCTGTCCCCACTGTCCCTGGTGTCCCCTGTCCCCTCCGTGTCCCCTGTCCCCCCAATGTCCCCGGTGTCCCCAGGCTGGTCCTGCGCCGCCTGTACCCCTTGGCCATCCGGATCTGTGAGTTCCTGCGGCTGCCGGAGATCCAGGGCGTCAGCCGCATCCTGGCACACTGGGCCTGCTACAAGGTCAGGGGGCTACCGGGGCCAGGGGCTGGGCAACCACCCTGGGGACACCTGGGCACGCTCCTGGCTGGCCCCACAGGTGCAGCAGAAGGACAAGTCTGATGAGGAGGTGGCCCAGGCCATCAACCAGAAACTGGGGGACACGGCGGGCATCTCCTACTCGGACATCGCCACACGAGCCTACGACTGCGGCCGCGCCGAGCTGGCCATCAAGGTGGGCACTGAGCTGGCCATCAAGGTGGGCACTGAGCTGGCCATCAAGGTGTGCACTGAGCTGGCCATCAGGGTGGGCACCGAGCTGGCCATCAAGGTGTGCACTGAGCTGGCCATCAGGGTGGGCACTGAGCTGGCCATCAAGGTGTGCACTGAGCTGGCCATCAGGGTGGGCACCGAGCTGGCCATCAGGGTGGGCACCGAGCTGGCCATCAAGGTGTGCACTGAGCTGGCCATCAAGGTGGGCACCGAGCTGGCCATCAAGGTGGGCACCGAGCTGGCCATCAAGGTGTGCACTGAGCTGGCCATCAAGGTGGGCACTGGCCCATAGGGCACTTGTGCTAGCCATGAGGGTGTTCAGTAGCCCAGGGAAGGACCTGGGGTGGCCATGAGGGTGTTCAGTAGCCCAGGGGGACCCGAGGTGACCATGAGGGTGTTCAGTAGCCCACGGGTGACCCGAGGTTGCCATGAGGGTGTTCAGTAGCCCAGGGGGGACCCGAGGTGGCCACCCCCCGGTGCCAGCTGTGTCCCCACAGCTGCTGGAGTACGAGCCCCGCTCGGGCGAGCAGGTGCCGCTGCTGCTGAAGATGAAGCGCAGCAAACTGGCCCTGGGCAAGGCCATCGAGAGTGGGGACACCGACCTGGGTGAGGGGACAGCGGGGCTGGGGGGCAGCAGCGACTGGGGGGCTGGGGGAGCACCTGGGGAAAGTGTTGGGGTCAGGGGAAGCGCCCTGGGAGAGTTATAGGGTCAAGGGGAGCTGCTTGGGAGCATTTTGGGATCAGGGTGAGCCCCTTGGGATCCTTTTGGGATCTGGGGGAGCCCCTTGGGATCATTTTGGGGTCTGGGGGAGCCCCTTGGGATCCTTTTGGAATCTGGGGGAGCCCCCTTGGGATCATTTTGGGATCAGGGTGAGCTCCTTGGGATCCTTTTGGGATCTGGGGGAGCCCCTTGGGATCATTTTGGGGTCTGGGGGAGTCCCTTGGGAGCATTTTGGGATCAGGGTGAGCCCATTGGCATCATTTTGGGGTCTGGGGGAGCTGCTTGGGGTTATTTTGGGGTGTGGGGGAGCCCCCTTGAGCATTTTGGGGTTTGAGGGAGCCCCTTGGGAACCTTTTGGGGCCTTGGGGAGCACATGAAGGGTCAGGGGGGCACAGAGGGGATTAAGAGTGCAGAAAAAAAAACCCAACCCAAACCCTTTGTGCCCCCTGTCCCAAATCCTGTCCCTGTCCCCAATCCCTATTCCTGTCCCAAATCCTGTCCCCATCCCCTTGTTCTCCTGTCCCCAATCCTGTCCCTGTCCCCAATCCCTGTCCCTGTCCCCTTTCCCTAATCTTGTCCCCAATCCCTGTCCCCATTCCTGTCCCTGTCCCTATTCCTGTCCCTGTCCCCAATCCCTGTCCCCAATCCCTGTCCCCAATCCTGTCCCTGTCCTCTTTCCCTAATCTTGTCCCCAATCCCTGTCCCCATTCCTGTCCCTGTCCCCAATCCCTGTCCCCAATCCCTGTCCCCAATCCTGTCCCTGTCCCCATTCCTGTCCCTGTCCCCAAATCCCTGTCCCCATTCCTGTCCCTGTCCCCAATCCTGTCCCTGTCCCCATTCCTGTCCCTGTCCCCAAATCCCTGTCCCCAATCCTGTCCCTGTCCCCAATCCTGTCCCTGTCCCCATTCCTGTCCCTGTCCCCAAATCCCTGTCCCCAATCCTGTCCCTGTCCCCATTCCTGTCCCTGTCCCCAAATCCCTGTCCCCATTCCTGTCCCTGTCCCCAATCCTGTCCCTGTCCCAGTTTACACGGTCGTGCTGCACCTCAAGAACGAGCTCAACCGCGGCACTTTCTTCATGACCCTGCAGAACCAGCCCGTGGCACTGAGCCTGTACCGCCAGGTCAGGGACCCCAAAACTGCCCTGAGAACCCCAAAACTGCCCTGGGCGCCCCAAAACTGCCCTGAGAACCCCAAAACTGCCCTGAGGACCCCAAAACTGCCCTGAGAACCCCCAAGGTGTCCCCTGAGTGTCCCCTTGACCCCCAAAGTGTTCCTTAACCCTCAAGGTGTCCCCTGACCCCCAAGGTGTCCCCTTGACCCTCAAGATGTCCCCTAGACTCTCTGGGTGTCCCCCTGACCCTCAAGATGTCCCCAAGGTGTCCCCTGACCCCCAAGGTGTCCCCTGGATCTCCTCCTGACCCCCAAGTTGTCCCCAAGGTGTCCCTTGACCCCTGGGTGTCCCCCTGAGTGTCCCCTTAACCCCCAAAGTGTTCCTTAACCCTCAAGGTGTCCCCTGACCCCCAAGGTGTCCCCTTGACCCTCAAGATGTCCCCTAGACTCTCTGGGTGTCCCCCTGACCCTCAAGATGTCCCCAAGGTGTCCCCTGACCCCCAAGGTGTCCCCTGGATCTCCTCCTGACCCCCAAGTTGTCCCCAAGGTGTCCCTTGACCCCTGGGTGTCCCCCTGAGTGTCCCCTTAACCCCCAAAGTGTCCCCTTAACCCCCAAGGTGTCCCCTGACCCCCTGGGTGTCCCCTTGACCCTCAAGATGTCCCCTAGACCCTCTGGGTGTCCCTCTGACCCCCAAGATGTCCCCAAGGTGTCCCTTGACCCCTGGGTGTCCCCCTGAGTGTCCCCTTAACCCCCAAGGTGTCCCCTGACCCCCTGGGTGTCCCCTTGACCCTCAAGGTGTCCCCAAGGTATCCCTTGACCCCTGGGTGTCCCCCGGGTGTCCCCTGTCCCCGCAGTTCTGCCGGCACCAGGAGCGGGAGACGCTGAAGGATTTGTACAACCAGGACGACAACCACCAGGAGCTGGGCAACCTGCACGTGCAGGGTGGCTACTGTGAGCAGGTCAGCGGGAGTTCGGGATCGGGACTGGGGAGTTCGGGATTGGGGAAACTGGGATTGGCATTGGGGAGTTTGGGATTGGGACTGGGGAGTTCGGGATTGGGGAAACTGGGATTGGCATTGGGGAGTTTGGGATTGGGACTGGGGAGTTCGGGATTGGGGAAACTGGGATTGGCATTGGGGAGTTTGGGATTGGGACTGGGGAGTTCGGGATTGGGGAAACTGGGATTGGCATTGGGGAGTTCGGGATTGGGGAAACTGGGATTGGCATTGGGGAGTTCGGGATTGGCATTGGGGAATTTGGGATTGGGATTGGGAATGGGATTTGGGAATTTGGGATTGGGATTGGGATGGCGGAGTTCAGGACTGGAATTGGGATTGTGGTAGGGGAATTCAGGATTGGGCTGGGGGAATTGGGGATTGGGGAATTGGGGATTGGGGAATTGGGGAATTCAGGATTGGGCTGGGGGAATTGGGGATTGGGGAATTGGGGAATTGGGGATTGGGGAATTGGGGAATTCAGGATTGGGCTGGGGGAATTGGGGATTGGGGAATTGGGGATTGGGGAATGCTTGATTGGGATGGGGGAGTTCCATGCTCTGCTATATCCGTGCCCTGTCCCCGTGCCCTGTCCCTGTGCTGTGTCCCCGTGCCGTGTCCCCGTGCCGTGTCCCCGTGCTGTGTCCCCGTCCCCTGTCCCCATCCCCTGTCCCCGTCCCCTGTCCCCGTGCCATGTCCCTGTGCCATGTCCCCGTGCCATTCCCAGCGGATCGAGGGCCGTGTGGCCGCCCTGCAGAACGCTCTGGATGAGTTCTACAAAGCCAAGAACGACTTCGCTGCCAAGGTGAGAGTGCCCAGGTGCCACGGGGGACACCGGGGACAAGGGGGACAGCAGGGACAGGGTCAGCTGTGTGGGCCACTGGCTGTCCAGAGGCATGGCTGGGGTGGGGACATGGAGGATGGGACAGGGACATGGGGGATGGGATGGGGACATGGAGGATGGGATGGGATGGGGACATGGAGGATGGGACAGGGCTGGTACAGGGACCCCAAAGCTGGGATGGAGACCCTGGGGCTGGGCCAGGGACCCCAAGGATGGAATTGGGACACTGAGGCTGGGACAGGGACCCCAAGGCTGGAATTGGGACATTGAAGCTGGGACAGGGTGGGGACAGAGACCCTGAGGCTGGAACTGGGCTGGGGTGGGAAATATGGGGTGACACAGGGCTGGGACAAGGACCCCAAGGGTGGCACAGGGCTGGGACAGGGACCTTGGGGCTGGGACAGGGACTCTGGGACCAGGACATCAAGGCTGGATCAGGGCTTGGCCAGGGATACTGGGACCAGGCCAGGGACCCCAAGGCTGGAATTGGGACACTTAGGCTGGGACAGGCACCCCAAGGCTGGGCCAGCAACATCGTGGCTGGGTCAGGGACTGGGCCAGGGACTCTGGGGCTGGGCCAAGGACACGGAGGCTGGCACAGGGCAGGGCTGGGGACGTGGAGGCTGGCACAGGGCAGGGCTGGGGACGTGGAGGCTGGCACAGGGCAGGACCCCAGAGCTGTGACACCCGGGTGTCACAGGCCACGGAGGAGCAGATCAAGCTGCTGCGTCTGCAGCGGCACCTGCAGGAGGAGCTGGACAAGCCCTACCTGGACCTGTCCCTGCACGACACCGTGGCCACCCTCATCCTGGACGGGCACCACAAACGCGCCGAGCAGCTCTACCGGGACTTCAGGATCCCGGACAAGAGGTGGGGATGGGCTCAGAGGGGGTTTGGGGGGCTCCAGGAGGGTTTTGGGGGGCTCCAGGGACAGCCCTGACGCTCCGTGCCCAGGTACTGGTGGCTGAAGATCAACGCCCTGGCCACCCGCGGGGACTGGGAGGAGATGGAGAAGTTCTCCAAGAGCAAGAAGTCGCCCATTGGGTACCTGGTGAGTTGGTCACCCCCTCCCTGCCCTCCCATCCTCTTCCTCCTTTTCTAGCTCCACGATTCTTCTCCTCCTCTCCATCTCTCCCATCCTCTTCCTCCCCTCCCTGCCTCCCCATCCTCTTCCTCCCAATTCCAGCTCTCCCATCCTCTTCCTCTCCATTCCCACTTTCCCATTTCCTTCCTCACCATTCCGACTCCCCCATCCTCTTCCTCCTTCTCTAGCTCCACCATCCTTTTCTTCCTCTCCATCTCTCATCCTCTCCCTCCCCTCCCTGCTCTCTCATCCTCTTCCTCTCTTCCCCAGCTCCACCATCCTCTTCCTCCCCTCCCTGCCCTTCCCACCTTCTTCTTCCCCTCTCTAACCCTCCCATCCGCTTCCTCCTTCTCCAGACATCCCATGCTTGCCTTCCCATCCTCTTCCTTCCCATTCCAGTTCTCCCATCCCCTTCCTTCCCTCTCCATCTCTCCCACCCTCCCATCTTCTTCCTCCTGTCTCCAGCCCCTCCATCCTCCTCTTCCCTTCTCCCCTGCTCTTCCTCGCCTCTCCATCTCTCCCATCCTCTTCATTCCCATCCCAGCTCTTCCACACTCTTCCCTCTCTGACCCTCTCATACTCTTCCTCTCATCCTCTTCCTCCCTTCTCTGACCCTCCCACCCTTTTCCTCCTCTCCATCTCTCCCATCCTCTTCCTCCCCTTTCCACCTCCACCATCCTTTCCCTCCTCTCTCCAACCCTCCCATCCTCTTCCTCCTGTCTCCAGCCCCTCCATCCTCCTCTTCCCCTCTCCCCTGCTCTTCCTCACCTCTCCCCTGCTCTCCCTCCCCTCCCCAGCCCTTCGTGGAGGTGGCAGTGAAGCACCACAACCGCTACGAGGCCAAGAAGTACGCGCCGCGCGTTCCACCCGAGCAGCGCGTCAAGGCCTTCGTCCTCGTGGGGTGCGTCCTGAGGGGACACCCTGGGGACTTCGGGGGGACACTGGGACGTGACAGCACAGCTGGGACGTGACAACGCAGCTGGGATGTGGCAGCGCACAGCGCAGGAGCGGGGGTTTGGAGGGGGGTGACACCGGTGGGGACGGCGGGAGCCGCTGGGGTGGTGGCACAGCGGTGACACCCTGGGGGTGGCTCTGTGTGGCCGTGCTGTCCCTGTGCTGTCCCCACACGGCTCGCTGGCTCTGCAGGGACCTGGAGCAGGCGGCCGAGGCGGCCATCGAGCGCAAGAACGAGGCCGAGATGAGCCTGGTGCTGGCGCGGTGCTCGGCCGGCACCGACGGCGCCGTGGCCGAAAAACTCAACCGGGCCCGGGCACAGCTCCTCAAAAAGTGACTCCCCAATCCCGGGGACACCCTTGGGGACACTGTCCTGTGTCCTCTGGAAGCTGCTCCTCGTCCTCGCTGGGTGCCGGAGGTGGCAACGGGACCCTGCTGGGCACATGGGGGTCCCCTCCTTGTTTGTGCAATAAAGAGAAGAGCTCCGTGTCCTGTGTCACCAAACGGGGGCGTGGGGGCTTTGGGGACAGCGGGGTGGGGTGGGAGGGGACAGGCGGGGGACATACACGGGGGCTTGGAAGGGGAGGTCACTGTGTGTCGCCAAGGGTCACTTGGGAGGACGCTGGGGGGTCCCTGAGTGGGCACTGAGGGGACACTGGGGGGACACGGGGGAGTCTGTGGGGGGAACATTAGGGGGACATTGAGGGTGTCCCGAGGGGGGGCACTGAGGGGACATTGGGAGTCTTTGGGGGGACATTGGGGATGTCCCTTGGGGTGACATTGGGGGGTGTCCGTGGGGGACATTGAGGGGTCCCTGGGGGACATTTGGGGAGATCCTTGGGGTGACACTGAGGGGTCCCTGGGGGACACTGGGGGGGTCCCTGGGGGACATTGAGGGGTCCCTTGGGGTGACACTGAGGGGTCCCTGGGGGACACTGGGGGGGTCCCGTCCCCGCGCAGTCTCACTCGTCCAGCAGGGGGCGCCGCAGCGCCAGCGGGGCCCCGCCCCTCTGACGTCACGTGCCCCGCCCCGCGGTGCATTGTGGGTCCGCAAAGATGGCGGCGCTCAGCGCGGGACGGACGGCGGCGGCGGTGAGAGAGGGCGCGACAAGGGGCGGTGAGGGGAGCAGGGGCTCGGTGATGGGGGCTGGGGGGATAGAATAAAGGGGGGAGATCGCTCCGGGGTGGGGGATCGGGTTAGGGGAGCCGGCCGGGGGTCAAACGGGGTCTGACCTCATCCTTCACTGGGCCTGACGCCGGGTGAGGGCTGAGGGGTCAATGAGGGCTGGGGGGGGCAAGACGGGGTCTGGGAGGGTCAGTCTGGGGCAGAGTGTCAGGGCAGGGCCAGGGGGTTCCATTTGGGGAGTGTCAGTTTGTGGGGAGAGGTTCAGGCTGAGCTGGGGAGGGTCATTTTGGGGGTGACACTTTGGGGGCGGTGGGCACCCCCTGAGGGGCTTTTCTCACCTCTCACACTCCCCTCTCCTCTCACCCCCAGGGCCTCCTGCGTGCCCAAAGCCTCGGGGTGTGGCGAGGGCTGGGCACCTCGTCCACCCTCCTGCAGCAAGCCCAGGCCAAGGTGAGCAAGGGCTGAGGGAGGAACGGGGAATTTGGGGGGAAAAGGAGGCTCAGGGGGAACCTTCCGGCCCCCCAAAACTCCCTGATAGGAGAGGGGGGTTGGGAACAAGGGGAAACAGCCTCAAGTTGTGCCAGGGGAGATTTGGATGGGATATTGGGTATTTTCTTTCCTGGGAAGAGCAGGGGTGGAGTCCCCATGGTTGAGGGAGTTTAACATCCCTGGGGATGTGGCACTTGGGGACGTGGTCAGTGGTGGCCCTGGCAGTGCTGGTGAAGGGGCTCTCTGAGGCTTTTCCCACCCAGAAAATTCCCTGATTCCATGGGAAGTGTTGAGGGAAGGGCTCAGCCTTGAGTGACCTTGAGGCAGGCCCAGCACTGCCCTTCCCTGTGCTCTGCCTCCTGATATTCAGTCACTGCCCAGCAGCCCCATTTGTGCCATGGACATTTGATTCCAGCTGGTGAAAGCTCCCAGTTTGTGACTCTCAGCTTTCCTTCCCTCCCTCCCTCCCTGTTCCCACTGGAATTCTGGAGTTTCCCTGGCTCCTTGCTGGGGAAGGGATTCCCTGTGGATCTGGATCAGCTCCCAGCAGGGAATTCTGGGCTGAGGAAGGTGGGATCAGTGGGGAAGGGATGAGTGGAACATCCCAGGAATGATCAGTGAGGTTCTTCTGTGGTCTGGGCCACCAAAATGGGGTTTGGCAAATTCCATGAGATCCTGAGGGCAGGGAGCAGGAATGAGGGAATTCAGGAACATTGGGCTGTGCCAGGATTTGGGGAAATTCCTCCTGGAAGGATAAGGGGGAGTCCTCAACCCTGGAGAGATTTGGGTTGGATTTTGGGGACATTCCTTCTGGAAAGATAAGGGGGGAGTCCTCATGCCTGGAGAGATTTGTGTTTGGATACTGGGGAAATTCCTCCTAAAAATGGCTGTCCAAAATTCCATGAGATCCTGGGGACAGGGAGCAGGAGTGATGGAATTCAGGAGCGCTGGGCTGTGCTGGGAACTCTCAGGAATTCCACTGGGCAGAGTTTGAGGTTATTTCTGGAAGTGCTGAGGGAGGAAAAGGTCCCTGAGTGGTGTCGGGTGTGGTGTCACCCCCAGGGTGGCCTCAGGACAGGGACAGGGATTGACAGCTCAGTCCTGGGCTGGGTTTGGGGCCCTCAGGACAAGACTTGGAGGGGCTGGAGAAAATAATGGATTTGGGGAAGGGTCTGGAGCCCCAGGAGCAGCTGAGGGAGCTGGGAAAGGGGCTCAGCCTGGAGAAAAGGGGGATCAGGGGGGACAATTGTGGCTCTGCACAACTCCCTGACAGGAGGGGACAGCCGGGGAGCAAGGCACAGGACAAAGGGACACGGCCTCAAGCTGTGCCAGGGGAAGTTTGGGTTGGACATTGGGAATTTTCCACCTGGAATGGGCTGCCCAGCACAGGCTGGAGTCCCCATCCCTGGAGGGATTTCCCAGCCCTGTGGATGTGACACCTGGGGACGTGGACACTGGTGGCCTGGGCACTGCAGGGCTTTCCCAAGCCAAGCATTCCATGACCCCGTAACTCCTGTGTCCCTGTGGGTGTGGCCACTCCCCAGAGGGTGCCTTGGCCCCAGTCTGGGGCTGTTTTTGGGGTGACCCCACCATGTGTCCGCAGTCCCACAAGGCCGAGGGGACGTTCCAGGTGACAATGCTGCCGGGGGACGGCGTGGGCCCGGAGCTCATGCACGCCGTCAAGGAGGTCTTCAAGGTAGGGCCACTAACGAGGGGGCACGGGCAGCAGCTGGCCCCGAGTGTCACTGAGTGTCCCCGAGTGTCCCTGTCTGTCACACGTGTGTCCCTGTGTGTCACTGAGTGTCCCTGTGTGTTACTGAGTGTCTGTGAGCATCCCTGTGTGTCACTGCATGTCCCCAGGTGTCCCCAAGAGTACCTGAGTGTCTCTGTGTGTCCCTGCATGTCCCCATGTATCCCCGAGTGTCCCTGCATGTCTATGTGTGTCCCCGTGTGTCCCTGCATGTCCCCGAGTGTCCCTGTCTGTCACACATGTCCCTGCATGTCCCTAAACGTCCCTGTGTGTCCTCATGTGTCCTTGTATGTCCCTGTGTGTCACACGTGTGTCCCTGCATGTCCCCAAGTGTCCCCAGATGTCCCTGTGTGTCACATGTGTCCCTGCATATCTCTGAGTGTCCCTGTGTGTCTGTGGGTGTCCCTTCATGTCCCTGTCCCCTCTGTCCCCAGTGGTGCTGCCCTGGGGCAGAGGGTGAGTCCCCATCCCTGGGGGGGTTGGGTGGATATTGGGGAAATCCCTCCCAAAAATGGCTCTCCAAGGCAGTGGGGGAGTTCCCCATCCCTGGAGGGATTGAACAGCCCTGTGCATGTGACACTTGGGGACATCCCAAGTGGTGGCCTTGGCAGCGCTGAGGGCACCTCAGAGGGTTTTCCCTACGGAAATATTCCACGATTCCATCAAGGTCACCGTTCCATTGGCACTGAAGTGACCCCAGTTCCCTTCTCTCCCTGGCTGGGTCAGGGCTCCGTGTCCCCCTGCCGTGTCCCTGAGGGTCCCAGGTGACCGTGGGTGGCTCTTGTCCCTGTCCCAGGCTGGCAGTGTCCCCGTGATCTTCGACGAGCACCACCTGAGCGAGGTGCAGAACACGGCGTCCGAGGAGAAGCTGGATCGGGTCGTGGATTCCATGAAGGAAAGCAAGGTGGCCCTCATTGGTGAGCACCTGGCCTTGGCCTTGTCCTTGTCCTTGGCAGGACTGACCCCTCAGGCTGTGCCAGGGGAGGTTTTTGTGGGATACTGGGACAATTCCATGTCCTCATCCCTCTCCGTGTCCCGCAGGGAAGATCCACACACCCATGGAGTACAAGGGAGACCTGGCGTCCTATGACATGAGGCTCAGGTAAGGGAGGGCCTGCAAAATTAATTAATTCATCATTAATTGGTTGTAGGGGAGTGGAAAATTCTGAGGGATTTTGTGTGGAAAACAAAACTGCTGAGGGGCCATCCGTGGTCAGGAGCTGATCCTGCTTCCCGGGAAATTCTGGAGGTGATGGGGTGGCCCCAGAACTTGTCACTGGGGGAAAAAAACCTCCATTAATTATTAATTAATGAGTTATTGAGAAGCAGTACTCCTGAGGGATGATCCGTGGCCAGGAGCTGCCTCTGTTGACTGATCCTGCTTCCCGGGAAGTTCTGGAGGTGATGGGGTGACCCCCAGAACTTACCACTGGGAAAACCCTGTTAATTAATAATTTATGAGTTCTTGGGAAGCCAAACCACTGAGGGATTTTGTTCCTGCTGGGAAGCAGAACTCCTGAGGGATGATCCGTGGCCAGGAGCTGTCCCTGCTCACCTTGGGGTCCTGCACAGGGGGATGTCCCCAACACTCACAGGGGATCCCAGAGCATCCCCAGGTGACCCTGTCCCTCTGTCCTTCCCAGGAGGAAGCTGGACCTGTTTGCCAACGTGGTGCACGTGAAGAGTCTCCCTGGGTACCAGACCCGGCACAACAACCTGGACCTGGTGATCATCAGGGAGCAGACAGAGGGCGAGTACAGCTCCCTGGAGCACGAGGTGCAGCCCCTGCTGGGAATGCTGGGAATGTTCACATGGAGGAGGGGAAAATTCCTGGGAATCCTCAAGAGTCCCTTGCAGGGCTCCAGGAGAGCTGGAATTGGGGACAAGGCATGGAGGGACAGGACACAGGGAATGGCTTCCACTGGGAAAGGGAACATTGGGCTGGGATCTTGGGAAGGAATTCCTGCCTGGGCTGGAATTCCCACATTTGCTGGGGCTGCCCCTGGATCCCTGGCAGTGTCCAAGGCCAGGCTGGATCCACCTGGGACACTGGGAGATGTCCCTGGCTGGGATGGGATCAGCTCTAAGGTCTCTCCAGCCCACCCCATTCCATGATTCCCTGATTCCCTGCTCAGCACACTCTGGGCCTGCCTGGAACAGTGGAATTAGGGGAGTATTTTGGGATAAGAACACACCCAGGGGGGACTGGGGTGGCTGCAGGGGGGATCGTGCTTGGAAAAAGGGACATGGACATTGCCCTGGATTAAACCTGGCCAGGAATAGAGACACCCCCTCCCACTTCCCAGTGGGGAGGAAAATGGGAAAGAAAAAGCAAACCCTGAGATGGGATTAGAACAATTTAATAATTGGAGAAAATGGTGGTGATAAGGAAATTTAATAATTGGAACAAAATGGTGATGATAAGAAATATTTATTAATGGGAAAAAAATGGTGGTGATAAGAACAATTTAATAATTGGAACAAAATGGTGATGATGATGATAAGAACAGTTTAATAATTGGAACAAAATGGTGAAGGTGATGATGATGGTAAGAACAATATACTAATTGAACAAAAATGGCGGTGATAAGAAATATTTGATAACTGGAACAAAATTATAATGATAAGAAGTACGTGATTTAGAAAAGGATGATGATAATAAAAATAGGCGTGAGAATAATAGATACAAGGGTACATATAACACACAGTAATGACAATTATGGTGGTGAGGAGAGGAAGGGGAGCAGGACAGGTGTCGGGGACATTCTGGGGTGGCTGTGACACCCCTGTCCCTGTCCCCAGAGTGCCAAGGGGGTGATTGAGTGCCTGAAGATCATCACCAGGGCCAAGTCCCAGCGCATCGCCAAATTCGCCTTCGACTACGCCACCAAGAAGGGCCGGGCCAAGGTCACAGCTGTGCACAAGGCCAACATCATGTGAGTGGCACTGTCACCCCCCTGTCCTGTCCCCCGGTCACCCTGGGCAGTGCTGTGAGCTCAGCCTGAGCTGCCGGTGCCCACAGGGGATCCAGGACACCTGGGGTGGCAGGAGAGGGGAATGGGTTCAAACAGAGATTGGGGTGGGATCTTGGGAAGGAATTCATGGTTGGGAGGGTGGGGAGGGGCTGGGATGGATCCATCATCCATCCATCATCCATCCATCATCCATCCATCCATCATCCATCCATCCATCCATCATCCATCCATCATCCATCCATCCATCATCCATCCATCATCCATCCATCATCCATCCATCATCCATCCATCATCCATCCATCATCCATCCATCATCCATCCATCCATCATCCATCCATCATCCATCCATCATCCATCCATCCATCATCCATCCATCATCCATCCATCCATCATCCATCCATCATCCATCCATCATCCATCCATCATCCATCCATCATCCATCCATCATCCATCCATCATCCATCCATCATCCATCATCCATCCATCCATCCATCCATCCATCCATCCATCCATCCATCATCCATCCATCCATCATCCATCCATCATCCATCCATCCATCATCCATCCATCCATCATCCATCCATCCATCATCCATCATCCATCCATCATCCATCCATCCATCATCCATCCATCCATCATCCATCCATCCATCCATCATCCATCCATCCATCATCCATCCATCCATCATCCATCCATCCATCATCCATCCATCCATCATCCATCCATCCATCATCCATCCATCCATCCATCATCCATCCATCCATCATCCATCCATCCATCATCCATCCATCCATCCATCATCCATCCATCCATCATCCATCCATCCATCATCCATCCATCCATCATCCATCCATCCATCATCCATCCATCCATCATCCATCCATCCATCATCCATCCATCCATCATCCATCCATCCATCATCCATCCATCCATCATCCATCCATCCATCATCCATCCATCCATCATCCATCCATCCATCATCCATCCATCCATCATCCATCCATCATCCATCCATCATCCATCCATCATCCATCCATCCATCCATCATCCATCATCCATCCCTCCCTCCATGACTGGGTTATCCTGGGAAAGGATCGCTCCCAACCCAAAAACGACAGTTTGAGAGGTTCTGGAACTTTGGAAATGGGGGATGAGGTCAGGGATGATGGGAGAGCTGGGAATGTTCCCAGCATCTCCAGAACAACCCTGCCACCTCTCCGCGTGGATTTTGGGGTCATTGTGTGGTGATTGCTGCAGAATCCCAAGCTCTGGAATCAGCCCTGGTGGGAACACCTGGACACCTCCCACGCCCCTGTGTTTCACCTGGGACAAATCCCCTTCCCATCAGAGAGAGGATGGGGGGGAAAGCAGGATGAGGAGCCCCAGATGGTGTCACAGATCCCAGTTGCTGCAGGATCCCTGCAGCCTTTGGGGTTTTCCCCAGCCCTTCCCGGTGTTCCCTGTCACAGGAAGCTGGGGGATGGGCTGTTCCTGCAGTGCTGTAAGGAGGTGGCCGAGCTGTACCCCAAGATCAAATTCGACACCATGATCATCGACAACTGCTGCATGCAGGTGAGCCACGCCCTCCTGGCCACGCCCTCCTGGCCACGCCCCTGGGCGTGTCCCCCATCCCTGCTCCTGGTGGAGCTGGAACCTCCAAACCTGGGCACACCGAGCCCAGCTGGGCCCAGGAGCCCTCTCAGCATTCCCAAAATTCCCAGCTCTGTCTCACCTCTCCTTGCTCCTGTGGATCCAGGGCCATCCCAGTGCTGCTCCCAGTGCTCCTCCTGGGGGGAATTTGGGTTCCTGCAGCCTCACTGGGGCTGGGTGTGTTCAGAGCCCTAAAAACTCCTCTTTAGAGCCCTAAGAACTCCCCTTCAATCCCTAAAAACTCTCCTTTATAACCCTAAAAACTTTATTTCAATCCCTAAAAAATCCCATTTCCAATCCCTAAAAACTCTCCTTTATAACCCTAAAAATTTTATTTCAATCCCTTAGAACTCCCATTTCCAATCCCTAAAAACTTTATTTCAGTCCCTAAGAACTCCCATTCCCAATCCCTAAAAACTTTATTTCAGTCCCTAAGAACTCCCATTCCCAATCCCTAAAAACTTTATTTCAGTCCCTAAGAACTCCCATTCCCAATCCCTAAAAACTTTATTTCAATCCCTAAGAACTCCCATTCCCAATCCCTAAAAACTTTATTTCAATCCCTAAGAACTCCCATTCCCAATCCCTAAAAACTCCCCTTCGATCCCTAAAACCTCCCTTTCAATACATAAAATTCCCCTTCAATCCACAAATCTCCCTTTCAATCCCTGAAAACACCCTTTACATCCCTAAAAACTCCCTTTCATTCCCTAAAACCTCCCCCAATCCTCCAGGCAGTGATTCCAAGCGTGGAATCCTGGACAGATTCGTGTTGGCCTCACCTGGGATCTCACCCAGCCCCACCCCACCCGAGCTCTGCCCGCTGTCTCAGGCTGAGGCTGAGCTTCTCCCAGCTGTTCCAAACCTCACCATTCCCATTCCCAATCCCAGCTGGTGCAGAATCCCTACCAGTTTGACGTCCTGGTGATGCCCAACCTCTACGGGAACATCGTGGATAATTTGGCCGCGGGGTTGGTGGGCGGCGCCGGCGTCGTGCCGGGCGAGAGCTACAGCGCCGAGTACGCCGTGTTCGAGCTGGTGAGGAGGGGATGCCGGGGGCATTGCAAAGGGGAAAAAAATTCCTAAAGCTGGCAGGGTGGCACGTCCCTGTCACCCTGTGTCCCACAGGGAGCACGGCACCCGTTCGCCCAGGCCGTGGGCAGGAACATCGCCAACCCCACGGCCATGCTGCTCTCGGCCTCCAACATGCTGCGGCACCTCAAGTACGTGCTGGGTTCTCGGGGGGGGTTTGGAGGGGTTTATGAGGGGCTGACCCCTTGCTTCCCTCTCTTTTCCAGCCTGGAATATCACTCCAACATGATCTCAGATGCTGTGAAGAAAGTGATCAAAGGTGGAAAAGTGAGTATGGGGTAATGGGTAGGGCTGCTGGTGGTGCTGGTGTCACGTTCTCTGGTTCCTCTCTCCTCTCCAGCTGGAATTCTGGCTATTTGCAGCTGGAATTCTGGCTCCTCTTTTTCCAGCTGGAGTTCTGGTTTCCTCTGCTCTTTCCAGTTGAAATTCTGGTTCCTCTCCTCTCTCCAGCTACAGTCCCGGGCCCACTGCTGTGTCCAGCCCCTGTGGTCATTTCCTGGAGAGGGAGGGATTTCAGGCAGGGCTGGGGGATCCTTCATGGCCCTGTCCCCATTTGGGTCCTGGCAGGGCTCTCAGGGATGTCCCACAGCCCCATTCGCATTCCCAGGTCCTGGCAGGGCTCTCAGGGATGTCCCACAGCCCCATTGCCAGGTCCTGGCAGGGCTCTGGAGGGTGGCCACTCTCTCTCCCTCCTGTCCTGTCCCAGTCCCAGCCATTCCCTCCGTTCACCGCCGCCTTTCCCCCATTTCTCCCCCTCCCTCCCTGTGTTGGATTTGCAGGTCCGGACTCGGGATTTGGGCGGTTACTCCACCACCTCTGACTTCGTCAAGTCCGTCATTGACAACCTGCACCCCCACTATGGGGCTTAGGACCCCCAGCAGCTCCCCCAGCGCCTCAACCCCTCCCCAAATCCCAGATCCCCTCCCAGCCCCCCCAGCAGGGTGGCCCAGTAACCCCAGGAATCCTTCACCCCATCCCATCCCCCGGCAGGGATTGCTCCGTGGACGCGGCCAGTGCGGATTTTGGGGTTCACTTGGGGTGGCTTGGTGGGAATGGGGCACCGCCCCAAACTCGTAGGCAGCTCCTAGGGACATTGGGACCACCCACCATGGCTCTGGGACCCCCCTTCCCATCGGATTCCCCCTTGCTGGGTAATCATTCCTGTGGGACCAATGGGATTGGGGATCCCTGTGGGAACAGGGACTCCGACTGTGGGACCCCAATCCTATGAGATCTTGTGTCTGTGTGCTCCCCATTCCCATGGGATTCCTTTGACTGGGGGGTCCCCATTCTTTTTGGGATCCCTGTGACTGTGGGACCAGTGTGGTTTGTAGGATTCTCATGGGAGAGCAACAGCGTGACTTCCATTCCCACGGGATTCCTGTGACTGTGGGAACCCCACTCCTATGGGACCAGTGGGATCCCTGTGACCCCATTCCCATGGGACCCACCCCATCCAGCTTTTAGCAATAAACGGGGTGACATCCCCCACCCTCCACCCCTTTGGCAGCTGCTGGCACAGGGTCCCCATGCAGGGACAATTCCAGGCATGAGGTGACCCTGGAACACTCCAGACCTGGCACAGGGCGGGGGAGCTGCACTCTGCCCCCCACCGGTGGCTCAGACCCCACAATCCCTGTGCCCCGTGGGACAGGCCTGGTGCCACCCCGGGGCTCTGGGGCTGTGCCATCATGTCGTGTGCTCTGTACTCCTGCTTTGCTAATAAAGGGTCCAACGCTTCCCTCCCTGGCCTGGGGGGAACCTCACAACCTTGGGGGGTGCTGGGGCTGCTGAACTGGGGGTGCAGTGCTGCAGCCAGACCCTAAATGAGGATTTGGGGTGCTGGTGTGGGGCGGGCAGGCACCAGCCCTAAAGCACAGCAACAATTTTGGGGGTACAGAAGAGCTGCACCCGAGTGGCACAGCCCAGGCTGGGGCTAGGGACACCCCACTTTTACAGGTTCCCCCCCCTCCAGGGGGACACCCGTTTTTTTCAGGTCCCCTCCTGGTCCCTAACCTCCCGTCTCCTTGCAGGTGCGCACGGCGGACATGGGGGGCTACTCCACCTCCATGGATTTCACCCAGGCCGTCATTGATGCCCTGGAGGTGTAGTGGCCCTCACCCCTGCCCCTGGTGACTCCAATAAAGTGGCCTCAGGCATGACCGTGCTGCCATCGTGTCCCTCGGCCCGAGCAGGCTGCTGGTGACAGGGTGACCCCTACGGGGACAGCCTGGCCACCCCCTGCCACGGAGCAGGACAGGAGGGATCAGCAACAACTCAGCCCTTTATTGTGGTTTGGGCACTGCGAGCAGGGCCCGTCCCTGCACTGCACCTGGAGGGGGGGACACAGCCTAGGGGACAGCCCAAGGTCGCCAGGGAACAACGGGGACACAGCCTGGGGACAGCCCCATGCAGCCCAAGGTCCCAGGGAAGGGGACGTGGATTGGAAGTTCCACTGTGTAAGGCACAGTCCAGAGGCTGCCGGTGGCAGAGGGACTCGCCCAGGCCACGAGGGGCCGCGGCCCCATCCAGGTGGCCACTGTGCCACAGGACACAGCTGGGGACACCGTGGCAACGGGTGAGTGGCCACTCCCAGTTTCTGCTTGTCCGTCACTGTCAGTCTGTCAGTCCATGTGCTGACCCAGCTCTGCTCCCTAATCCTCCTCTGAGTCCTGAGCCGCTGCCTTCTTCTTCTTCTTCTTCTTTTTCTTCTTTTCCTCCTCCTCCTCCTGCTGCTCAGGCTCCACCATGACTTTCCTTTTCTTCTTGGGCAATGGCTCCTCCTCCTCCTCTTCCTCCACCCCGTTCTCCTCAGGCTCTGGCTCTGACTCCTCCGGCTGCTGCTGCTTCTTCTTTTTCTTCTTCTTCTTGGCCCCCACATCGTTCTCCTGTGGGGAGAGCCCCACCTCAGCTCCAACCCCTCACCAGGCACAGGGAACTCCCCCATCCAGGACAGGGCCAGGCTTCCCCAAAAACGTCTCACCCCCATGGCCCCTCACCTCTGTTTCCATCACTGAGTTTTCTGCCGTCTCCTCGGCAGCCGCTGCCAAGGCCTCCAGCCGCCGCTTCTCTCTCTTCTTCCTCTTCTTCTCCTTCTTCTCCTGCCTCCTCTTCACCTCAGCCACCACCTCGTTGGCCTGGGGACACACACGGGGGACGTGAGCGAGGGGAGGAGCCCAGGATTTGTCCCTGTGGCCGGCACTGGTCGGATCAGCCTCATTAAATCAGTCTTTGGCCTCCACGGTGGGTCAGGATGGCACGGTGACATCACCTCCGACACGGGCCCTCTCTCACCTTCATCCCCCAACACCTTACCATCATCTTCATGACCTCCACCACCATCCTCCATCCTCCCAGCCCCTCCACCACCTTCACTGCCCCCAGCACCTCCCATTCACAGTCTTCATCCCCTGCTACCTCACCACTGTCATCATCTCCCCAACACCTCACCTCCATCATCGTCATCACCCCAACCCTTCCATCATTTTCATCTAAGCACCTCACCTCCATCACCTTCACCTTTCCAGCACCTCACCACCACCATCTTCCATCTCTCCCACTGCCTCCACTTGTCACCCTCACCGCTCTTCTTCATCCCTCAGCATCCCCACCTCCTCTTCCTCCTCACCTCCACCACAGCCTCCTTCATCACCTCCAGGTTCTTGCGGGGCGGCTCCCCGGTCTCGTAGAAGGCCAAGCGCTCCTCCACCTGCTCCCGCAGCTTGTCCCCAAAGACACTGGTGGGGACCTCTGCAGGGAAGGGACAGGGGGGGACTCAGCACTCACCCCACACCCCCAAACCCCCCCGAGTTGCCCCCCCTGCTCTGCTCAGCCCAGAGGTGTCACCATTCACACGGGGTGAGATGCTGCTGACGAAAAATGATTCCCATCACGGCAGAGCGGCTCCGAATCCCCCCAAAGCGCCCTCCCCGTGCCCAGCAGGTGACGGTGCCCACGCTGGCCACGCCTGTGCCCCCCAAACCCACCTGAGAAGCAGTCGATGCGTGAGGCAATGGTGCACTTGTTGGCCAGGTACCGCGAGATCCGTCCCTTGTTCTTGGCGGCCGCGCGCCCAATGAAGGTGGAGTGGAAGATGAGGCCGTACTTGGGGGTGTTCCCCCTCGTCTTCAGTGCCCTGCCAGGGGCCAGGGCAAGGGGTCAGGACCCCCGGATGCAGCCCCCCCACCCACGGACAGACCCTCCCCGCCCCGCTGTGCTCTGGGGGTCGCTCAGACTGGGCCGGCTGCTCACCCCGCAGCGGGTCACAGCCACTGCCCCGCACCCGCCATCACCGCGACCGCCCTGGGGTACCTGAACAGGGCCTTCTCGGCACCCAGGATCTGCACCGTCGACGCCGGGTACTTGGCCAGGTTGGTCAGGCTGCCAGCGTGTGAGATGAGGCGGGCACCCACCTGGGGGACAGCACGGGGCGGGGGTTACAGGTGGCCCCGAAGCCCCCAAGGGCACACAGAGTCCCGCACAGGCCGGGGATCAGCAGTGGAAGTGTCAGCAGCACGACTCAGTGGATTGACAGATTCACTCTGACATCATCTCCTCGGCTGGGGAGGTGACACGGGGGTGGCTGGGGACACTCACCACCTCCCCGATGAGGGCTGACAGGCTGGGGGCCACCTGGCTCATTTTGGAGCGCAGGTACTCCTGCAGCCCCTTGCGGTAGTCGGACAGCGAGATGACGCGGCGGGAGAAACTCTCGATGTTGATGAGGTCCAGGGGGGAGATGTCCATCCCTGGGGGTGGCAGGGGATGAGTGGCAGCACTGACCACGTGCCCAGGCCCCTTTTGAGCCCCACAGAGCTCCTCTCACCCATGGAGGAGCGGGAGGCCTCCAGGATGGCCTGGGCCTTGGCACTGTCCATGACGATCTCCTCCAGCCCTTCCAGGCTCTCCTCGCTGAGCTCCCGGCGGTTCCCGATGAATTTGGCCACCCGGCAGTACATGGAGTTCTCGGGGACAATCTTGATCAGCTCGGGGAAGTGGTACCCGTACCACTCCCTGCAGGGACAGGGACACGGTCACCGAGACCAGCCGGGCCCCACCGTAGCTCTGCGTGTCCCCAGGCCACCCCACTATGTCCCCAACTGTCCCCCTTGGTCCACGGCATGGCCCTGTGGCCTGGCTGGTGGCCCTTGGGGAGCTGCTGTCCCTCCCCGGTCTGTACAGGTGGCCGGAGCAGTGGCGGCTGCCTGTGGTAAGCATGGGGAGGGGGGACCCCCAAACCCTTTAAACCCCCCCTGGGTCTGTCCCCACTGACCGGACACGCATGGAGAACGTGTTGATGTCTTTGTCCAACTGGTCCAGCAGGCTGATGGACTGGATGATCATGTTATCCACCCGGTGCACGTTGAATTTCACCTTGGCCCGGGAGTAGCTGTGGCCGAGCCCCAGCTGGGCCTTGGCCGCTGACTGCGCCGTGAGGCCTCGGACCAGCGCCGGGAAGTGCAGCCGGATCCCTGCGGGGACACGGTTGTCACCATGAGAGGACAACCGTGTCACCTCATGGATGCTGAGCCGCCGCCGCCACCACGCGCAGCCCCGGGGACACCTCACAGCAACGGCACCCAGTCCTTCCCCCTTGCCAAGTGAATCCCGACTAACCCAGGACCCCATCGAGATGTCCCTTTGTCCCCTCTGTCCCCACTCACCACGCATGAGCTCGGCCACGACACCCCCGGTCTGGCACTGCACCCCCAGCTCCTCCAGCACGGCCGCGCCCATCTTGGCATCGCCGACCCCCAGCACCACTTTCTTCCTCTTGGGAGGCAACGCCGTGTCCAGCAGCAGCCGCAGGTCCTCGTGCAGGACTCCTGCGGAACACAGAGGGGTCAGGGCGGCCCGCGGGTCTCCGGGGGAAGGGGGGTCCCGGTGCCCCGGCCCTGCACTCACCCTCGGACACGGCGTTCATGTTCTCCAGCGCGCTCTGCGCCGAGCGGAACGGCGAGAACGCCACGAGCTTCACCACGTTGTGGAACTTGCCCAGCGTGAGGACGCTCTCCTCCACCTGCGGGGGGCTCCGGTCACAACCGGGCACGGGGAACGAACCCTGGGGCGCGACCCCTCCGGGCACGCCCAGGCCTTCCCCGCCGCTTCCCCCACCGCCCCGGCCCCTTCCACCTCTCCCCGTTCGCGTCCCCCGTGCGCGCTCTCCTCTCCCCATCCCCCCGGTTCCCGTTACCGTCCTTCCCCACCCCGTTCCCAGCTTCCCCCCACCTCCGATCCCGTTCCTCCCAATCCCCGCTCCCCCCGTTGCCGGTGCCGTACCTGCGGCAGGAGCAGGCCGATCTCCTCCACCTCTCGCACGGCGAACAGCGCGTACCCGGCCGCATGTTCGAACAGCACGTGCAGCAGCACCTGCGGCACCGGCGGCTCCGCTCACCGGGGGTGACACCGGGGCCGCGCTCCCGCCCATCCCCGCGCCCGCCGCCCCACCGGAGCGCCCGGCCCGGCTCGATGCGGCTCGCCCGGCCTCCCTCCGGTCCCGGCCCGGCCCGATGCGGTCGGAGGCGGCTCCTGGAGCTTTCCCCACTCCCGATGGCGTCGGATGCGGCCCGGTCCCGTCCCTCACTCACCATCGTCCTCCTTCCTCCGCCTCCGCCGCCGCCGCCGCCCGGAACTGACGCAAGCTCCCCGCCGGAATCCCGTCTCCTCCCTCCTCCACCAATCAGCGCCCACTGCGCCGCGCCCTCAGCCAATCACAGCGCGCCGGCCTCACTGGATGCGCCCCGCAGCCAATCAAAAAGAGAATAAGATGACCCCGCCCCCTCGGCGGCGCCTGCCAATCACAGCCGGGAGGTGGTGCTCCCTCCCGCCTTTTCCTGCGCGCCGGCCAATGGGAGCCTCTCGCGCGCGCCCCGGCCCCGCCCCTTCCCGCGCTGTTTGGTGCGCGCGGCCGCACGTGGCGGGCCCCGTCCCCCCAAATGTCCCCCGGTGCCATCCCGGGACCCCCAATGGCCCCGTGTCCCCTCCCGGGGCGCCCCGAGCTCTCCCGATCCCCTCCTGGGACCCTCAGCGGCCTCCAAGTGTCCGCCTGGTTCTAGCCGGGACCCCCAAATGTCTCCCAGTGCTGCCGGTGCCATCCCGGGACCCGCAGATGTCCCCGTAGTTCCATTCTGGGCCTCTCCGTTATCCCCGGGGAACTCTCAGTCCCCTCCTGTGATTCCCAGGTCCCCTTCCGTGACCCCCAGTACCCTCCCAGGCCCTTCCAGTGCCCCTTCTGTGCTCCCCCGTGTCCCTAGTGCCCCCCAGTTCCCTCCTGCGTCCCCGCAGCGTCCCCGCCCCGGTGCCCAATTCCAGGAGCAGGAAGCACATCCAGGGAAGTTTTATTGGATGCCGGGAGCACGCGGGGAATGGGGGGGTTCTGTAGTGTCCCAGAGCAGCGCGGGGGAGGCCCGGATCCCCCCCCCGGGGGGAAGCGGCTCCAGCTCCCACCCACGAGTGGAGCCGGGGTGGGTGGGGAAGCGGAGAGTCCCAAGGTGGGGGGGACAGCGGGGTAGGGGTCCCTCGGGGGAGGCTCAGGCGACGAAATGCTGTCGGAGGTGCTGCAGCAGGTCGGGGGTGAGCAGTACCCGGTGGGCCTGGCCGTGCCCCGGTGCGCACGGGATCGTCACCCGCCCGCACAGCGCCGGGCCCTGCGTCTGCTCCTGCTTCGCCTGCGGGGACAGCGCCACGCTCTGAGTGTCCCCGGGCCACCCCCTGCTCTCCTGGGGGTCCCCAAGGGGTCACCCGGGATGGGAGGTGGTGGCTGTTGTGGGTCATGGGGTGCTAGGGTGGAGCAGGGGGTCCTCACCCATCCGGTCCCTTGGCAATGGGGGATTCCTCGGGATTGGAGTTTGTCAGAGCAGGGAGTCCCTCGAAATCGGGGATCAGGAACAGGGGTCCCTTGGGATTGATTTGGGCCCCTCAGGAATGGGAATTTCTTGTGATTGGGGTCCCTCAGATATAGGGGGCACTTCAGGATAGGGGGTTCCTTGGGACTAGGGTCCCTCGGAATTGGGGGACCCTCAGGAATGGGGGTCCCTCGAGATCGGGGGACTCTTCTGGGATTGGGGTCCCTCAGGATTTGGGCCCCCTCAGGACTGGGATCCCTTGGAGCTGGGGGATCCCTCAGAATCAAGGTCTCACCTTCAGGAAGGAAGAGGATGGGAAGGTGCCGAAGGTGGTGGAGACGCCGGCGCCCGGATGCTGCTGAACCATCTCCCTCAGTGTGTCATCCTGGGGGGCACAGCAAGGTCACCCCAAAATCCACCCCATGGGGATCCTCATCACCCCCCAGAGCCCCTCACCCACCCCACAGAGCCCCTTCCCTCCCCGGACACAAGGCAGAGGGGTCAAACCCAACTGTTTTGGGAGGAGAATGGGAATGGGCAGCACCTTCTCCCCTCACTGCCACCAGCCCTAGCCTGGTGCTCCAGAGGGCTGGACTGGGGGTGCCACCAGGTCCCCCCACCCCGGGGAAGACCCTTCCTCACCTTCAGGGCATCAATGGAATTCTTGAGAGCGCAGAGCCGGGCTGTCTGCTCCAGCAGCCGCGCTGACGAGCTCCTCGCTGCAGAACACGGGAAGGGAGGGATGGGCCGTGGGGGACACAGACGCAGCGGGGTAGATGTGACCCCCTTGGGTCAGTACCAGGGGCTTTGGGGGGTTTCACCTCCTCAGGTTGGTACCGGGTGGGTTTTGGGGGGGTTTGATCTCCTCAGGTTGGTACCGGGTGGGTTTTGGGGGGCTTTGATCTCCTCAGGTTGGAACCGGGTGGGTTCTGGGGGGGGTTTGATCTCCTCAGGTTGGTACTGGGTGGGTTTTGGGAGTTTGGACCTCTTCAGGTTGGTACCAGGGCGTCTGGGGAAGGTTTGACCTCCTTGGATTAGAACTGGAGGGGTATCAGGGGCCTGGGGGTCTCCCCAGCAGGGAGAGACTGAACCCCAGAGCAGCTCAGCCCCCAGACACTGAGCCACCTGTCCCCAACAACACCGATGGCCCTGAGCGGGACAGGGATGGACACTGTGGGGACACAGGGCTGTCCCCCTCAACCCAAACACCCCAAACCTGCCACCAGAACAGAACCCTCACCCTGGATCCCACCCCGCATTGCTGCCGGCCTCTCTGCGGGCACAGGGACAACACAGAGGTGCCACAACCCCACCCCCACCAATCCCAAAGGAACATTTCTGTGGGACCTACTGGATTTGCTCTGCCTCATGTCCACCACCTTGGCGTTGGCACTGAGCTGGTAGAGGGTCTCCAGGAGCTGCGTGGTTTTGCGGTAGAGGCTCTGCGTGGGCAGCCCCTCGCCCGGGCGCTCTCGGGCCACGGCCACGCGTGGCACCTGCAGAGGGGCCAGGCTGGCCAGCTCCATCTTCATCTGGGCACCCTGGGATCCATGGGAAACGGGAGTTAGGGACAAGGGAAACGGGGGAAATGTCAGGAAATGGCAACGGGGAGGAGAGGCCGGGTGGAAAATGGGATGAAAGCAGAAAAGCAGGGGATAAAATGCAGATAAAGACAGCAGGGACAGTCCCCAGGGAAACTCTGGGATATCCATGGGAAGTGACATGTTGGATTTGGGAGCTATTAATGAGCTGCTCCATCTCCTCCATGAATTAATATCCATTATAAGAGCTGGTTAACTGGATTATCTGCTGCTGTGCCCCCTGGGGTGTTCATCAATCAATCAATCAATCAATCAATCAATCAATCAATCAGGCTGTGCCAGCGGCATCTGCACCGAGGGGATCAGGGCTGGCAGGGACATCACCAGTTCCCCCAGTTCCACCAGCATTCCCAGCTCCCAGTGCTGACCCGCATGGATCCCATCCCACAGGATCCCATCCCAACCCCCCTGACCTTGAGCAGGTTGTTCTCATTCTTGAGGTGTTTCAGGGAGAGCTGCAGGGCATCGATCTGCTGGAGCAGGAGGGGTGAGTCCTTCACCTGGACCGGTCCAGAGCCACCTCCAGGCACCTGCCCGGCACCAACACCTGCAGAGGGGCACTGCCATCAGCTGTGTGACAACGGCACAGGGACACACCGTGCTGTCACCAACACCTGGCACTGCCATCAGCTGTGTGACAACGGCACAGGGACACACCGTGCTGTCACCAACACCTGGCACTGCCACCAGCTGTGTGACAACGGCACAGGGACACACCGTGCTGTCACCAACACCTGGCACTGCCATCAGCTGTGTGACAACGGCACAGGGACACACCGTGCTGTCACCAACACCTGGCACTGCCACCAGCTGTGTGACAACGGCACAGGGACACACCGTGCTGTCACCAACACCTGGCACTGCCACCAGCTGTGTGACAACGGCACAGGGACACACCGTGCTGTCACCAACACCTGGCACTGCCACCAGCTGTGTGACAACGGCACAGGGACACACTGTGCTGTCACCAACACCTGGCACTGCCATCAGCTGTGTGACAACGGCACAGGGACACACCGTGCTGTCACCAACACCTGGCACTGCCACCAGCTGTGTGACAACGGCACAGGGACACACTGTGCTGTCACCAACACCTGGCACTGCCATCAGCTGTGTGACAACGGCACAGGGACACACCGTGCTGTCACCAACACCTGGCACTGCCACCAGCTGTGTGACAACGGCACAGGGACACACCGTGCTGTCACCAACACCTGGCACTGCCACCAGCTGTGTGACAACGGCACAGGGACACGGCGTCCTGACACCAACACCTGGCACCTCCCTGGAGAAGTCCCACCAGCTCCCAGTCCCCATTCCAAGGCTCTCCAGGTGGGGGTCACCCCCCTGTTCCATGCTTATCCCTCCCTTCCCAACCCTCCTGGAGCCACCAGGGCCAGCAGCATCTGAGCAGGACCTGGATCCTTCCCCAGCTCCCAAACTGAGCCGTGACCCAGGGTTTGGGTGTCCTGGGATTTCATTTCCCCCCCATGCACTGGGGGCTGCATGCAAGGCGTGTCCATACCTCGCTGCTGTTCCTCTGCAGCACAGGGAGAGGGGCCAGGAAAGACAAGAAAAATCAGGATTAAAGCCCTAGATTGGGCGGGAGAGGAGCTGTGGCTGGAGCAGCTGTGGGCTCCCAGGGACTGAGCCCATCCCAGCAGCTGGAAGTGACCCAGGCAGGACCACTGCAATGCTCCCCCCGAGCCAGAGGTTTGGCACGGAGCTTCCCAGGTCCTTTGGGAATGAGAACATGCCAGCAACATTCCTGGAAGCCAGGACTGGATATGTGAGAGAGGCTGTGGCTCCGTGAGAGCCAGGAGCTGCTGTGGGAGCACATTCCCAAATTCCTGGGCACGCATCAGCCCTGGATCTCCTTTGCCAGGAGGACACCCCAGCCCCATTCCAGCCGTGTCCAGGGATGTGGGTCCCTCACCTCCGGCGATGCCGGACACGATGGAGGCCACGCCCGACGCCGGGGCCCCCCGCAGCCCCTCAATCGTCCTCTTGGACTGGTTGTTCAGGCGCTGCTTCAGCTCCACCTTCTCCGACTCCAGCTGGTCAATGTCGGCCTGGAGAGCATCCATGGTCTCTTCAAACTCCCTGGGAAGAGCACACGGAGGGATGTGGGATGCCAGGGATGCTGCTCATCCAGGATTTCTTATCCAGTCCCTTCGTGCCTTGTCCCCCTTCCCTCTCCAGCTCTCCTGGAGCTCCTTTAGGCTCTGGAAGGGGCTCTGAGCTGTCCCCGGAGCCTTCTCCAGGTGAACGTTCCCAGGAATAGAGGGAATCCAGCTCCGTGGCCTCCTCTGGATGAGCTCCACCAGCTCCACACCCCCAGCCCCATTCCAAACTCACTTCTCCTTCTTTTTGAGCAGAGTTTGGGTCTCATCCAGCTTGGTCTGGATCTTTTCCACGCGATCATCTGCATCCTTGGATGCGCTGTCCAGCTTCTTCTCCAGGAGGCTGAGCCGCACGTTGGCCTCGCTGAGCTCCTCACCCTGGAGCAGCAGGGAGGGAATCAGGAAGCTCCAGGGAGCTGGGGGAGCCCCAAAATCACCCACAGCACCCAGGGCTGGAACCCAGGAACAGCTCCCAGCTCCCACCCTGCGCAACCCAGAACACGGTGGGGTCAAGATCTGGATGGCAGCACCTCCCTGCCCACGGGAAAAACATCCCAAGGAGATCTGGATGGATCTTGGGGTCAGCATCTCAAGGTAGGAAGTCACCAGGAGTGTGGAGGTGAATCCCACAGCAGCCAGGGAGGTGGGGATGGATGAGGGAGACAGGATGGGATGGATGAGGGACAGGCTGGGATGGGTGAGGAGGAGCCAGGAAGGCAGGGATTAGTGAGGAACACTTCACCTTGATCTTGAGGGACTTCTTCAGCTCCTTGATGACCGTCTCCCTGTCCTCCAGCTTTAGCCCCAGGCCCTCAGCATCGGTGATCTCCGCCCGGAGCGCGGCTGCCCGGAGCTCTGCCGGTGGCGTGGGCTGGACCATCGGGACAGTCAGGATTTTAGGAAGAATCCCAGACACCACAGCTGCCCAACTCCCCGTGCTGGTCACCCACAGCCTCCTGGTGACCGTGAGCAGTGACTGTAGAACAGAGTCCAACCCACCTTGTTCTGCGGGCGGTCGGCGTCGTACTCGCCCTCCTGCATGGCCGTGGCCATCTTGTTCATGGTGGCCATGAGGATGCTGCAGGACTGGCGCAGGCACTCGTAGGGATTAATGCCCTGGGAGCCATAAATCTGGGAAGGATGGGAAGGACATGGCTGGTGGCTCTGGGCTGGGCCCACAGCCCACAACCCACATCCCAAAACTGGTGTTTCCCACTGATGGATGGTTAAGGATTTCTTCTGGTATTTAAGGATGTCCCTCTGGCATTTAAGGATGTCTGCCTGATATTTAAGGGTGTCCCTCTGATGTTTAAGAATCATCCAATCTTAAAATCCACATCTTACACAAAACCTTCACTTCCATCAACAAATCCAACCAACAAAACGCAAAAAAAATTCCACGGGCAAAAATCAAAGTAACACCAAACAGAAGTGGATGATTCACACAAAATCCACCCCTCATCCCTTCACCATAATTACACCAAAATCAGCAAAAAAATCTGGACACGCCACACCCATTGTGTCCAGGGAAAGAGATGGAAAAGGCTCTGGAGAGCTGAGGGGGCTCAAGGGGGGACCTTTTCTCTCTCTGCAAAAACTCCCCATGATCATTCCCCTCTGTGGAATGTGGGAATATGGATGGGATACCCCACCACACTTGGCAAAACCCCAGCACGTCCCCTCAGCGAGGCCACGGAACCGCAGGGACAGCGCAGGGCAAGGCACCCTGGGGACATTCCTGACCCGTCCCAGCTGGGAATGGTGGGAAGGATGTTGCAGCTGGGAATGATGAAGGATGTCCCACACCTGCTCGCTGACTTTGAAGGCCAGCTCCTCGAGGCGTGGGGCCGGCAGCCCCTCGTTCTCGGCCAGCGGCGCGATCAGCTGCGCCCCGGCCGCTGCCACCTCCTGCAGCACGGCCACCACCCACGTCAGGTGCTTGCGGCATTCCAGCAGCGTGTCCGACACCTGGAAGGGCAGGGCAGGGTGGGATGAGTGGGAATGGCAAGGACGTGTGGGTTTCTGGAGTTTACACGTGCCCTGAGATTGTCGCCAGGGCTGGGGGAAGTAACCCAAATAATTGGGGGAAGATGGAGGGAAACAGGTCCTGGGTGTGAATCCAGGTGTCTGTCCAAGATGGGAGCAGGAAATCCAGGTGTCACATCCATCGTGGGCAGGGAAGGAGCACCAGGAGCAGCTGAGGGAGCTGGGAAAGGAGCTCAGCCTGGAGAAAAGGGGTTCAGGGGGGACCCTGTGGCTCTGCACAACTCCCTGACAGGAGGGTACAGCCAGGGGGTAGATTTGGGATCTTATCCCAGGGAACAGCCTCAGGCTGTGCCAGGTTGGATATTGGCAAAATTCCTCCTGGGAAAGGCTGTCCCACCCTGGTGCAGCTGCCCGGGACAGGGGGAAGTCCCCATCCCTGGATTTAACATCCACATGGATGTGACACTTGGGGACATGGTCAGTGATGGCCTCAGCAGTGCTGGGGCGGGGGTGGTTGGACTCGGGGATCTAGGAGGGATTTTCCAACCTAAACCAGTCCCAGATTCCATGATCCCAGCTCAGACACTTCCCTCTGCCCTGAGCTGCTGCCCAGCTTCCCCAGGGTGTTTGCTGCCGGCCCAGTGCATCCCACAGCTCCCAGTCTGTGCTGGAGGGGGGGGTCCCTGCCCCACTCACCTGTGCTCCAAAGCCCAGGGCTGCCGGAATTCCCGGCGCGTCCGTGCCCGGCATGCGGCGCCGGATCTTCTTGCAGAACTGGCGGATGTCACTGCAGGATGTCTCCAGGTCCTTGAGCAGGATGGCCAGGTCAGCTGCCTCCTGTCCAGCCTGGGAACACACGGGGACCTCAGAGGGACACTGGGACATGGGGACCTCAGAGGGACACTGGGACAGGGAGGGGCACGGGGACAGAGAGACTCAGATGGATCTCGGAGGGACACAGGAACAAGAGGAACATGGGGACACAGAGGGACTTTAGAGAGAGGGAACTCAGAGGAACATGGGGACACAGAGGGAGCTCAGAAGGTCACAGGGACAGAGACGGACATGGAGGGACATCAGAGGGAAACAGAGACAGAGGGAAATTGGGACACAGAGGGACCTCCGACAGACACAGGGACAGAGAAGGACCTCAGACAGGGATCTCAGACAGAAGGACACAGGGACAGCAGGAAGCTGGCACGTGCCCAGCCATCCTGGCAAGTGCTACCTGGAGGAAGATCCTACCTGGAGGAAGATCCTACCTGGAGGAAGGCCCGCAGCCGGCACACCTCCACCCCCATGCAGTCCAAGGCACTCTGGGTGAACTGTGGGCACAGGCACAGGGACCCTCAGCACAGGGGCAGGGACAGGGACAGGGACAGGGACAGGGACAGGGACAGGGAGTGTCCCAGGGCACTCTGGGGTTTCAGTCCCAGGAATTCCAGGATGAACCCTGCCACCACCCCAGGGTTTTCAGGAGCAGGGAAATGGGCTGAGGCAGTCAGGCTATTTTTGGTCTATTTTGGTTTTATCCAAGGGGTGCAGAATGCTGGTTCTTCCCTTGGGAAATCCAGGATACAACCCCTACACTGAGACATGAGGGTCTCCACACTCCCATTCCTGCTCTTCTTCCATGTCCCCATTCCTGACCCCAGTGCTACCACTAGGGAAAACTGGCTGCACTGGGGAGTGGCAGCAGGGGCACCTCCCCTCCCACAAGGATCCTGGGGGACACAAAGGTGGAAAAGAGGGATCAGGGAAGGGTTGTCCCCACTCACCTTGATGTGGTCAGCCAGCTGCAGGGTGCAGTCCTCAGCCTGGTCGGCCAGGTGGATGCTATACAGGTGCTGTGGGAATGGCAGGATCAACATCCACAGGTGTTGGCACACATGGAAAAATCCAATGTGGGAACACTCAAAAAAACCCCCCAAATTTTGAGGGTTTGGGCCATTTTTTTAAAATGAAAATAACAACAGTGCCCCAAAACAGCCGGTGGTGCTTAATTCCACAGGTCAGCAGGTGGAAAGAAGGAATGTGGGATGGCAGAATCACGTCCCCCAGGGACACAGATCAGGGGACACAGCCACGGTCACCTGGGTGACGACACCCAAAGGAAAGGGCTGCCAAAAGGAGCTAAAATCCCATCCGATCCATGGACCAAGGGCTGGATATCCAAGAGGTGAGGTGACACCTGCCCCCAGTGTCACCCCCAGCCACACCTGGTAGTACTTGATGGCCTTGGTGAGTGGCTCCACGTTGACGGTCTCATCCAGCTGGTCCTTGTGGAGCAGCTCGATCAGGAAGTCCAGGGAGCGCTCGTGGACGCTCATCTCGGGGTACAGGGTCCCCACCTTCTTGTACACCTCCACACTGCAGCGGTTCAGGGCCCTGAGGGGACACGGAGGAGGAGCTGGGTGCATCTCCGGGCAGGACATGGGAAATGGGAGGCACTGCTGGGACAGGGACACAGCCACGACCTGGCTGGTGCTGGAGGGTTGGGTGTCCCCGGGGAACACGGAGGTGTGACCCCTCACAAGAGAACGAGGGGATCCTGCTGCTTCTTTGTAGCCTGGCTCCCAAAATTCCTTCATGTTTCGCCTCTCGAGAAGGAGAAGGGGAACCCATCCTTCTTTTCTGGCTTGCCTCCCAAAATTTCTTCCCATGTCACCCCTTGGGAAGGACACACAGAGGTCACGGAGAAGGGGATCCTGCTGTTTTACTGTAGCCTGGCTCCCAAAATTCCTTCATGTGTCATCTCTTGGGAGGGACACACAGAGGTCATGGAGAAGGGGATCCTCAGAAGGGAATAAAGGGATCCCACTGCTTTTTATCTAGCCTGGGTCCCAAAACTCCTTCCCATGTCACTCCTTGGGAAGGTCACAGAGAGGTCATGGAGAAAGGGATCCCACAGCTTTTTGTGAGCCCGCTCCCAAGATCCCCTGTGACCTCTTGGAGGACACTGAGAGGTCATGGAAAAGGGATCACAGAACTTTACTTTTCCTAGCCCGGCTCCCAAAATCCCCTGTGACCTCTTGGGAGACACTGAGAGGTCATGGAAAAGGGATCACAGAACTTTATTTTTCCTAGCCCGGCTCCCAAGATCCCCTGTGACCTCTTGGGAGGACACTGAGAGGTCATGGAAAAGGGATCACAGAACTTTACTTTTCCTAGTCCGGCTCCCAAAATCCCCTGTGACCTCTTGGGAGGACACTGAGAGGTCATGGAAAAGGGATCCCAAAGCTTTTTTTTTTCTAGCCTAGCTCCCCAAATCCCTTCCCATGTCATCCCTTGGGAAAGACACACAAGGAGGGTCACAGAGAAACGCCCGCGTGGCAAGGCAATAAAAACCGATCCCAGCGCCTTTTCCCAGCCCGGCTCCCCAAATCCCAGGAACTGCGGCAGCAGAGGGAGGGGAGGGGTGGGTCGGGCACTCACTGCTCGTATTTGTGGAGCGTGGCCTGGAGCAGGCTCAGGGAATAGACGAGGCCAGCGGCGAAGCTGAGCTGCTCGCCCGGCGCTCCCCGCAGCCCCGCCCGCTCCGCGCAGCTCTCGCTCAGCTCGAACCTCTCGTGCGCCTGTTTGCTGATCAGCTCGGCCTGGGGGAGACAGGGAAATTCCTCAGCGCACCCCAGATCTCCCTGCTCTGTCCTTCTGACGGCCGCTGCACCCCGCAAAAGTGACCCGTGCTTGTAAAGTGACCACGGGCAGCAGGGCCGAGCGCTCGCACCGCTGAGCCACGGCTGCTTCCTCCCCTTCCCTTGCCCCCGATCTCTTTGGAATCATGGAATCATGGAATCATGGAATCATGGAGCTGTTCAGGTGTCACCACCCTGGCTGCTTCCTCCCCTTCCATTGTCCCTGATCTCTTTGGAATCATGGAATCATGGAGCTGTTCAGGTGTCACCACCCTGGCTGCTTCCTCCCCTTCCCTTGTCCCTGATCTCTTTGGAATCATGGAATCATGGAGCTGTTCAGGTGTCACCACCCTGGCTGCTTCCTCCCCTTCCCTTGTCCCTGATCTCTTTGGAATCATGGAATCATGGAATCATGGAGCTGTTCAGGTGTCACCACCCTGGCTGCTTCCTCCCCTTCCCTTGTCCCTGATCTCTTTGGAATCATGGAATCATGGAGCTGTTCAGGTGTCACCACCCTGGCTGCTTCCTCCCCTTCCCTTGTCCCTGATCTCTTTGGAATCATGGAATCATGGAATCATGGAGCTGTTCAGGTGTCACCACCCTGGCTGCTTCCTCCCCTTCCCTTGTCCCTGATCTCTTTGGAATCATGGAATCATGGAGCTGTTCAGGTGTCACCACCCTGGCTGCTTCCTCCCCTTCCCTTGCCCCCGATCTCTTTGGAATCATGGAATCATGGAATCATGGAGCTGTTCAGGTGTCACCACCCTGGCTGCTTCCTCCCCTTCCCTTGTCCCTGATCTCTTTGGAATCATGGAATCATGGAATCATGGAGCTGTTCAGGTGTCACCACCCCTGGCTGCTTCCTCCCCTTCCCTTGTCCCTGATCTCTTTGGAATCATGGAATCATGGAGCTGTTCAGGTGTCACCACCCCTGGCTGATTCCTCCCCTTCCCTTGTCCCCGATCTCTTTGGAATCATGGAATCATGGAATCATGGAATCATGGAATCATGGAATCATGGAATCATGGAGCTGTTCAGGTGTCACCACCCTGGCTGCTTCCTCCCCTTCCCTTGTCCCTGATCTCTTTGGAATCATGGAATCATGGAGCTGTTCAGGTGTCACCACCCTGGCTGCTTCCTCCCCTTCCCTTGTCCCTGATCTCTTTGGAATCATGGAATCATGGAGCTGTTCAGGTGTCACCACCCCTGGCTGATTCCTCCCCTTCCCTTGTCCCCGATCTCTTTGGAATCATGGAATCATGGAATCATGGAATCATGGAATCATGGAATCATGGAATCATGGAGCTGTTCAGGTGTCACCACCCTGGCTGCTTCCTCCCCTTCCCTTGTCCCTGATCTCTTTGGAATCATGGAATCATGGAGCTGTTCAGGTGTCACCACCCTGGCTGCTTCCTCCCCTTCCCTTGTCCCTGATCTCTTTGGAATCATGGAATCATGGAGCTGTTCAGGTGTCACCACCCTGGCTGCTTCCTCCCCTTCCCTTGTCCCTGATCTCTTTGGAATCATGGAATCATGGAGCTGTTCAGGTGTCACCACCCCTGGCTGCTTCCTCCCCCTCCCTTGTCCCTGATCACTCTAAAATTATGGAATCATGGAATTGTTCAATTATTTAGGTGCCACCATCCCTGGCTGCTTCTTCCCTTCCCCCAGATTATTTTATAATTATGGAATTATTCAATTATTTAGGTGCCACCATCCCCAGATGCTTCTCCCAGATTATTTTATAATTATGGAATTATGGAATTATTTAGGTGTCACAACCCCTGGCTGACATATTGAGGTGAATTTTCAGGTGAATTTTGGCCAGTTTTGGAGATAATTTTGGGATAATATTGAGTCGTATTTGCTGAATTTTGGCCGTTTTTGGGGATAATTTTGGGATAATTTTCAGTTGTATTTGCTGAATTTTGAGCTGAATTTTGGCCGTTTTTTGGGGATAATTTTGGGATCATTTTGAGTCATATTTGCTGAATTTTGGCCATTTTTTGGGATAATTTTGGGATAATTTTCAGTTGTATTTGCTGAATTTTGAGCTGAATTTTGGCCGTTTTTTGAAGATAATTTTGGGATCATTTTGAGTCGTATTAGCTGAATCTTGGCCGTTTTCGGGGATAATTTTGGGATAATTTTCAGTTGTATTTGCTGAATTTTGAGCTGAATTTTGGCCGTTTTTTGGGGATAATTTTGGGATAATTTTGAGTCATATTTGCTGAATTTTGGCCATTTTTTGGGATAATTCTGGGATAATTTTCAGTTGTATTTGCTGAATTTTGAGCTGAATTTTGGCCGTTTTTTGAAGATAATTTTGGGATAATTTTGAGTCGTATTTGCTGAATTTTGGCCATTTTTTGGAGATAATTTTGGGATAATTTTGAGTCGTATTTGCTGAATTTTGGCTGTTTTCGGGGATAATTTTGAGTTGCATTTGCTGCATTTTGAGCTGAATTTTGGCCATTTTTTGAAGATAATTTTGGGATCATTTTGAGTCATATTTGCTGAATCTTGGCCGTTTTCGTGGATAATTTTGGGATAATTTTCAGTTGTATTTGCTGAATTTTGAGCTGAATTTTGGCCGTTATTTGAAGATAATTTTGGGATCATTTTGAGTCGTATTTGCTGAATCTTGGCCGTTTTCGGGGATAATTTTGAGGTGAATTCGGACGAATTTTTGTGATGATTTTTGGGATCATTTGCCAGCCCTGGTTCTGCCCCACCTTGCAGATGAGGCGTGGGATGAGCAGGAGCACCAGCACGCAGTCGTGGTCGCCGCCGTGCCGCAGGAAGCTGTCGGGCATGAAGGAGGTGAGGAGGGACACGTGGCGATTGGCCTGCTGCACTTCCATCTGCCTCAGCTCCATCTCAATGGCCTGCAGGGACACACCAAGTTACCCAGAGCCTCCCCAGATCAAGAGAATAAATAAATTAAGAGATTACATGTGGTGGTGGAAAGCTTTTTTTTTTTTTTTTTTTGGCCTCAGTAATAGGAGGAAAAGTGGTCTAAAGTTTTACTCTTCTTCCCCCCCCCTCCCCCCAGTATAATTTCTCATAATAAAATTTCTCTTGATATCGTTTTAAATTAAACTTATTTCAACTTCCTGACAATCCTATCTCACAGCAAAAAAAAAAAAAAAAAAAAATGCAGATTAACAAACCAAACCCACTACATCCATGGAATCCAGTTTCTCAGAGAATTCCTCAATGCCTGTCTGGGATCTCCCAGCCCATCCAGTGCCACCCCCTGCCATGGGTAGGGACACCTTCCATTGTCCCAGGGTGCTCCAGCCTGGCCTTGGGACACTTCCAGGGGTGGGGTAAACCAGATTTTCTCTGGAAAATCAATTCCAGGGCCTCACCATCCTCACAGGGAAGAATTTCTTCCCAATATCCCATCTAACCCTGCCCTCTGGCAGCAGGAAGCCATTCTCCCTTGTCCTGGAGCTCCATCCCTTGTCCCCAGTCCTCCCTCCAGCTCTCCTGGAGCTCCTTTAGGCTCTGGAAGGGGCTCTGAGCTCTCCCCAGAGCCTTCCCTTCTCCAGGTGAACATTCCCAGCTCTCCCAGCCTTGCTCCAGAGCAGAAGGACTCCAAAATCATGGAATGGTTTGGGTAGGAAGGAAATTAAGGCCCATATCATTCCACCCCTGCCATGGGCAGGGACATCTCCCACAATCCCAGGTTGCTCTAAGCCCTGTCCAGCCTGGTTTGGGACACTTCCAGGAATCCAGGCACAGCCATAACTCTGGGAATAGCCCGTCCTAGGGAGAGAATGGATAAGCCCATCCAGGTTTCCTGCTGGCCCTACCTTGGCGTGGGCTTTTGTCTCTGCAAATTTGATCTTGAAGTCGAACATCTCAGGGGGCGGCTGCTGCTGCTTCTCTGCAGACGCTTCCTGCTGGCTCATCAGCTCCCGGTTCACATCCTGGACACAGGGACATGGGACACAGGGACATGGAGATCATGGGCATCAGGGACCCCACACCCTCAGCAAGCCCCTCCACAAAACTCCCAGCGTCTCCTCCTTGGTGCAACACCCAGTGAAGGTGGAGGGGAGGGAGGGGCACCAAGAGTGTTCCAGTCCAGGGGTATCCACAGGCTCGTTTCCCAGTTCCCTTTCCTGCCAGGAGACCTGAGCCCAGGGCTGGGATAGCCCCGACAGGGAAGAAGTTTTCCCCAGTATCCCATCTAAATCTTCCACTTTTCCAGTGGAAAGCAATTCCCCGTGTTCTGTCTCTCCAGTCCTTGTCCCAGGTCCTTCTCCAGCTCTCCTGGAGCCCCTTTAAGGCACTGGGAGTGACTCTGGGCTCTCCTTCCCTGCCTTCCCACCCTGTCCCTGTAGGAGAAGACACTGGGAGGTTCCCCGTGGAAGCTCCATGAGGAACCCACCCAGCCCCAAGCCGTGTCCTGCCATGTTGCCCAGCTCCACAGGATGTTCCCAGGGGATGCTCCCTCTGGCTCTCCTGGCCATCAGGTGATCTCTAGGAGGAGCTGGACGTGTCCCAAGGGGTCGCACCTGCAGGTGAGCCGTGAGTTCCCGGTATTTTTTGATGGTCTGCTGGTAGTCAGCCACGGTTTCCTGGGCGGCCTCCACGCGTTTCTCGGCCTCGCGCACGCGAGCCGTGGCCATGTCCAGCTGCTCCCGCAGCTCCAGCTCCGTCTCCCGGGCGTTCTCCTGCAGCTCGTCGTTCATCTCGTTCATGGCTTCCTGCCAGGGAGGTGGCACCGCGGGGACAAAGTCACGCGGCGTGGTGAAGCGTCCCAGCGCGCCGGAGAGCTTCCCCCAGGGAGCTCCATCGTTCCAGCCTCCCGTCCCGACCCCCTGGAGCAGCTGTTTTCCCAGAAAATTCTGCCTTACCAGGTCCCCGACGGTCTCGCGCAGCTCCCGGACCTTCTCCTCCAGATCCAGGTTTCTCTCTGTCAGAGTCTCCACCATCTCCTCAGCACCCAGCGCTGCGTCCACCTGCCAGGACACACATCCCAATCCATCCCTGTGCCAGGACACACATCCCAACCCATCCCTGTGTGCCAGGACACACATCCCAGTCCATCCCTGTGTGACAGGACACACATCCCAGTCCATCCCTGTGGGACAGGACACACATCCCAATCCATCCCTGTGGGACAGGACACACATCCCAACCCATCCCTGTGTGCCAGGACACACATCCCAGTCCATCCATGCTCCAGAACACACAACCCAGTCCATCCCAGCACGTGGTGGCACACACAGTTTTAGTGGAGAAATGGGCATTTTGGGGGCTCTGCTGGGACATCACCTCTGCCAAGAGCCCACCTGAGCCACTGCAGGTGTGACCCAGCCTGGAAGGATTGCAGGGAACAGGGATCCTTCCTGGGGGTTTCCCAAGGAAGGATCATCATCATCCCTGCAGAAAAGTGAAGTGGGTGTGCATGGAACATTGTCCATGCCCTGTGCTCAGGAGTCACTCCACATCCAGGCAGAGCTCAGCACAGCCCTGCTGCTGGAACAGAGTTTGGAATTATGGAATATGGGACCAGGAGTGTTGGTCCTTGCAGTGGGATCACTGCACGTGCCTCTCCAGGAGTCTCAATGCCCCAAGTGTCCCCAAACTGTCCTGAATGTCCACGAATGGTCCCAAAAATCCCATCCCACCTGTCCCTCACCTGCTCCTTGAGCTCATCCACTGTCTTCTCTGCCTGCTTCACCTCCTCCTGCAGCTTCTCCCGCTGCTGCCGCAGCGACTCCAGCTCCGTGTTCTTCTTCTCCATCTGCTTCTGGAGCTTCACGTGCTCCTGCTTCTCTGAGGCAGACAAGTCCCGCATCCTGGGACAGCCACAGGTCCTGTCAGGGCCAGCCCAGGAGCCCCTGGTCCCTCCCAAGAGCCCCTTCCCACTCCAGCCAGGATAAAGGAGCTCATCCATCCCCATCAGCCCCTCCCTGGTGGGGACATAAACAACGTTCCCAAAATCCAGCTCATTTACAGCAAGGGATGGGTCCCACTTGAATTTCTAGGCTGTGGATTCCCAAATAAAAAGCCCCAAGCGCTGGAAGGTGGGATCATCCAGGGAAAGGTAGATCCCAGGGCTGGGAAGGGTCTGGAGAACCATGCTGGGATACTGACACCACATCCATAGGGAATGAGGCATGGGAATGGACTGGAGTGGCTCATTTTGTCCCCATGCCCTGTGACAAGGGACTCTCCCTTCCCTGTGGATGCTTTAAGAGCTTGGCAAAGATCCCAGACCCATCAGCAGGAATGACATGTGCTGCTCCAGAGAAGGATTGGGATCGGTACTGTCAGACTTAGGGAGCAAAAAGAGGCCTGGGAAGGAATTTTGGGAAGCAGAGCTAGGCTCTAACCTGACAAGAGCCTCCTTGAGCCTGGCATTCTGCTCCTCCAGCTGTTTGACCTGGTAGCTGGATGCTGCTCCGTCAGAGCCTGTGGAATAAGGGAAGAATCAGAATCCCAGAATCCCAAACTGCTTTGGGTGGGAAGGCACCTTAAATCCCACCCATCCCCACACCCTGCCACGGGCAGGGACACCTTCCACTATCCCAGGGTGCTCCAATCCCCATCCAACCCAGTTTTGGACACTTCAAGGATGGAGCAGCCAAAGCTTCTCTGGAAAAATTCATTCCGGGGCTTCAATTCTTCACAGAGAAGAATTCCTTCCCAATATCCCACCTAACCCCACCCCCATTCCCCATTCTCCAAGCCTGAAGTCCCTCTCCCTTCCCACCTTTCTCCTCGATCTCATGTTTGAGGATCTCCAGGTCCATGGTGAGGTATTCCACCTTCTCCTTGAGGGAATCCACCTCCTGCTGCAGGGACTCTGCCCGCTCCTCAGCCATCTCCTTGTCCAGCGTGGCCATCTCGATGGCATCGGCCGTGTCTGCCATCTCCTCCATGTACCTTTCCTTGGCTTCCAGGGCATCCTTGGCTTCCTGTGGACAAGCACAGAAGGTGAAGGGGTCTCTCCAGCTCTGGAGACACCCCACGGCAGCCCTTGGGAAATTATTGGCTCTCCCAAATCCAATGGACACTGGTTTATCTGGGATGGGAGGAGACAATCCAGAGCTCCAGGGTGTCCCACTCCCCTTTTCCCTGCTCCACACTCTGCAGGAAAACCTTCTGCAGCTGAGGACAAAGGTAAGGAGACAGGGAATACTGGAGCAGACAGATAAATCCCTAGGGAAAGAAACCAGGGATCCACCGTGGAAAAGTAGGGCAGGTAGAAGGAAACACTCCTTGGCTGCTTGGATGGAGTCCTGGGAGCTGCAGGCACAGGTGGGGGGGGAAAGGGAAGCACCTGGAACTCCTGGAAAAAGAGAGAGAGAGGGAAGAAGGAAGCACCTGGAGAGATAGAGAGAAGAGGGAAACATCTGGAGAGAGAAGGAAGAGGGAAGCACCTGGAAAGAGAGGGAATAAGGAATTCCAAGTCCAACCTTGGCTAGGCCTGATTGCCAATACACCAGATGTTGATTCAGAGCAGAGGAAAAGACCTCGAGTTGCACCAGGAGAGGTTTAGTTGGATATCGGGAAATTTCCTACCAGAAAGGTTTGTCAGGGCTGGAATTCCTCCTGGAGTCAGCCCTCCAGGCACTGCCCCATTCCCAGGGACACTCACTCACCTTCTTGGCCTCCTTCAGGCGCTTCTGGAGTTCAGCCTGCTGCTCCTGCATTTTGCTCTTCCATTCCTGCACCTGCTCCAGCTGGATCTTGTACTTCTCCAGCTCCTTGAGCTTTGCCTTGTCCTCATTCCGCTTGATTTTCAGAGTCTCCAGCTTCTCCTCAAGGTCCCTGACCTGAGCACGGAGATTCTCCTCCTCCTACAACACCGAGCCAAGAATTAGGGAAGGAGCAGGGACATCCTTCAGACAGAGCTCTGGGGATGTTTCTGGAAGCCCACGGAACCTGGCCTGACTTTTGTCATCAATATCGGGGCAGTTTGAGAAGAGAGGGACTTGGGACAAGGGCCTGGAGTGCCAGGGCAAGGGGGAATGGCTTCCCACTGCAGAGAGCAGGATTAGATGGGATACTGAGAAGGAATTCTGAGCTGTGAGGGTGGAGAAGCTCTGGTACAGGTTGCCCAGAGAATCTGTGGCTGCCTCATCCCACTGCAGCATCCACATCATTCCCAGGTGATCTTCCCCCAGAGAAAACTGATCCAGGTCCTTTTCCAGCAGCTCAGCTCCCAGGGCAGGGAAAGGCTGATGCCAGCATTCCTGAAGGAAGGGCTGCAGGGACAAAGGGATGTGACCTCCCTCCCTGGCAGCAGCCACAGGGGCTAAAGCTTCAAATCCCAAAGACGGGTGACAGCAAGGAACAGGTCTTGGAAAAATCCAGACCCTCCCACGGATCCCTCTGCTGCTTTCCCAGCCTGGGCATTCTGACGTCCCCAAAAAAGCCATTTCTGCACTCAGATACAGAAACCAGTTACCAGAGAGCCCTGGGAATGGGGACACGGGTGGGGACATCCCCTATTCCCACCCTGAGGTGCCTTCTCCAGCTCTCCCTTCCACACACAATCCCGAAGCCTTGTCCTCTCCTGCTACTCCCTCCCTGGCCTTATGCCCCAAATCTCTCCCAAGCTCTAATTAACTCATTAATCAAAGCAGCACGGAAGTGATGAAAAAGTATTTTAAAGACCAAAACGGGAATAACTCTGTAATGATTAAAAATCCCTGAATTTGGGAAATACTGGATCTTTCCAGGTGGGTTTTGCATCCCAAGGTGGGGGGGGATGGATGGGCAGTGAATCCGTGCTGGTCCCTTCACCCCAATTCTCCCAAGTTTGGGAAGCCCTGAACCTCTCCAAGGGATCTTTGCATCCCAAGGCAGGAGAGCCCCCAGTGAATCCCTGCTGGTCCCTCCACCCCAGTTCTCCCAGCACCAGTGGGCATTGCCAACTGGACCCGCTGGATTTAACAGGATAAAGCTCTAACTCAGAGCCTCAACTCTGCCAACCTGTTCTGATGCCACACACAGGGATTTGGGAAAGGATGGAGGTGCACTGGGAATTCCCTTTGGAAGTGGCATCCCAGCTGTGCTGCCTCTGCCTCTGTCCTGGCCAGCTCCAACCTGTCCGAATGCTCCTCCCACAGTCCAGTGACCCTCCCTTCCTCCCCCTCCTCCTCCTCCTCCTCCTTCTCCCAGTGCTGGGGGGGGCAGTTTTCCCTCCTGCCCTCGGAGGAGCACGGGCAGAGCCCAGCGCTCACCTGGGCATCGCTCGGGGTGGGGGGCACAGCTCACCTGGGCACCGCTCACCTTGGTGGGCGAGGGGACCGGGGGTGCCCCCGGGGAGCCGAGGGAGGGCGTGGGGATGACAGGAGCCACCAGTGGGGTCTGGGCAGGTGTGCCAGGCTCGCTGCTGCTCATCTCCCCGCCGGACGCCGAGGCTGAGCCCGAGGGCCCGGCCGTGCCGCCGGACGCCGATGATGTGGGGGTCCGGGTGGGCTGCAAGACACCAGCACACGTCAGGGGGAGTCAGGGGAGGGACATCCCAAGGGAGGGTGATCCCACAGCCTCCCACCGTGACACCTCTGGTGAATCCCAGATTCTCATTTCCAGCAGGGGAAACCTGGAGTGTTGGTGACGGTGGGGACTCCCTGACTTGTGTCACTGTCAGACTCAGGAATTCTGCTCTGGAGGAGCTGGGCTCGGAGAGAATTCATGGATAATCCATTGAGGAAGGACTCCACACGTTTCTTAGAGAAGCTGTGGCTGCCCCAAATCCCTGGAAGTGTCCAAGGCCAGGTTGGATGGGGCTTGGAGCACCCTGGGATAGTGGAAGGTGTCCCTGCCCGTGGCAGGGGGTGGCACTGGACAATTTCCAAGGATCCTCCCCACCCAAACCATTCCAGGATTCAAGGTCCCAGCTCCAGCAATACCTCAGAGCCCAACAAGATGAGAATACAGTTTTAGGAGAGCAACAGGAAAATCAACAAGGAGTGAGATCCCAGTGCTGCTTCATTAGCACTTATGAGGCTGTCAATTAATCACTGTCTGAACCCAGGCAATGGGAAAAGAGGTGAGGGAAGCACCAGGTGCCCCCCAGGCTCCCACTGGTCTTCTCATGGACCCTATTTCTGAACCACTCACCTCTGACTGTGTAAATTAAATTTCCCAGAAATAAAATTCCAGGATTTTTGATGCCACGAGGGTTCACCAGGTGCATGGTTTCACCCTTGGGCACAGCAGGGAAGGAGAAACATTCACCTTCTGCCCTTATTTTCCCCAAAATGGAGGCAAATCTAAGTTAACTCGACTGCAGCAAGTCCAGCACTCCTTGGACAGGCCCAGCCTGCCCTCCTGGGATGATCCCAGTTCTCCCAGGCACAGAAAACAGGGAAATTTCTGGGTGGCACCGAGTCCCGTGTGCCTTTTTCCAGCTACAACTCAAAACGAAGATGTTTGTTGTTCCTGGTGCTTTTGGGGCCCCAGATCCCTCACAGAGAACAGAGGTAGATGGGATATTTGGAAGGAATTCCAGCCTGTGAGGGTGGGGATGCCCTGGCACAGGTTGCCCAGAATGTCCAAGGCCAGCTTGGATGGGGATTGGAGCAACTGGGGATAGTGGGAGGTGCTCCTGGATGGAGATGGATGGGCTTTAGGTTCCCTTCCAGCCCAACCCATTCCATGATTCCAGGATCCCAACTCCAGCTCCCTGCCCAGCACAGGTATGAGGCCAAAGGAGCAGGAGGTCCCACAAGACATCCCTGCTGAGACAATCCACAAGAACCATTCAAACCCAGGGAATGGGATGGGATCCCAGAGAGCCCTGGGGCTGATGGACTCAACCCCTGCCTGAAGTGAGGTGCTGGAAGCATCCGGTGAGGACAGAGCACTCTCTTCAGCACCCTGGCACAGGAGAGTTTTCCATTTCCAAACTCAATCTTCACGGATTTCTCTCCCACATTTCCTCCCTTCAAGCCACAAGTCCCTCCCCAAGATGAATCCTGCTGGCTAGAGCAGCCCCTGAGGGCCAGCTGGGACCACACAGCCCTGCCTGACACCTCAGGCTGTCTCAGATCCCACTGAGAAACACCCGGCACAAGCTGGGACACTCAGGGAGCAGCAACCCTTGACTGTGCAGGGACCCCCTGGCACAGCCACATGGGCACTGCCACATGGATTTCACGCTGTTCCATGGCCACCCCATCCTGGAGAGGGTCCCCAAGGATCTGAACCTTCTCCAGAGGAGTCCATCATCCTCATGAGCTCCTCTGGGCTCTGCACAATGAGGTGGAAGGACAATGGGAATGCCCGGTAGGGTTGGTATCAAATGAATCGTGTTTGTGGTGGGATTGGCACCCAATGGATCATGTTTGAGTGGGACTGGCAATGAATGGATTGTTTTTGAATGGGGCTGGCACCCAACAAGTTGTGTTTGAAGAGGGTTGGTACCCAATGGATCATGTTTGAGATGGTGTCCACAAGAATGGCCATGTCTGAGTGGGGTTGGCACCCAATGGATTATTTTGGGTGGGGTTGGCACCCAATGGATCATGTTTGAGTGGGGTTGGCACCCAATAAATCATTTTGGGTGGGGTTGGCACCCAGTGGATCATGTTTGAGTGGGGTTGGCACCCAATAAATCATTTTGGGTGGGGTTGGCACCCAGTGGATCATGTTTGAGTGGGGTTGGCACCCAATAAATCATTTTGGGTGGGGTTGGCACCCAATGGATCATGTTTGAGTGGGATTTGGAACCAATGGATCATGTCTGAGTGGGGTTGGCACCCAACAGGTCATGTTTGGGTGGGGTTGGTACCTAATGCCCCACGTTTGAGATGGTGCTGGCACCCAAGAGGTTGTGTTTGAGTGGGGTAGCTACTCAGTGGGCTGTGTTTGAGTGGTCTTGGCACCCAATGGATCCTGTCTGTGGTGCTGTTGGTGATCCAGGCTTGTGAGGGGGTTGACACCCAACGCTTTGAGTGGCACCGGCACCCACAGGGCCGTCGGTGCCCGGTGCCCCCCGCGCTCGGTGCCCCCACCGTGGCTGCTCACCTTGGGTCGGCGGGCGGTGCTCTGGAGGACAGCGGGAGCGGAAGCAGAGAGGACAGACAGTCACACAGGGACAGAGGAGCAGAGAACAGCCGGCGGTGGCCGGAGCGGCAGAGCAGGGAAAGGAGACAAAAGACAGCACGGCATCATTAGTGTGCTCGGCCTCGTTAGTGCGCCCAGTGGAACCGGGTGTGTGCGGCGTCGTTAGCGTGGGGGCTCGTTAAACCGCTCCAAGGGCTGCTCTGGGTGGGATCCACGGACACAGCTGTCATGGGACCCACAGGCACAGCTTTCATAGGATCCCCTGGCACAGCTCCTATGGCACAGCTCCCATGGGATCCCCTGGCACAGCTCCCATGGGATCCCCTGGCACACGGGACCACGGGAGCAGAGCCCAGAGCCAGCACAGCTCTTGGTCACCCCCAAGCCCCATCCCCATCCCTCCAGCCTAGTGTGGGGACAGAAGGCACATCCTGAACCCCCCCATCCTGACCCTATGGATACCCCAGGGCAGATCCACTTTGTACTTCCAAGGAATTTTGGTCTTTAGAGTCAAAGCCTGGTTCAGGTTCACTGGGCATTCCAGGCTCCATGGGCAGGGGGGGTTTGATCTCCCACACCTTTCCCAGAGACTCCCGGAGCAAGATGTGGAAAGAATTTAATCTTAAACATGAGTTTTCTCCTCTCCTCATCCCTCTGGGTTTTCCAAAGGACCCAGAGCACCCTGGACCAGCTGCCCTAGAGCCCCCCAGGCTCTGTTTTGTTAAACCAAAAATTCCAGGGACACCAGGGAGCTGATCCCACACTCCCAACTTTTCCTTTCATGGCTGGAATTAAATAATCCATGATTTTGGGGCAGGACCCTCCCACACCCCTGCATGCACATGCAGCAGCTCCCAGAAGCTCAGGGAGGGGAAGCCATGGGGCCCAGCCCAGAACAGAGATAAATATCAAATTATTTAGTATTTTTCCCCTTAAAAACAATCCCTGATGGAAGGAAAAGGAGTGACCAGGCTGGTCCTGGGGGACAGTGGGTGGGCAGAAGCCCCTGGTGTGGGCATTGGGAACATCTGTCCAGCTGCAGCCTTGGAGCACTTCCACACTCTCCCTCATTTCTGATTCCATGACCTAATCCCAGCTGGGAAAAAGCAGAAACAGAACAGATGGATAATGGCACTGCCACATAATCCCATGTCCAGGATGGGGACATGAGGCACATGGAGCCCACGAGGGACCAGCAGCTCCAGCTGACATCCAACACGGCCGTGTTCCCTCCTGAGGCCTCAGGAAACCTCGGAGCTCTATTTCCCTGTTTTCAATATAAACCTGGATGTGTTTGCACTTCCAAACTTCCCATCACCTCTGGCATTGCTTCAGCTAAATCCTGCTCTGCTCACTTGCAGCCTTTTCCCAAAGGCTGCATTCCATGTCAATCCCGAGGGAAGACTTTCCCATCTTCCACAGTATCTCCTGCATGACCAATATATCAGGACAATGGAATGACAGCAGCAAAAATTCCAGATGCTCAGGTGAAATCCTCAGGATGCCCTTCAGGAGCTCTCCAGCATCTTCCCAAAGTCCAACTAAGCAACATGGAACAGCAACAAAAACCTGGGAAACACCTGGAAAATGCCTTCTTCAGGAATTCCACAGGTGGAGATGTGTCCACTCCCTGCCACACACATGGGGGGACTCAGGAGTGGGGCAGGGCTGGGGGGTCCCACACTGACCACCGAGTCCTTGGACATGGGGAAATGTCACCTGAGACTGTCCTGGAGGACACCAAATCCTTCCCTGGGGGACACTGAGCCTTTTCCTGGACGAGGGAGACACTGATCCATGTCCCAGGAGACACCAAGCCTTGTCCTGGGGGACACCAAGCCCTGAATTGGGGGACACTGAGCCTTGTCCTGGCCATGGGGTGGGAGACACCAACTCAAACCACACCAAACCCTAAAAACAGGGAGAAGCCTTCTGGTAACCATCCCTAATGCCACGTGGAATGACAGGGAATAATCCTGCTTTGTGCATCCTTTGGAGTCCTGGTCCCCTCCATATGCAGACCACTGAAAGTTGAGTCCCAAGACCCCCTGGGATCCATGGCAAAGGGATGCTCTGGGACGCTCCAGCTGCTTTTTCCATCAGGAATGGGGGATGGCTGGGCTCCCCTCCATGTTGGCACCTCCCTCTTCATCCATCTGTCTCCTGCTGGTCATCCCTGGGGTCTGGAGAAGCTGGTGACCAGGATAGGACATGGATTTTCCTGTGTCCAGCATCGTGCCAGCACTGGGATCAGAGGCTCCAGCCCCACCTGGACCCTCCTGGATCTGGGATGCTGCAACCCCCCCTGCTGGGGATGGGTGTTCCACTGGAGGTTCTGGGCTCTGCTGTGTAATGCTGCTGCATCAATATTTAATGGAATTACAAAACCTCTGCTCCCAGGGGAGCACAGGGGGCTCCGAACCGGCGCACTCCAAGATGGACTCAGCTTCTGGCAGCAGGAACTCTGGAAAAATCCTCCTGGATACCAAGAACTGACTGTGGTGGGGTCGGCATTGCCTGCTGAACGTGGGGTCCCACAAGTCCCTCCTGATTTGGTTCTGCTCCAGGTGTGGGAATCCTGATCCAGCCAGGGGCAGCGACTGTTGGATGCATGAGCAGGAATGTGTGAATGTCACCTTCCAGCAGGCAGGACAGGGGAGGTGTCACTGGAGCTTTCTCCTGGATTCAGTTTTAAGGCTTCAAGTCTGAACTTCACGGACTGTGGCTGATGCTGTGGAGGATTCCCAGAGTTTCCAAGAGGATTCCGATTGGCAGCGGCTCCTGAGTGGGATAGGAGGTGATGCCCAGGCACTGACCCACTGCTGGTCCATGCTGATGCCATTTCACTCAATTCCTGGGAATTGCTTGGAGGCACCTCCCCTCTGCTGGAGCTGAGTCTCAACCCCGGGAAGCAGGATGAGCCCCTCAGGGTGTGGTTCCCTGGGATACTGCTGGGAATTCTGCATTTTAAAATACCAGCACTACCTAGCAGGTGCCCGGCCTCACAGGTGTGATTCCATGGGCAAGGAGAGGAGCAACGGGAAAAGCAGGATGGAATCCAGGCATGGGGCTGAGCACCAGCAGCCCCCACTCCCTGCTCCAATGGGACAGAGGGAAAGCAGCATCCGTGAAACTTTCCACGGGGAAGAAGATTAACAGGGACACGTGACGAGGAGCGTCGGTGTCCGAGCTCGGGGAGGTGCTGGTGTAAATCAGGAGTGTTTACTGCCAGGTACCAGCCCAGCTCGGGTCCATTCCCTGCCGTCAGCCAGAAATTCCCAGGATTTCTCTTTAAGATGAGCAGTGACATCGTGGTTACACTAAAAATAAACATATAGGCCAGTGCCCGCGCTGTCACCTGCGGAAATGGCAGCCTGGCAGGGACCCGGGTACCGCCGGCCTCTGGGAATGCCAAAGGCCAAACCCAACAGGAAAACCGGGATTATGGACACGCAGCGTCCCCAGGGTGGGCACCAGTGGCACTGGAAGCAGGGATGGCACCAGCAGCAGGAACAGCACTGACACTCTCAGGCTGTGGAGACAGCACCAGCCATGGGGACAGGGACAGCAGCAGGGATGGCACTGGCATCCCTGGAGCGGGGATGGTACCAGCAGCAGGGACAGGGACAGCAGCGGGGACAGCACTGACACTCCCAGGCAGAGGGGATGGCATCGGCAGCGGGGACAGAGATGGCATCAGCATCCCCCAGAGCAGGGATGGCACCGGCAGCGGGGACAGGGCCCCGGCAGAGCCGCAGAGCCGCTGCATTGGCCGGGTGACACGGACAGGGGACTCCGAGAGCTTCGGAAGGCAAAGCCAGCCATGAACCGATGCTCACCCACCGCCCCCCTCCTCCCCGAGCCCGTCACGCTCCCAGTTACAGCCCGGCAGCATCAACACGGGAAAAACGGGGGGAAAAAAGAGCGAGGAGGCGCCTGGGAAGCGGGGATGCGATGCCGGGGGATGCGGGCGCGGACCGTACCTTGCGTGTGGCCGGGGCCTGCCTCATCGTCGCGCAGGGACGGCCGGAGCGAGAGGAGACGGAGCAGCGGGTCAGTCAGCACGGCCGGACACGGCAAATGGCCGCGGCCGCCGCCAGCCGCTCGCCAGGTCCTGCCCGGAGGCTCGGCGGAGGTTTAGGGGGGTCCAGGGCAGCCCCCCCCGGCCGCGGCCGCTCGTCCCCGCTCCGCCGGTGGCTCCAACCACCGCCCCGGCGGCTCATGACATCACCGCGGAGGGGCCGCACCGCCGGGCGCTGCACCGAGCCGGGCGGTGTGCGGATGAGGATGGGGATGAGGATGGTGCGGATGTGATGCTGAGCTCGGGGAGGGGATGAGGGGGGGAGGGGGGGTCTCAGCGGCTCTGAGCCCCCCGGCACAGCCCCCCCGGGTGAGATCCCGATGCTCCCCGGTGCAGGCGGCTCCGTGGATGCGCTCGGCATCCCCGCGGTGCCCGCAGCCAAACCCGCCCCGCGCCGGCGGCTGCGAGCGCCGGGCAAATCCCCCGGGAGCGGATAGACGGACGGAGCGGAGCCCGGATGGACAGATGGACGGCGCCGAGCCCGGAGGGGTGGACAGATGGACAGAGGGACCATCTTGCCGCGCTGCCATCACCCAGCGCCAGCTCCGCACCTCCGGCCGTCACGGGCGGATTGCCGGGAGCTCAGGGCAGCCCTGCACGGCTGAGGGTGCGGAGAGAACCCCCCGGACCTTGGAGAGCTCCTGCCCCAAAATCCCTGCCCTAAAAATGTCCCTGTGGAGCGCGCTGGGCACTCAGGGTGGTGTCCAGCACGTCCTGAGCCTCGCTGTCCTGCCAGGACCATTCCCGCAATTCCTGCCCAGGCATTCCCGTTGTCCCTGCACCAGAACTCTGCTGGGGACCCACAGGATGTCACCAAGCACCATCTCCAAACTTTCCAGAAATCTGTGTCCTGCCCCATGGAGTGCTGGAGACCAGGACAGCAGCTCCCTTTACATGCAGGAATCTTAAATCCCATATATTACATTTTATATTATGTAACATGAACACAGACCCATTCCAGCTGCGTTATTTTCCAATATTCCCACACTGTGAGGGGACAGGAGCTCAGGGTGCCCTGGGCTCACCCAGCCCTCCACACACAGAGGGAATTTTACCTCCAGTATTTCCAACCCCTCAGCACAATCCTGCCAATCTCCCAGTAAAAGCCTTTAAAGGCCTCTTTTTCCCAAGGGTTGACATTCCCTGGAAGCAGTCCCCCCACCAAGGTTGTCACGCTGGGGATATCCTGTGTCCAACTCATCTCTGCTGGGATCTGATTCTTGAAAAATCCCAGGATCAGGGAATCCAGAAGCTGTGGGGGAAGTGTCCAATGCTGGGCTAGATGGAGTTTGGAACAACCTGGGATAGTGGGAAGTGCCCTTACCCAGTGCAAGGGATGGAACTGGATGGGCTTTAAGGTCCCTTCCAACCCAAATCATTGCATAATTCTGGAGCTCTCTGCTCTGGAGTCAGGATTGCTGGGAATGTTCACCTGGAGAAAGGAAAATTCCAGGGAATCCTCAGAGTCCCTGAAGGGGCTCCATGAGAGCTGGAGAGGGACTGGAGACAGGACACAGGGAATGGCTTCCACTGGGAAAGGGGACACTGGGCTGGGATCTTGGGAAGGAATTCCTGCCTGGGGGGGTGGGGAGGGGCTGGGCTGGAATTCCCAGATTTGCTGTGGCTGCCCCTGGATGCCTGGCAGTGTCCAGGGCCAGGCTGGACATTGGTGCTTGGATCCACCTGGGATAGTGGGAGGAGTCCATGGATGGGCTTTAAGATTTCTTCTAACCCAACCCATTTCATGATCCACTCTCCCAAAGCTCTCTCTGCCTGCTGGCAGGCACTGGGGGCAGGGGAGCACTCCCAAGGGACATTTTTGGGAACTGGAATTCCATCTCCTAAGGAAAAAGCTCCGAGCTCCTGAGCACCACAATCCCCTTCAGGAGCCAGAGCTGACACAGACCCAGCTTTTGGCACCATCCAAATCCATTCCAATGCTCCAACAGAATCTCCCACCCATTCCCACCAGCCCTCACCCAAACCACTGGGAAAAGGAACCCCTCAAGAAGCATTTCCAGATGAAATCATCTCCCATATCCGTGGCTTTAAGCCCCTGAATGATCCGAGTGCTGTGTCCATCTCTGGAGGAGCCACGTGCAGGCTCATAGGGATTTAAGTTTAAGATAATTATGAGTATTAGAGCTGCTCTAATGAACCAGCTCCTCTCCTCTCACACAGCTCCACTCCCTAAATCCAGAATATATCAACTCTTCCCACACAAAGATCCAATAAATGCAGCAGCAGAGAGAAAATGCAATTTAACCCCGGGAAAATGGTGTTGAATGCTTTGGGCTGTCCCTGAAACTCCTCAGGGATGGGTAAGAGAAGTTTATTTTATCCTAAATCCATGAGAAGGAGCTTGTGGCACCACCACAGATGGCAGAATTCCTGGCTTTTGGAGGGACAGGAGAGGAGATGCCAGGGTTAACTCCAGCTCTTTTTCATGGAGTCATCCCTTTGCAGCACCAGATGCTGCTCAGCTCCTGGCCCCAGAAGGTCACATCAAAATAATCACCACAGACTCCCTTGGGGACACAAAAAGCTGCTACAGGGATGTCACCTGGCCCAAGGGACAGCAGTGCCTGGAAAATCACCTCTGGGTTCATCCAGGCCCTGCCATGGGACACGGTTTGGGCAGCTGGGATGAGGTTGGGTTTTGGAACTGATCGGATTATCCGTTCCTTTAAAGGATTAACGGGGCTTGGGGTGGCTGGCCCCTCTGCATTCAACAGACCAGCTGGGACCTGCTCCAGGCTGGAACGGGCCATCTGCTCCAGCATGGAGACTGGGATAACACCGGGACACTGACCTGGGCACTCCTGCATGGAGACCGGGATAACACCGGGATAACACCGGGATAACAACCCAGACACTGACCTGGGCACTCCTGCATGGAGACTGGGATAACACCGGGATAATATCGGGATAACAACCCAGACACTGACCTGGGCACTCCTGCATGGAGACTGGGATAACACCGGGATAACATCGGGATAACAACCCAGACACTGACCTGGGCACTCCTGCATGGAGACTGGGATAACACCGGGATAACACTGGGATAACAACCCAGACACTGACCTGGGCACTCCTGCATGGAGACCGGGATAACACCGGGATAACAACCCAGACACTGACCTGGGCACTCCTGCATGGAGACCGGGATAACACCGGGATAACACCGGGATAACAACCCAGACACTGACCTGGGCACTCCTGCATGGAGACCGGGATAACACCGGGATAAGAACCCAGACACTGATCAGGCCACTCCTGCACGGAGACCGGGATAACACCAGGAGAACACCGGGATAACAACCGGGACACTGACCCAGCCACTGACTGGGCACCCTGGGATGGGATCAGAGCAGGTGCCCAGCAGAGAGGGAGGTCCAGCCTCAGGATACACCACGGGAATCCAGCCCTGGCGCATGGAATGCCGCTGGGAGGATGAAAGGAGCAGGGATGTCACTGGAGTGGGACAAACCTGATCCATCTGAAGGACAATCCCAGGGATCAAACCGGCTGTAGCTGCAGGGGACAGGTGACTTGAGGTGGTAGGACAGGATTTAACAGCAGGGTCACAGCACCAGCACGTGCCACCTGTGGATGTGGCATTTGGGGACACGGCCTTAGCAGTGCCAGGGGAACAGTTGGACTCAGTGGTCTCAGAGGGCTTTTCCAAGCTAAATATTCCACAATTCCATGATCCCAGAGTGGTTTGGACCCCAGCATCCCACCCTGACACCCCCGAGCAAGGCAGAGCTTTTGCTGGAACCTTTCCCTGCATCCCTGACAGCCCCCTGCTCCCACCACAGCCCTGCCACCTCCCTGTGTCCCTGGGAGGTGACATCTGTGACCCAGTGCCACCTGGGTCTAGAGACCCAGACCAGAGACTGCCCTGTCACCACCACAGACACATTGTCATGTGGATGAAGACAACACAACCTGTTTCATTCAAAAAACGACCTGGGAAAGACACTTTTCCTGCTCTTTAACCAGATTATGGGATCCTCCCCAGCCAGCCTGGCCCAGGAGAGATGCCAGCACCTCCTGAGGACAGTCTGGACCTCTTGCTCCAAGAACAAGGACACCCTAACACAGTGTCACAGACAAGGGACAGGACCCCCAGTGTCCTGTGGCCCCCACTCCAAGCCCTGGGAACAGTCACAATGGCCACACCACTCCCAAACCCAAGGAAAACAGGCAAGGATCACAGCAGGGGGGGAAAAGGCCCATCTGGCAGCAGTTCTGGACACGATTAAAGTCTATATTTGACACACAGGAGCTGCTGTAATCTCCAGAAGGAAGATTTACCCACTAATTACTCTCATTATCCAGGCTCCCTCCACCCTCATTGGCACATCCATGTGTGGGGCAGGAACTGCCCAAGCGCAGGGGGGGCTCTCGGGATCATTAATGGCTGAAAAGGTTAAATTGTGATGGGACAGCAGGGCCTGACACGGGTCTGTCCCTCAGTGGGGACATTCCTGTGTGAGGCGTGCCTGTGCAGCCAGGACAAGGGTCAGGACAGTGACAGATCCAGATCCCCAGGACAGTGACAGTCACAAATCTGTGATCCCCAGGGCAGTGATGGTCACACCCTGTGATTGCCAGGACAGTGACAGTCACAGATCCCTGATCCTCAGGGCAGTGACAGTCACAGCCCATGATTGCCAGGACAGTGATGGTCACACCCTGTGATTGCCAGGACAGTGACAGTCACAAATCCATGACCCTCAGGACAGTGACAATCACAGCCCCAGGTCCCCAGGGCACTGACAGATCCGTGATCCTCAGGACAGTGACAGTCACAGCCCCCGTGATCCTAATCCCAGCCACAGCTCTGAGCAGACAGCAGGGACACAGTGGGGACACAGAGCCGCTGCAAACCCACCAGAACAAGGACAGGGAAGGAAGAACCCAACATTCCAAACAGGAATTTCATCCTAGCAGAGCCCCTTGGAGCCAGCAGGACCAAGATGAGAGAACCACACAGACCCTGAAGCCTCAGGGACATGCAGAGACCTGGATTTGGGAGGACACAAGGAGGGGACACTTGGGGGCAAATGCTCCTCTCCTCTGGACTTCCCATGGACAAACAGAGCTCTTCGGACCATTTTTTCACCCAAAAATCGACACAGAAGTGGCTGGAAAGCAAATCTGAACCAAAATGTGAACAGGTACCAACCTCCCTCCCTTCTCCCACACCTCCAGTGCCCACCTTGGCTTTTCTCTTAAGAAAAATTCCCAAGGGGAAAAAAAATTTCCCCAAATTCCCTGCAGGGAATGATGATTTGGTGTCCCTGTCTGTGGCAGGGGCATGAATGAGATGGGCTTTAGTGTCCATCCCAACCCAAACCATTCCAGGATTATTTACCAAGACTTTTGGAGTTTCAGCTCATCCTTGCACGAAAGATTTTTTGGCTTCAATAATTGTCACAAACCAGGTGAGTTTGAGTGTCCCCAAGAGGAGCCAGAGCCCAGGGACAGGACACTGAGAAGGTGCCACTTGTCCCCGAGTCACCAGAGGGTTTAGGGTTTATAAAAATATCTGTGAGGGAACGGCCTCAGGTTGTGCCAGGGGAAATTCAGGTTGAATAGTGGGAAAATTCCTTCATGGAAAGAGTTGGAAAGTATTGGAAGAGGCTGCCCAGAGCAGGGGGACAATCCCCATTCCCGGGGGAATTTCCCAGCCCTGCAGATGTGACACTTGGGGACGCTGTAGAGAACTCGCTGGCCTCAGAGGCTTTTCCCACCCAAACATTCCATGATCCCACGTTGATGTGAGACCACCCGCAGCCATGTCCCCTCCCTGGCCGGGAGCACATGCAGGGACAGCCATGCAGCACTGGGATGGAGCGGGATGGGGACAGTGAGGATGATGATGATGATGGCCCCGGCATGCGGCCCCACGTGGGGAAGGGACAAACAGCACCTTTTTGGGCTTCGCTCCGCGCTGCGTGAGGAGGGAACAGAAGGAATGTTAGACAGACCTGGAGGCTCTCTTAGGAACACCCCCTCCAGGCTGCAGGAAAGGCAGGAGGGGGAATATAATCAGGGAAATTAAAGTAGATTAAAGAGAAAACAGCCCTGGAGTCACCTCCTTGCTCTGGATTCACCTCCTGCCCCTCCCAGCACCGAGAAATTGGGGAGTCAGGACATGTCCAAATGGGAACAGATCATTTCATGGTGCAAAGATAGGTTAAAGGGATTGGGGGGGGCCAGGATCTCCCCAGATGCAGGAGGATGTGAGGACAAGGGGGAATGGTTTCCCACTGCCAGGGGGCAGGGAGAGATGTGATACTGGGAAAGAATTCCTCCCTGTGAGGGTGGGGAGGGGCTGGGATGGAATTCCCAGAGAAGCTCTGGCTGTCCCTGGATCCCTGTAAGTGTCCAAGGCCAGATTGGATGGGGCTTGGAGCCACCTGGGATAGTGCAAAATGTCCCTGGATGGGCTTTAAGGTCCCTCCCACACCAAACCATTCCAGGATTCCGTGACAAACCAGCAGGAATGCCCCGGAACTCAGCTGCACATGGAGCAGCATCTCCTGCCCTGACCCCTTCTCCACATCAGCAGCACCAAAAAATGCCAAGAACAATCCCCATTCCCTGATTTCAAGAACACTGAGGTTTCCTAAATATTCTCTTTGTCTTCTAATGAATTCCAGGGTGGAATTAAACCGCGGGATCAGGCAGGGAGCACATGGAGCACAGGCTCCAGCAGTGCCGGGGGGGATGGATCACACCCCACACAGTAGGAAAAGCCAAACACCTTCCCAAATCCCTCTAACACACGGCAGGGAATCCATTTCCATCCTCCCCTCTGGCTGGAGCTCATGTTCCCTGGGATATGAGCCCAGTGAATCCTCAAATGCTGCTCCATCCCAGCATCCAGCTCCACAGCGGGGTGGGGAGCAGAATTCCCACTCCTGGGAATTATCTGGAATGGCAGTGCAGGAGGCTGGGCCCCAATGTGCCCCAACCCAGTCCTGCAGGTGCCACATGCACACAAGCCCCCTGTCCCCACCATTTCCTTTCCCACACCCCAGTTGGGCCAGATCATCCCCATGGAAAATCCAGTTTCTCCCCCAAAACACACGAACCCACCCTCTGTGTCCCCAGGATGAGCCAGTTCCATCCCTGGCCCCCAGGAGTGGTGACCTGAGCAGTGCTGGGGGAACAGCTGGACATGATGGTCTCAGACAGTTTTTCCAGCCTCGGGATTCCATGATTCCTCACTACCCCACACCCGTATGGCCAATCCCAAGGACAGCAACCCACTCCAGATTCCCATTTTTTAGGAAATATCCCTCACATTTGGGTACAACACGTCCCTGACCATGTCCCAGGAGCCACTGGAGCTCCTGGATGAAGACACTCAGAGGGGAGGGTCCTTAGAGCTGCCCCTGGATCCCTGGAAGTGTCCAAGGCCCGCTGGACAGGGCTTGGAGCAACCTGGGATAGTGGAAGGTGGAAAACCGAAGGGCTCTGAGGTCCTTTCCAGGATTCCATGGGGGTCAGGGTTTGAAGGAAGCAGCCAGGGAATGCTGCTGAACTCAGATCAAAATGTGTGACACAGGATTTGTGCTGGATAATCCCTTAGGAAATGACTGATTCCTGGCCCGTGGCCAAAAATGACATTTTTTACACCTCGTTTCCCATGGGTTTTGGGAGAAATTCACTTTTCCATGGGCATTTTATTCCATGGAAGTGTGCCTGTGTGCTCTTCCCGAAGGGATGAAAACCTGTCAGAGGTGACAAAGTGCCGGGGTCACTCACCAGTTTGCTGGCCTTGGTGGCATCAAGGGAATCTGTGGAGAGAGCAGAAACAGAGCCATGAGCCTGAGGGACACCCCTGTCCCCATTCTAGTGTCCCTGCAGCCAGAGGACACCCAGCAGGGGGACAGGAGAATTTTGGGAAGTGAGAGTGAAGCAGAGTCAGGATCCGGCAGGAAATGGCGGCACAGCGGGGTGTGGGTTTGGGGGAACAGGGAATTCCTTCTGGGAGCTGCTGCCTGAGGAAGGCAAACACTTGGATACACCTCAGAACTGGGGCAGTTCCACTGCTGTCTTTGGCTGAATCCCTGGATTTCATGGATTTCTGAGGTCCTGGGACAGGCTGCTCAGGGAGTGGCAGTCACCATGGCTGAAGGGGTTGAAACCCATGTGTGGGTGAAACCCGTGTGGCACCTGGGGACACAGAATCACGGAATGGTTTGGGTGGGAAGGGACCTTAAATCCCATCAACCCCACCTTGTGCCATGGGCAGGGACACCTTCCACTGTCCCAGGTCGCTCCAGGGACACTTCCAAGGATCCAGGGGCAGCCACAGCTGCTCTGAGCAACCTGTGCCATGGCCTCCTCACCTTCACAGGGAGGAATTCCTTCCCAATATCCTATCCCAATCTCCCCTTCTCCAGTGGGAAGCTATTCCCTGTGTCCTGTCCATCCCTGGCAGATGTGTCTGGATTCCCACCCTTGCCCAGGTCTCCGGTGTCACCAGCAGCTCCCCCTAGGTGTCCTCTCCTGTGCTGGATCCGTGGCACAGCCATCCCTGCACCCTCCACTGCAGCGCTGCTGCAGCAGCTGCTGTTTCCATGGAAACCCTTGGCAGGCAGCCACATCCCAGCCCTGCATCCCTGACAGCATCATCCCACACCCCACCTGCAGCCCGGGCTCTTCCTGCTCCTCCTTGGTCGGTCTGTCCCAACCCAGAAGGGGTTGGAGCTCCAGGAGCAGCTGAGGGAGCTGGGAAAGGAGCTCAGCCTGGAGAAAAGGAGGCTCAGGGGGGAATTTCTGACTCTCCAAAAGTCCCTGAATTCCTGGAGCCAGGTGGGAGTTGGGATCTGGTCACAGGGAACAGGGACAGGAAGAGAGGGAACAGCCTCAAGCTGTGCCAGATTGGAGATTGGGAAAATTCCTTCTTGGAAAGGACTGTCCAGCCCTGGCAGGGGTGGAGTCCCCATCCCTGGAGGGATTTACCAGCCCTGTGGATGTGGCACTTGGGGACATGGACACTGGTGGCCTGGGCAGTGCTGGGGAATTCGGGGGTATCCAAGGGCTTTTCCAGTCTAAATTATTCCATGACTATTCCACGATTCTACACCGACTTCAGCATCCAAAGCAGAGAGCAGGGAAGGGTCCATTCCATTTTTCCCAACGAATTTTACCTCCTACTTCCTGGGACAGGAGAAATCCCACCCACAAGCAACACCCACCTCCCCCAGCCCACCCCGACCCGTTAATCCCGATCCCACAAACGCTTCCCACGCGGAGCTCCCGGCTTGGCACACGGAGCCGCCGGAGCAGCCAAGGTAGGAAGCTGGCAGAGCCTCTTCCGGCAGCTCCCGGGATCTCACAGAGCCTGGGGGAAACATTCCCGACAAAGCAGAGCTCAGAGGGAGGGAGGGAAGCCTGTCTGGGCCCACAGCCAGGGATGGCGGGGCTGAGGGATGTGGGAAACGGGGAAGGAATGCTCAGAGGAGAGTGGGAAGGGAATGGGGTACAGCAAGGGGCTGGAGACAGGGATGCTCCAATTCCACAGGGATGTTACAATTCCACAGGCTCAGAGTGGTGCAGTGGGTCTGCATGCCCATCATAGCCCATGATCTCCCCCTTCCTTATAGGAAGGATTTCCAACCTTTCCAGGAAGGATTTCCAACCCTTCCAAGAGAGATTTCCTCCTTCTCTCTAGGAATCATTTCCCATCTCACCTGGGAAGGACTTCCCACCTCTGCAGGAGGGATTCCCAACCTTTCCAGGAAGGATTTCCAACCCTTCCAAGAGAGATTTCCTCCTTCTCTCTGGGAATCATTTCCCATCTCACCTGGGAAGGACTTCCCACCTCTGCAGGAGGGATTCCCAACCTTTCCAGGAAGGATTTCCAACCCTTCCAAGAGAGATTTCCTCCTTCTCTCTGGGAATCATTTCCCATCTCACCTGGGAAGGACTTCCCACCTCTGCAGGAGGGATTCCCAACCTTTCCAGGAAGGATTCCCAACCCTTCCAAGAGAAATTTCCCATTTCTTCCAGAAAGATTCCCACCTCTGCAGGAAGGATTCCCACCCCTCCAGGAGAGACTCCCCATCCCCTTCAGGAATAATTTCCCATCCCCTCCATTAGGTATTTCCACCTCTCTGGGGAAGATTTCCCAGCTGGGTCATACCTCTCTTCGGGACCTTCATGGCAGCAGATTCTGGGGTTTCTGGGGATGTTGTGTCCGCTCCATCCTCAAACACCTGGATCTGGAAAAAACACAACAACCATCCTTGCCCAAAATTCCCAAACAGGGAGAACCTGGGAACACATCCCTCTGGGAGCGGGTGCAGCAGAGCAGATTCCATGGTTTTGGCACAGATTTTTAATTTCATCATTCTGGCTTGGCCATCAACTTTCCTGAAAACAGGCACACAGTCCTTATTCCCATTGGGATCACAGAATATTCACACAAGCAATGAGGAAAGTCAAAGCTCTGGATCTGACAGCCTGGAATATCCATACCAGATTCAGGGATTTCTCTTTGTGAACTATTTTTGGATGCATTTTTGCTGGATAAACATGGAAAATGAGGTTGGAAGGGGTTAGATCCCTGAGAGAGAACCATCCTTGTGCCTCGGATCAACACTTCCAAAATTGTTCCTGCAGGAATTTGCCTGCTCCACACCACTTCCCATCTGTGAGCTCAGCTTAAAAATCAAAATAACCTGGGAAGCTGTCAGACAGGAATTCTATTTTGGGAAGATTCCCAACACCAGGAATGATGAAAATTGAATTAAAAGCCACAAAGAGACCAAGGAAAAAGTTATGGAAAGGAAATCATGACACCTGCAGCCATGCAGGGTGGGAATTCCGAGTGGTCTGGGGGTTTCCCAGCAGGAACAGCCTAGGAGGGAATTCCAGAGCTACTGGAGTGGCTGGGGACAGGCATAGAGCAGGGCTGGATCCAGAGTGACACTGGGAACTACCACCACAGACTGGGCACATGGTGGCCACTGAGCTCCTCTGCCCAGCAGGAGCTGAAAGCCAGCTCCAGGTGATGCCAAATTCAGGGATTTCCACACATCAGAAAAGGAACGGCCATGCTTGGAATTGCCAGCCCAGGCAGAATCAGGGAATCCTGGAATGGCTTGGGTGGGAAAGGACCTTAAATCCCACCCAGTGCCACCCCTGCCATGGACAGGGACACTTTCCAGTGTGCCAGGGTGCTCCAAGTCCCATCCCAGCTAACCCTGGACACTGCCAGGGATGGGGGATGCATCCAGCCCCATCCAGAGCCTTGTGCCCAGCACCCTCTGCCCCCCCCTGCCCCTGCCCAGAGGTGCCAGGGGTGGGGTCCCCCCTGTCTCTGTGCCCCCCAGGTGGGAGCTTGGGGACACTGGGGACCCTCCCTGTGCCTCAGGATCAGCTCTGGACCTGCTGGGACAGCCCTGCACCCACGGCTTTGCCCTGGGACAGAGGATTTAAGGGATTTGGGGAATTTGGGGGCTGTTTACCTGTCCTGCTTCCCGTCTCTGCTCCAGGTGTGTCCCGATCCATTCCCCAGCTCTGGAATTTGGGGTGGGGCTTGAGCATCACCCGCTGCACACCCAGCCCAGAGGACGAGGTGACAAAAAAGGGGAATGGCTTCCCGCTGGGAAAGGGGAGATTCGGGTGGGATATCGGGAAGGAATTCCTGGCTGTGAGGGTGAGGAGGGGCTGGGCTGGAATTCCCAGATTTGCTGTGGCTACCCCTGGATCCCTGGCAGTGTCCAAGGCCAGGCTGGATTGGATGGGGCTTGGAGCAGCCTGGGACAGTGGAAAGTGTCCCTGACTGTCCAGGGGTGGCACTGGGGGTACTTTGAGGTCCCTCCTGGTCCTGCAGACCCAACTTTTTCCACATAAATCCCTCAAAGCCTCTCCCAGCTGGAAGGAGAGGCCAAGAGAGACGGACAAAGGAGCCGGGTGCATGTGTCCAGTTTTAATGTGGGGAACTGGGAGTGTGGCAGAACAATATTTAGGAAATCTCCATGGTGATCCCAGGAAAGGAACAGAGCTCCATCCAGCAATTCCTACAAACCAACAGCGTTTGGGTTGGATAAAAACATGAAAAGCTTCCTGGTGAGTTTGCCTCCAGCTCTGGTGGGTTCAGCTCCCTGTGTTTATCCCATTACTTAAAGGATGGGGATCATTTTCCCTCATCCTGCCTCAAGCTAGTGACAAAGGGACTGAAGAAGTGAGTGGCTGGACTCCTCCTAAAGGTGTTTTCCAACCTCAGTGACTCCTGGAACCTCTCCTGGATGAGTCACTGCTGTAGCCTCTGACTATGCATGAACCAAAGGCCCTTCCAATGGACGGGACAGCAGATGCTGGGATGGACCCCAGGATCCAAATGTCCTCATTTTGTGCACGGCTTTCCTCTGTCCTCCAATCCCAAGGTCCTGGCAATGAGAGGCCATGGGGTGGGACACAAACCAGCTCTTTTTTTGCCAGGGAGAGGACAGGAGCTGGTTGGGAGGCTCCGGTGTCACCTCTCTACCCTTGGAAGGTGACACAGGGAATTAACCTGGAGGATGTTTGCTCTGGAGGGAGCTCCTGGCTCCTGCTGCAGCACACAAGCAGCAAATCTCAGCAGCTACACCCACACCATGTGTTTTATCTCCTTCCAGGTCAAAATTCCTTGGATCTGCTTTCAGGTAAACATCTGAGATCAATCCCAAACTCCACCTGAAGATCAATCCCACCTGCTGAAGGTGGTAAATACAGGACAGCACCAGGCTGGACACTTCACCGGGAAGCAGAATGGAACAACTGGGAATTCACCACGCTGTTTTCATTCCAGAACCTCAAGGAGTGTGCAGAGGGTGAAATTCCACCTGGGTTTGGAATGTGCTGCTCCCTCCCCTGTGAAGACAGATTCCCAAAACCCCCAGGGCTGTTTCCCTTTATTTTACGACCGAGCCACGATCCCGAGGATCCTGAGATCCCACTCACCTGGGACTGCCTCACGAAGATGCCGTGGTTCTCCTCGCAGGTGAAGTATTTCCTGCCCTGCACCGTGCCGTCGTTCTTGCCCTTGGCCTCATCCAGGATGACCCCAACCCATTTGCCCGTGGCAAACAGGGTGGCCCCCACGTAGGCCACGGTGCCACGGTGCCCCTTGCCGATGACCTCCACACGGGAGCCCACCTTGAGGGGCTTGCTGCCGCCATCAGCGCTCATCCTGGGCGTGCTGGAGGCCTGGAGAACAGGGAAAAGCATGGGATGGACACAAGGGTTGGATATTGGGATGGTTCATCTCCCTCTGCCCCCATTTGCCTCCTCCACCCCTTTTTATTTTGGGGAATTCCTTCCGCTCCCGAACAGGAGCCACAAACCACGGCACAGCCACCACTGATGGCTCACACACCTGATTTATCCCCTTTTATAATATTTTTATAAGCCTTGAGGGGGAAAAAAAAAAAAACACAAGAGCAGCACAGCTGGTCAGCTTTAACCAACTTGTGCTCTCTCTTTTCCCACTTGATCAGCATTCCCGTGGTTTAATTCTGTGCCCAGGAGCAGACAGGCTGTTTGGGACACAGGTCATTGTCCCATCCCTTCACACTGTCGGGATCTGGTGGACCCCGTGCCCAGACTTGGGGTATCCCACCTTGGAATGTGGGTGGGAAAGTCCAGCAGCTTTCCAGGTGGGATTGCTATTATCCACGAGAGAGGAAATGGCTTCAGGTTGTGCCAGGGGTGGTTTAGATTGGATATTGGGAAAATTCCTCCTAGGAAGGGCTCTCCAGCCCAGGGCAGTGGTGGAGTCCCCACCCCGGGAGGGATTTAAAACCTCAACAATTTCATGATCCTGTCATAAACATTACATCCATATTTATATTGCAGCAGGCACCAGGACACTCCAAGTGTGACATCCCGGGATGCACCTGGGTTCAGGTGGGGCTACTCAGGTGATTGATGCTCTTGGAGCAGCTATGAGGTGATGGATGTGAGGAACTCCATGGATACTGGAGAACCTCAGGATTACTGAAATCACATGGAAATTTGTTGGGATACATCCCCAATGCCTCCTGCACTGCGATCAGCCTGAGTAAAACAAATTAATCGTGGAATTCTGGAAAGGTTTGGGTGGGAAGGAACCTTAAAGCCCATCCTGTGCCAGCCCCTGCCATAGGCAGGGACACCTTCCACTGTCCCAGGTGGATCCAACCCCAATGTCCATCCTGCCCTTGGACACTTCCAGGGATCCAGGAGCAGCCACAGCTTCTCTGGGCACCCTGTGCAGGGCCTGCCCACCCTCCCAGCCAGGAATTCCTTCCCAATCTCCCCTTTTCCAATGGGAAGCCATTCCCTGTGTCCTGTCACTCCAAGCCCACATCCAAAGCCCCTCTCCAGATCTTCTGCAGATCCTCAAAACCCTCACACCTTTCAACCCCACTTCTTCTATCCCAGAGGGGACAGGGATGTTCCTTCCCTGTCCTGCTCAGCTCCATCTTCCCGCTCATCCCAATCTCCCAGCAAACCCCAAAACGGGACCAGTTTGGCACGTCCCCCACCCCATGTGTCACTGGTTTTGGTCATTGTGCAGAAATGTGGCATTTTGGTTGCTCTGGGCCTGGCTCCAGCCAAAGAATCTGCTCTTTATCCCAGGAAAACAGAGCCTCTTTCACCCAGAAGGTCTGGGAAAGCCCTATAGACAAACCCCAGGACACCACAGGGACATTCAGGGAATCCTCAGCCTGTGGGAGAGCCCAGGAGACTTTGGAAGCTCCTGGAATCCTAGCAAACCACCCCCTTCCCTTGCACATCACTTCCCAAGGCTGGAATGCAGAGTGAACCCACCAAGTTTGGGGTTTGGTGACAAAAACCAGGGATGCGGGCTTTCCCACAAGCCTCAATTCCAGGTTTCATCCAAACACAACTGACAGAAATCAAATGTCACAAAATAATCTTATATTAAGACCCAAAATCCATCAAACAGCAAAGAAACCCTAGACCTCAAAGGAAAAATTGAAGCTCCAGACCCAAATATCTCCCAAAGTTCTGGGAGCAACATCCTGTGAGCACCTGGAAAATCGTGTCCCGGGTGTTACGGGAAAGGAGAGCAGAACATAAAGAAAACAAGAAAAGGAAAACTCCCAAAAAAGGAAAATCCCAAATCCCCAGTAAATAGGAAGGTTCCTGGAGCAGGAGCTTTTATGCCTCCTGCTGTCCATTTGGCACCTGCAGCCAGGTAAGATCTGCTGGATGCGACACATTCCAAGCCCTGGGGGTACCTCTGGCAGTGGGAAGCCATTCCCTGTGTCCTGTCCCTCCATGCCTTGTCCCCAGTCCCTCTCCAGGTCTCCTGGAGCCCCTTCAGGCCCTGCAAGGGGCTCTGAGCTCTCCCTGGAGCCTTCCCTTCTCCAGGGGAACATTCCCAGCTCTCCCAGCCTGTCCCTGACGGACATTTGCCAACCAGCACTAATTTAATGGAAACTTTTCCCAAGACTTTCACACTTGGGAAAAGAAGGAGAGCCTAGAATGAATCTCCTCCACCCCCATCTCATCCCTCAGGACCAGGCACTGAGTCTCCACTTCCCATTTCCAGTTAATCAGAAATCAAAGTTCATCAGGTGTGTGGGACACCTGGAAGCTCAAACCTAATGGATAAATCCCCAATTGGAATTTCCACGAAGATTCAACCCGACGTGATTAATCCAGGTTACACAAGAGAAAGAAATGTCTCAGCTAAAAAGCAGGTGGGGTGGGCATTCCAATATCCCAACCTGGCCTGTGGCCAGGGATCTGGTGGCCATCCCAGGAGAGATGGACACATCTGTGGTCACACCTCCTGGCCGTGGTGACAATCCCTGAGGGACAAACATGGGGTCAGCCATCCCTGGGGACACCACAGCACAGCGGCTGGTGACACAGCCCAGAATTTCCTCAGCTTCCCAGGCCAGCTCCTCGTGGATCCCCTCAGTCCTAGGAATGGGGGGTATGAACAGTGAAGGAAGAAGATGGAGGAGCAGAACTCTGGGAAGCCACACAGGAAGAGAGAAGGGCTGAGGCCACTCACAGTGACAGCCCTGTCACCGCTCAGCCTGGAAGGGGAATAAGCTCCTCAATCCCAGTAAATGAGAAATCCAGGGATTCACAGTGAAGGCAGTGGGAGATCTGAGCAGGGCACAGGGCAAGTGCTGGGAATGGGGCAGTGAAAGGAACAACCAGGAACGCCGAACCTCTGGAGCAGCCACCAGCCCAGGAGGAGCCTGTCCCACATCCCAGAGCTCCCATCTCGCTCCAGGGACACCAGGTGAGGGACAAGCACGTGGTTGTGCTGCCACCACCACCAGAGACTGCTCCTCACAACTTCCTGCCTGGCACCGCTCCGAAATCCAGCATTTTCCCGCTTTCCCCCCTTTTTGAAGCGTGATAAGACATCCACAGCCTGTCTGCTCTGCTATGAGAAGGTCCTAGTGGCAAGGCACTGAAAACAGGATGAACTCACAGAGATTTGGGTCACCCCCCGTGCTCCAGCTAAACCAGAGGGTTTCAGTGTTCTGCTCTATCCCAGCGGATCACCCCAGGAATATTCAGTGTGTTCCTCCAGGAGTGCCTCCCCCACGCAGCTGAGACTGATGGAGCCTCAAACTGCCATTCAAAGCTCAGATCAAAAGTTTCGGGAGAATCCCGAGCAGCCAACTCTGACAAGATCCAAATTCCAGGCACGGCCCACAAAGCTGGAAGAGGGAAAGACTTGGGAAGAATTCCGGGTTTAAGCCTGGTCAGCACCGAGTCAGGATCACCCTGGGATTGAGGTGACACCAGGATGTGGCACTGGGATGAAGTCCTCACCACCATGGTGGCACTGGATTCCAGGCTGACAAAATGGGAGGGTGTGGGTGTCTCTGGACATCAGGAGCAGCATCCCCAAAACCCAGAAGGGAGATGGCCGGGGTGGCCAGTGGCTCCAGCCCCAGGAAGGGCCAGCACAGCCGTGGTCCCTGCAGTGCCCATTCCAAAATCCATGTGAGCCTAACAGGGATAATCTACTCACAGTGCTGTCCTGGGACCCTCAAAATCCCCAGGATACCCACATCTCCATCAGCCCTCGGAGCCTTCCCTGTGCCCTCATCCCCTTGGAACCCCCAGAACCCCCCCCAGGCTGTCGTGACAGAGCTGTCACAACTCAGGTTGGAATTCCAGCCCCTTCCTCCTGCTCCCCCATGGAAAACAGGGAGGTTTGGGGGGCAGGTGTGGGGCTCCAGACCTGCACAGACACACACTCACACCCTGCCAGGGTGGGCAAAAAAGGCTCCAGGCTGGGAAGTTTCCCCCAGCAATCAAATCCCTTTGGCCACAGCCCAAATCCCACCAGCTCCGGGCCTGGTATATCCCATAGCAGGCAGGACACGATGCCCACAGAGGATCTGGGGGTCCCGTGGAGAGGTGGGAAGGGTCTTCCCTCCCCACTTCCATCCTGGAGCCGCTGCCAAGTCGGCACAGCCAGGCCTGAACGCGCTGGCAGTGCCCGGCAGGGTCTGGGACACAATGTCACCGTGGTGGCCACGCAGGGACACAGCGACAGGGAGAGAAACTCCCGGGAAAGGCCTGGCCTGAGTCCGGGGGGGGCCGCTGGCACCGCACAGCACAGCCCAGGGGTAGCTGCAATACGGAAAAACCTGGAAGCGCTTGCCAGGCCCGCGGAAGGAAGCTCAGCATCGCTCCGTGCCGCCCGGAGGGAGGGGAGCCCGCGGCAGGCAGCAAAACACGCCGGGATCTTTGTGCTGAGCAGCCCCGGCAAGGCTATGCCAGAGCCAGGGAAGAGGCTGAAGCGGAGCCGGGGTAATTAATGGCAGTAATGAATTAGGGTAATCACCCCCACGGGCAGCTAACTCCGGCCAAAAGACACGGCCTTGGTGCGAACCGGAGCATCCACCTCCCCTCCCGGCATTATTGTCAGCAGAGAGAGAGGTGCCAGCCACATTCCGGGGATACGGGAGCACAACCGAGATTTCCCTACAAAACCCAGCTATTTTCGCTGAGACAGCGTCGCGATCTGTCGCGATAGGAGCTGTTGAGTCAGCCCTCCCACCCACCCACCCCCCCCTTACCCGGCCGGCCGTGTGCCTCCTGCCCTGGGCCATGCTGCTGCGCTCCAGAGATTCCCGATTTGCAACCGGCAGCTCTCTCCCCCAGCTCACAGCCGGCAGCATCCAGCGGCGCTTCCCAGCGTCCCGGCCGATCCCAGCATCCCCGAGCCCCCCCCCCCCTCCCCTCCCCCGAAGCTCTGCCGGGCGGTACAAGAGGGGAGGGAAGCCCTTTTCTGGGCGAGGATGCTCCGAGGGAGGGATACAGAGAATTCCAGCGCTGCCGATGGAGCCACTCTGCGCCAGTGCCGCTCCAGACTTGTCACGGCGCCGGAGGCTCGCTGGGTCCTAAAGCTCCCCGCAGGAGGAGGTACCGGGCCACTCCAGGCCTCCTCTTGCTCGCCCTGTGGTGGCCACTAGGCAGGGATACCCCAAATTTCCCCCGCACGGCGCCCGCCGTGACCCCAGCCAAGGTTTGCCCCACTTGCTCTTCCCTTCATGGAGAATTTTGAGGAAAAACAACGCCCTTGGAGCGGGGGTTTGTCCCAAATCCCCGGGAGCAGCACCCGTGGGGTGGATGGAGGCCAAGGGGTTAATTACGGGCAGCTTGAATGATCGCTAATTGTCCTGCTCCTGGCTGTGACAGGTGACACTGTGTCCCATTGTTCCTGGCCGAGCTGACAGATCCCAAATAAACGCCCTCACCCCTCTTCTGGGCACTGTTCCCGGTGCTATTCAGGCTAACAAGGGGATTTGGGAGTCACCAGGACTGGCCACTGCCCCACATTCCAAGCCCGGGATCCCAAAACATGGAAGCACCCCCAAAAACACAGAATATCCCGAGCTGGAAGGGAGCCACAGAATCACGGATCCAACTCCTTCCCAATTACAACAATCCCACTCTGTCCCTGAGAGCGTTGTTCAAACATTCCTGGAGCTCTGGCAGCCTCAGGGAAGGAGCTTTAACAACGCACAACTGGGATAAACAACACAAAACCCAGCTGGAATCTGGGAATTTCTCACTGGGACCACTAGGATCTCAACCAGAGTAACCTCAGTTATTGAACCTGCTGGTCATAGGAGCTCCAGCTGCTTCCCCTCTCCATGCTGGTTTAAAGGAAACTTTACACACACAGAATTCTCCAAAAACCTACAAAGAGGATGAGCTCCTTCCATTCAGCCTCAGATTCTAAACCAGTTTAGAAGATTTAGAAAATCTGAATTATTTTATCCACAGAAGGAGAAACCTTCTCCACCACTGGAAGCTCACCTTGCTTCCCTGCCAGAATCTGGGAGCAAATATCACCTCTGTCACCTATTTAAGGACTCACGGAATGGTTTGGATAGGAAGAAACCTTAAATCCCAACAATTCCAACCCCTGCCATGGGCAGGGACACCTTCCACTAGCTCAGGTTGTTCCAAGCCCTGTCCAGCCTGGCCTTGGACACTTCCAGGGACCCAGGGGCAACCTCAGCTTCTCGGGACAACTTGCGCAACCAGCTCCCTCAGAGAGAAGGATTTCTGCCTAATTCCTAAATTCTGAAAGATTTCTGCTCTTCCTCTCTCTTGCAGGGTCCTCCTCTGGAATCCTGGCTGATCCCAGAGCCAGGGAGCAGCCAGGAGGGGAACAAGAGCCATGGACACAAACACTTGGAAGGTGCTCAGCACACAGAGCGACGGCGGGGGCTGTGCTCCAAGGAGAGGCTGGAATGCCAAGAGGGAACTCAAATTCAAGAAAGCTTCCTCTAAGTGCAAGGAAAACTGGGAAACAGGCATGGAATTTCAGCAGGAATTCACATGGGAGGAAGGGTGAGCTCTGGGAGCACCCCCTCAGAGGATGGGAACTCCCCACTGCTCTTCCCACAGAGCTCTGGGAACAGCAGGACAAGCCCAAAACCAGGAAAACACCAGGGAATACCAGACAGGCTTTGCTCCCAGGTGGAGCAGAAGAGCAGTTGTTAATTTCAAAAGAAAATTATGAACGTCACATGGCTCCTTCTCCTCCTCCTCAGTCAGTTTTCTGTGTTAAACTGAAGCACAAAAGAGTTTTTTCCACACAAATACAATTTGATGGGATGGTTTGGGATGGGGGGGGGGGGGACATCAAAACCCACCCAGAGCCACCCCCTTCCATGGGCAGGGACACCTTCCACTATCCCAGGTTGCTCCAAGCCCCATCCAACCTGGCCTGGAACATTTCCAGGGATTCAGGGGCAGCCACAGCTTCTCTGGGAAACCTGTGTTGAAAATCATAGAATCAGCTTTAAGACGGAAAAGCTTTTTTTAAAGTCATGGATATCCCACTGGCACCTCCTGGGATATCCCGTTCCCTAACACAACAAAATCACAAGCACCACTCATCATCACCTGTTTTATTTACTACTTGGATCTGGGATGAAAATGAATCCCTGAGGGACAGAATCCTAGGAAATCTTGAGCTGGGAAAGATCCACAAGGATCCTGAGCTTAAGCACCAAGCTGAAGTAGGGCAGGAGCTTTTTAAGTGCCTAAATTAAGGGGATATGGGAAATTTTGGTAATTAAAGTTCTGTGAGATGATCCAGAGCCCTGTGGGAAAACCCCAACCTCCAAGAGGGCTTTGGCTGCTCCACCCTCACCACAATCTATGGATGTGGGGCCAAACCTGCTCTGTACAAAGGAGAATAATCCCAATTTTCCCCCAGACTTGGGCACTGCCATGTTGGGATGAAGTGATGCTCCAGCTGAAAAAATCCCCAAGATAATAAACAATCCTGGAACCTCCAGGAACTTCCCTTTTCCAGGGAAACACACCCAAAATCTGATTAAACCTCTGAAATAAATTTCTTGGTGCACTGAGCAAGGATGGGACAGGCACAGGGGACACCTGGCACAGAAAGCAGGACCCCATCCCAGCCCCATCCCAGGTATTTTGGGATTTATCAGGAACATCACATACCACAGGCACTGCCTTGTGCTACCACTGCTGCTCAGCACATCTCCAGAGCTGTGGGATGTACTGGGATGGACACTGGGATGGACACTGGGATGGAGCAGCCCAGAGCATCCTCAGGGTCACACCTGGCTGGGGCTGGAGCAATCCTCGCTCTCCTGGGAGGAAGTACACGGTGTCACAGAGCTCCAGAGATTCCCAGTGCCATCCATGCCACTTCCCAGAGATTCCCAGGCCATGGATTCTCCCACAGACCACCCCAGTCATCGCTCTGCAGGATCCACACAGATTTCCTGCTGCCCAAACTCTCTCTCTAATTCTTCATCAGAGAGAAAAGAACTGCAGAAATATCCTCCCTCAACCTCCAGGCTTTTCCCTGGGATCTGGGATACAAGCCAGCCCCTGCTGAGCAGCTGGAACACCCCCAGTTCAGGGAGCATGAGGAAGAGGGAGGTTAAAAATCTTCAGAAACTCCCAGTGTTTATCCAGCAGGAGCAATATTCCAACTTATTGCATTTTGATATATTATTTACACACATCTCCTGGTGAAATTCCTCCACAAAGCTGATTCTGGGGTTGGGAACAGCTTGAGTTTGTCAGGAAACTGAGTTCAGGAGAGAAAACCTAAACTAGTATTTGGGGTTTGTTCTTTAATGAGTCAAAATAAACCCAGACCGAGTTTAAGACTTCTTTTAATTCCCCTCCAAGCCCTGAACAGTCCCAGGGGAGGGGACCCCAAAAGTCCCCCTGCAGAGGGAAATCAGAATCCTGGAGTCATGGAATGGTTTGGGTTGGAAGGGACCTCAAAGTTCATCCAGTGCTACCCCCTTCCACTGTCCCAGGTGGATCCAACCTGCCCTTGGACACTGCCAGGGATCCAGGGGCAGCCACAGCAAATCTGGGAATTCCAGCCCAGCCCCTCCCCACCCTCCCAGGCAGGAATTCCTTCCCAAGATCCCAGCCCAGTGTCCCCTTTCCCAGTGGGAAGCCATTCCTATTGTCCTGTCCCTCCAGCCCTTGTCCAAAGTCCCCCTCTGCAGAGCTGGACCAGCTCCTCCCAAATTAGGGACATCCACCCCCCAAAATGAGGCCACCCAGCCAGCTCGCTTGGGAATAACACAAACTGGAGGGGGGGAAACGGTGTCACCTACTGGGACCTCACACCAATTTCCATGGAACTCTGGCATGGCTTAGGGTGAAAATTCCTCAGAGACCAAGTCCAACCATTCCCCCAGCACTGCCCAGGCCACCAGCGTCCACATCCCCAAGTGCCACACCCACAGGGCTGTTAAATCCCTCCAGCGACGGAGAATTAACCACCGCCAGGGCTGGACAACCCTTTCCACGAAGGAATTTTCCCAATATCCAACCCGAACCCGAGACTGTTCCCTCTCATCCGTTCTCCGCCAGCAGAACCCGACCCTTCCCGCCTCCTGTCAGGGAATTGTGCAGAATCAGAAGGTCCCTCCCAATCCACTTTTTCCCCCCTCGGGACCTCATTCCAGGTGATGCCGGCGCTAGGACCCGGAGCTGGAGCCTGCGCCCTGCACGGCTGCACCACCGCAGCCCCCGCAGCCCCCTCCTTCCCACCCCCGACCCCGCGGGATCATCCCGGGCATCCCGGCATTCCCGGCTCCGCCGTGGGATCGAGGATGCTCCGTAGCCACAGCAACGTCCGGACACTGCCGAGGATGCAGCGGGAGGTCAGTGGATTTCAGCTCATCCCCATCTCCCACACCCCGCGGGATTCCCGGCTGATTCCAACTGGGATCATTCCCAGGAAAAGCTGATTTAACCGCTCGGTCCTCGGGGAATGGGAGCGACAGAGCTGCTCGTTCCATGCGGGACATCGCTAAGATGCCGGAGTAGAAATCCCTGGATTTCCACCCTCCCAAACACCCTCGGATCTTGCTCCGAGCAATCCTCAGCTTTAAACTTTATTCCCTCGTTCCTTATGGAATTCCTGATCAGTCCCTTTCTCTCAGAGGGCTGGTAAATGAGGGCATGGAGCGTGGGGGGGGGTTGGGGAAGAATATCCAGGGCTGCAAGTCATTCCATAATCCACAAACCCCAATCCATCAAAGCCCAAATCCCTCCAAAAAAACCCAATCCATCAAAACCCCAATCCCTGGAAAACCTGGGAGCAGAGCTCTCTGCACCATGCCAAGGGAACAATCCAGCTGTGGCACGCAGTTCCCACATCCCTGCCATCCTCACCACCCATGCCCTTCCCTGTTTTCCATTCTTTACGCATTTGCCTCTGGAAAACTCAGGAATAGGTGTGAAAACCCTCCCAAAATTTTGCTTCAGCGGTTCCTGGGTGGGATTTGAGGCTCTGGAGAATCAGCACAACGTGACAACCCCAGAATCCAGACACTCCCTACACTGAAATCCATTAAAACTCCTCCTTTTCCCCCTTAAATACACCGAAGGAATTTAATCCTTGTGTTTATTCCCAAAGCCACCATGCAGCTCCGCGTTTGGGAATGGAGGGAGAAAGGAAAGAACGAAGGAATCGCTCCAAGGTCACCTGGGAAGGTGACAAACACCCAGCACATTCCAGGAATTCCCAATGAGCTCGAACAGACCGGGAATTTTTAAAAACCAACATGGGAACCCAAAAATGCTGCATGAAATTGGGGCCCATCTGCTGTGGAACAGCCCAGGAAGGTCCCTCCTGACAGGAATTCTGGAATTTCCTGACCAGTCCAGAGGCAGGGATGGCACCAGTGGAGCCACCGGGACCAATGCGTCTCACACAGGTAAATGGCCCTGCCTGCATTCCGTCCCTTAATTAATCATTATTCATTAAGTGATCCGAGTAATTAATTATTCATATTGTGCTAATGAGGGACGGTCGTGCTCTGCCAGAATTCCCAGCACACAGAATCCCCTGCTGGAAGATCCTGTGCTTTTCCTGGATCCAGGACTGGAAATATCCATTCATGCCAAGCCTGCCACGCTTAATGAGCCCCCCCCGCCCCCACCTCCAATTAGCCCGGGCATTAATTCATTAATTACTCCTCGAGACTGAATCATTCCTACCCTGCCTCCAGATCAAACCTTCCCAATCCCGCACAGAAAGCACCACCCTCATCCCATTACTGACCACCCCTCACACGGAACCCAAACACCCCCCAAAAAACCCTAAATCCTCCCTAAACACCTCCCTAGACCCCTAAATGCCCTCAAATGCCCCTAATTCTCTCCCAAACACCCACACAGACACCTCCACACTCCCATAAAATGCACACAGACCCCGAACACCCCCACAGATTCATCCATCCACCCCTAAATCACCCCAAAAACACCCCCGTACCCACGTCAAGATCCGCATAAACCCCTCTAGAGCCTCACAAATCCCTCACACAGACCCACCCACCCCCCCCCAACACCCCCAAAGAGCACATACATCCACGCAGAGCCCCAGAAATTCTTCACACTGACCCCAAAGACTCCCCAGGCCTCTTGGAATCGCTCACGCATCCCTCCATAAATCCCTAAACCTTCTCCAACATCGCCACGGGCGCCTCTAAATCCCCCTAAAACCCTCACACGGACCCCCCCCCCACACACACACGTACAGACCCCACCACTCCTTTAAAACCCCGCATACACCCCAAACCCCTCACCCAGACCCCCAAATCACCCCTTTACACCCCCTCAACCCCCTCCCAACACCCCTTTATACCCCCATACCACCCACACACAAAACCCCAGACCCCCCACAACGAAGGACGCTTAGCATCCCACCAACAACTCGACACCTCTCTCTTTCTCCCCCAACCCTAAATCAAACATCTCACGCCATTCCCGGGACATTTCGGCAACCCCCGATTCCAACCCCCATAACCAGGCCTTCCCCGGTACCTCCGGCCCGGCCGCTCCCGTTACCGTCGACCCCACCCGACAAAAGGACCCCAATGGGCTGCCCCACACCGTGCCTGACGCCCAGCGCGGCCGTACGGCCGCGCTGGGCGTCAGGCACGGTGTGGGGCAGCCCTCCGGGGCAATAAGGGCGGAAGGGTCTTCACTGTTTGCGCATGCGCAATATGCAAATCGAAGCCAAGAAAAGGGTGGAGTCGAGTAATGGCGGGGCCAGATCCGGGGAGGAGGATGAGGAGGAAAACGAGAGGGAGGAGAAAACAACGCGATGTGGACGGGGAGGAGACTCAACTGGGAGGCTCTGGTGAGTGCTTCAGATCTGGTACGGCTCGCCTACAGTAAGGGGGTGGTGGTAGGAGGTGTTGCTATGGAAACGCGTGGTTTGTTCCCTGCGCTTGGTTGGGATGGGGTCCCGAGTTTGGTTCTTTCTGGTCGTGATTTCGGGACTGGGGCAGCGTAGGGGCCGGGGAGAGGCGATCCCTTAAAGGGTTGGCCGAGGGTTCCCCAGGATGGGTCTCTGAGGGGGGGATCCCAAGGTGAGGTCCCCGAGGACGGATCCCCAAGGAGATGCTGGCTCGAGGAGGGTTCCCTAAGGATGGGGTCCCCAAAGCCGCCGATGGAAGAGAGGGAATCCCTTTCCTTGGAATTTCCCCGCTGGATCCGAGCCGGTTCTACGCCCTCCCCAATCCCCCATTTCCGTGTCCCATCCCAGTGCTTCCCAATCCCCTGTAGTGACATCCCGTGTCCCTCGGCTGTGCCGGGGTGACAGTGACAGAGGGACATGGCCCTGCCATGATTGCTCACCGTGCCCGCGTCCCGAGCTCCCGTGTTCCAGAGCTCTTTCCATTCCCTCCGGTGTGTGCCTGAGCTGCTGCCCAGAGTGACATTTCCCAATTCCCAAGGGTCTCCTCCTGGCCCAGAGGGTCTTTTCCCATTTCCCGGGGTTCTTTTCCCATTTCCCGGGGTTCTTTTCCCATTTCCCGGGGTTCTTTTTCCTAGTCCACGGGGGTCTCCTCCTTTCTTCCAGGGTCTTTTCCCAGTCTCCAAGGACCTTTTCCTGATCCTGAAAGGGTTATTTCCCAGTTCCCGTGGTCCCATGCTCCCTTTCTCCAGTTTCCAGCCCCTTTCCCCATCCCAGTTACCCTTCCCCGCTGCACTGGGATGTCTTCTGAGGAATCCAGGAACCTGGATTTGGTGTGGGGCTAGGACTTTCATTATCCCTTCAGGAATCGTCCCCTCGTTTATTGCTGAATTCCAAGGATACCACAGCCAGCTCCACCGCCCAGGCGTCCCGGTTAAAACCGGATTAATTCCCGGAACCGAGGGATCCCGTCCCGGAGCCGCCGGTGCCTGCCGGGAGCTGCGAGTGAGATTTGGGATGTCCGGGAGGAGTTTCCGGGGACTGAGCCGCCGGACCCGGTGCCGGTTCATCCCTGGATCGCGGCGGGATTCTCGCCGGGAACAGAGTGAAACCGGAACCGGCACCGGCACCGGACGGTTTCTAAGCCAGTTTGGGGCAAGTGGCCTCAAAATGAGGTCGGGCTGTGACGGGTGGCGGTGCCTCGTCCTGTCTCTGAGTGTCCCATCCCCCCAGCGGTGGTTGTCCCTGACTGTCCCTGTCCCAAGTCAATGCCCCATCAGGTAATCCCTGACTGTCCTTGTCCCCATCCCTGTCCCCAGGCGATGCCCTGGTGGCTGTCCCTGACTGTCCCTTTCCCTGACTATCCCTGTCTCAGAAATGCCCCCGGCAGTGGGAAATGCCCATGGTGGTTGTCCCTGACTGTCCCTGTCCCAGGGATGCCCCGAGGGTAGGCAGTGCCCATGGTGGCTGTCCCTGACTGTCCCTGTCCCTATCCCAGGGATGCCCCAGCGACGGGCAGTGCCCAAGCTGACCACACTGTGCCTGCAGAACCTGGCCCAACACATGCAGAGCTTCTGGGCCAAGGACTACAGTGACAACTACCTGGATGAGTACAAGTTCCGCTTCCTCGTGGGCCCCTTCAACGACCTGGGTGAGGTCTGGGGGATGGTTCAGGCCACTGGGGTACCCCCGTGGGGGCATCTGGGGGTCCCAGGACTCGCTGAAGCCCCTGTTTCCCCCCAGCCTCAGGGCTGGTGCAGGAGCTGCTGCAGCTGCTGGGGACGAGCCGGCGGTTGTCACGTGCAGCGCTGCACCTGCTGCTGCTGCCACACCTGCGCCAGCTCAGCCTGCGACCCTGCCCCACGCTCGCCAACAACGCCCTGGGGCACCTCATCGTCCTGCGCTGCCAGGTGGGCAGAGGGGATTGGGGATGAGGGTGCCCACCTGCTGTGGGGGTGGGAGAGCGGGGCAGGGGTGCCACGGTCTGCGGGAGTGAGACTGGGAGTGACATTTGTGGGGTTGGGGGTGCCTGCCCTCTATGGGGTGGGGGGAGCAGGGCAGGGGGTGTTATGGTCTATGAGGCTGGGTGTGACCACCCTCTAAGGAGATGGGACAGTGGGATGGGAGTGCCCATCCTCTGTGGGGTTAGGGATACCCACCTTCCATGGGGTAAGGGGAATAGAGCTGGGAGTGCTCAACATCCATAGGGCTGGGGATGCCCACCATCAATGGGGTGGGGAATTAGGCTGGGGATTCCATCTTCTGTGGAGCTGACGGTCCATGGGCCGAGGGACTGGGGCAGGAGGAGCAGTCAAGACGTGCCCACCTCTGAGTCTTGAGTTGCCCACTCTCTGTGGGACAGGGGGGCGAGAGTGGCATCCGTGCCCCTCCTGCCCACCCCACTCAGGGTCTCCCCGTGTGGCTGCAGGGCCTGACCGTGCTGGACCTGGGGGGCTGCGGGCGGCTCTCGCCATCCGTGCTGGTGGACCTGGCCGAGGGGCTGCCGCAATTGAGCCGCCTGGGGCTGGCCCACACCCAGGCCAATGTCCAGGTGCTCTCGGCCGTGGGCTCCTGCTGTCGCCACCTGCGGGAGCTCGATGTGAGCGGCTGCAAGAAGGTGACACCGCGTGCCTTGCGGCACTTGGGCTACGACCCCCTGGCACGCACCCCGGGATGCTCCATGCTCCGTGTCCTGCTAGCCCGTGACCTGGAGCACGCCGGGGATGGGAACATGGTGGCTGCTGTGGCCTTCCTGCTGCTGGCCCTGCCATACCTGGAGGTGCTGGCACACAGTGCCCTGCCGGATGCGCTCCGGCTGCTCCACTCGCGGCAGCTGGACGGCACCAAGGACTCAGAGGGTTTCCCCTCTCTGAAGGAGCTGGCTGCGGCAGAGGGACCCTTGCTCATGCTGGCCCTGCGGCACCTGGAGGAGGTGGAGGAGGATGTCCTGTGCACCGTCCGTGCCGTGTGTCCCAGGGCTGAGGAGGTCAGCGTGTGGCTGGGGGACAGTCCCAGCCCCTCAGTGCTTCAGGAGTTGCAGGGCTGGAAGTGCCTGTCCCGGCTGACGCTGGGCTGCTCTGGGCGGCACGGCCGGGCACTGGCAGAGGTGCTGCCCCTGGCACAGGGCCTGGGCACTCACCTGCACACCCTGACCCTGCACGGCTTCAGCTGCCGTGACCCGCTCTCGCTGCCCACATTGCTCGCCAGCTGCCCCTGCCTGCAGAGCTTCAGCGCTGAGCTGGAAGTTCCACCGGATCCCCACGCTCACGACGAGCCTCCCGAGGAACCCCCAGACTCGCCACCAGGCTGGGCCACCGACCTGCTGCCCCGCGGGCTACCCCGGCTCCAGAGCTTCTCGCTGACCCTGGCCGGACCCGTGCCGGCCGCGCACCGGCCAGTGCTGAGCTCTACGCTGGCCTCGCTGCTGTGCGAGGCCCCTCAGCTGCGGACCCTGCGCCTGCTGGCCGTGCCCTTCCCTCTGGATTCGGTGCTGGAGCCGGCGCTGGCAGGGCCCGCGCTGCAGGAGCTGCGGGAGCTGTCGCTGGCCGAGAGCCGCGTGTCCCCCGGTGCCGTGTGGCAACTGCTGGGCTCCGACGGGCCCCTGCGGCGCCTGGACCTGTCCCGCTGCCCTGACATCCACCGGCGTGACTACGACAGCTTCCAGCAAGCCGTGAGGAAGCAGCGGCTGGATCTGGACATCAGCTGGGAGTAGCGGCGCGTGTGACGCCGGGGTTTTTAATAAAATTCGCGTTTACACCTGGCCTGCACCGTGTTGTCCCCCCCGGCAGCACAGGGTGGGCACAGGGGGAGCAGAGCGGTGTCCGTGTCCCCCTTCCCGTTGTGCTGAGGGGTGACATCCTGGTGGCTCAGTCCTGCTCCGTGAGCCCCGTCAGCCTCTCCGATGCTTCCCAGAGTTTCCGTGCCAGCGCGGCATCGCGGGCGGCAGTGGAAGGCAGCGCCAGCTGGCAGCTGCTGTCGAAGTATTTCCCGGTGATGCCCGCAGCTTCCTCCGAGATGGCGCAGAAGATGGTGCTGGCAGCACCCTGCTCGGCCGACTGTGGGGAACAGGGGTGAGGGGGGAGTCTGTCACCCCCCCCACCCACCCCTTTGGCCCCGGGATGGGCAGGACCCGGCCCCACTCACCATCATGAAGGGGCGGAGGAGGCTGAAGAGTGCCCGCACGGGCCAGCTGAAGTGGCGCATGATGCTGGTGCTCACCACGCCGGGGCTCAGCGCGTTGGCCGTCACCCCTGCCAGGCCGCACCGTCAGCAGTGTGGGGTATCCCGGGGACCCCAAATCCCTCTGGGAGCAGCAGGAGCAGCCCCCAGCCTGCCCTCAGCCTGGGGCTCTGCCACCCTTGGGAGTCTCTAACCTATGTCAGACCCCCCCCGACCCCCCCCCCTCCCCCCCAGCTCCACCAGCAGTTCCTGAGACCCAGAACAGGAGCACAGAGTTGGGACAGGGGATGTCCCCAAGGTGCCACATGGCACGGCTGAGCCTGGCACGGCCCAGCACCCACCTGTGCCCTGCAGGCGCCGTGCCAGCTCGGCGGTGAAGAGCACGTTCATCAACTTCGTGCTGTTGTAGGCAGCATCGTACCCGCCCGGGCACCTCTGCCCCGTCAGGAACCCGCTGTCAGCCGTGCCCACGCTGTGCCGGAACGACGACACGTTGACCACCCGAGCGGGTGCTGAGGCTTTCAGGAGGTCTGTGCAGAGCAGGGGCTGAGCGGGGAGGAGTCCCATGAGCTTTCCCCCCCCCCCCCCCCCCCCAACTCCCCCAACCCTCGCACTCACCCAGGAGCAGGTTGGTGAGCAGGAACGGGCCCAGGTAATTGGTGGTGAAGGTTTGCTCCAAGCCCTCCGATGTGATGGCAAAGGGCAGCCCTGGAAAGGAGGGTGGAGAGTACTGTGGGGCATCAGGATGGGGTGCTGGACCCCTGTTGAAGCTGCAGGGTCTCGCCTGGCACATACCGGTGACGCCGGCGTTGTTCACCAGCACGTCCAGCCGCGATTCCTCACGCAGCACAGCGCTGGCAAAGGCGCGCACCGAGGCCAGCGAGCCGGTGTCCAGCAGCCTCAGCACCACCGCCGGGTTCCCGGTGGCCGCCCGGATCTCCTCCACGGCCGCCTGGCCCCGCTCCCAATTTCGGCATGCCAGGATGGTGCGGGCGTTCCGGCGTGCCAGGTCCATGGCCACGCACTTGCCAATGCCTGCGGAACATGGAGTGGGTGTGGGCAGATCCCAGCCAGATCCCTTTGGTGAGGGGTCCCCGTGGGTCTGTGCCCCTGTCCCCGGGGTTTGGGCAGCCCCTGCCACAGCCAAAAGCACCCAGCAGGAAATTATGGGCACTGGAGTGGGAATAGAACCCAGCACGTGTGGGGCTGCTCTGCCCCTGGGTTCATGTGGACATCCCAATCCCAGCCTGTGTGTGCCAACATCCCCAGCAGTGCCAACCCAACCACATGCTTGGCAGCGGAGCACAGGTGGGAGCAGTGACCCCATCCGTGGTGTGACATGGTGGCCGTGGTGGCCAGTGCCGTGGTGGCCTTGTCTGTCAGTCATTAACAGGGCCGAGATGGAGTCCAGCCTCAGAAGGTGGGCAGGGGGCTCCAGGAGCACACTGTGGGTGCCCAGGGACCGGCCACCACCTGCTTCTGCAGTCATTTGCACTCCCAAAGCAGGGACTGGGGCCCTGTGCTGGCGAAGGGACAGCCACGTCCCCTGCATGTCACCCCACAGCCATCACATCATCACCCACACACGTGTCCCTGCCACCCATCCCTGCTCACCGCTGTTGGCTCCTGTGACAATCACTGTCTTGCCCGTCAGGTCGGTGGAACACTTGCAGGGCTCCCAGGGGCTTCTGCGCGTGGCCCAGAGCAGCAGGGCCAGGAGCAGGAACAACAGGAGCCACCACGGGGGCCTCAGGGTCCCCAGCAGCTCCATGGCTGGGCGCAGGATGGGGTTGGGGACAGAGGTCACAGCAGGACCTTTGCCCAGCCAGCAGCGTGGCACAGCACGAGTCCCTCTGCTCGCTGCTGGGAGCAGAGGAGGGACAGCAGAGTGGCTGGAGCAGGCAGAAAGGTGAGCCACGTGTCTCCTATGCCACCCCACTATCTCCTGTGCCACGCTGCCAGTGAATGACAGTTAATTTACTTCCTTTAATAAGCTCTCTATGTTGTAAAACCACAGGTGTAACTCTGTTCCAACATGTTCAGATTTGCCCAGCCTGGACTGAAAAAGATGTTTTCCATCCCAATGTTCCTCTGAGGTGTTGAGTAACAAGGGAGGAATTGCAGCAGAACAAAAAAAAAAAAAACGGGGTCACAAATAGGACTGGTGATTTTGGGGTTACTTGTCTTGTAGGGCCACCAGAGTGGACCCTCGACGAGCACTGAATTAAGACCCGAGCGCGCGATGGTGAAACCACTCTCACGCTAATTAGGAACTCTAAACCACGCCGGCTCCATCATCTTTTACTAATGAGGAACCGAAAGCCACACCTAAGGCCTCATGTGGTGCTAAAAAAGAACTGAAAAGCACGCCCGCTGTCACATCTCATGCAAATGAGCTGAAAACCACGCCTACTCCTCAAATGCTAATGAGGGTCTCTATAAATACAACTCAGGCAGTGGCTCAGGGACATGGAAAGATCCCTGTGTCGCATCCCTGTCCCCGGTGCCACCTCAGTGTCCCCGGTGCCACCCCAGGGCTGCTCGCCCTCACCCCTCGGTGTGGCTACAGGAGGGGCGATGCCCCCCGTGCTGTCCAAAGTCCCCGTCCTGCAGTGCGGGGTCACTCGGACACTCCAGGGCTGGAGCACGTCCCTGCGGGAGCAAGGACCTTCAGGAGTGGCCCAGCGGGCGAGGACAGTCCCAGAGAGAGACCCCGAGCTGCGCCCGGAGCTGCCGGGAAAGCAGAGGAGGCTCCGGGCAGCTTCTGCCCGCCCTGTCCCGCCGGAGCAGTCCCGACCCGGGGTCCCCGTTCTCCAGGACGGAGAGCTCACGGGACGAAGCCACACGTGTCACATCCCCCTTATTCCTCATTTGGGGACAAAGGGATTGCGGGAACCAGCCACGTATGGGTCCGGGCGCTGGTGGCACCATGAGTGCAGCTCCCGGTGCTCCCGGAGCGGCTCCGGTGGGACCGCCGGGTCCCCGGCCGGGTGAGGAAAACTCATTTAAAGGTTTTTTATTTACTTCTGGGTTTTTTTCAGCAGCGCTGGCAAGGAACCCCGAGGTCCGGGGGAACCGCATGGTGCCGTGGCCGGTGCCATTTCCTGCTCCGGTACGACACGGGGTGCCGAGGAGACCCAATGGACCGGGGATACTCCCGGCGCTGGGACAGCCCCCGGGAGCCGCCGCATTCCCAGCGGGTTTTCCAGCTGCTCCTCTCCATCACTGTACTCTGAGATCAGGCACTCCGGGGAGGGCAGAATGGGCTTCAGCTCCTTCTCCGCCCTTCTCATCTCCTCGTCCTCCTCCTGCTCGCCGTTCCCGTGCCCGCCGCGCCACACCGGGGCCGGCCCGCGCCGCTCGCTGTTGCCCCAGCGCACGGTGACACCGGGTGCCAACCGAACCGAGGCCAGCCAGGGGTCACACAGCTGCGGCTCGCCCTTGGGAGCCCGCCCGGCTACCGGGAGGACCTGCCGGTTGCCAGACGGGATTATCCGGGACCGCGAGCCTACCGGCCGCGCCCGCTCGGGCTCAGTGGTCACGTCTATCACCTTCACTTTGGGCAACACCCAGCGAGCGGCATCGCGGCGGGCACCCAGCCTGGGCACCCCGGTGCCGCGGGAGGATCTGCGCGGCAGGACCGATGCCAGGCTCGTGCGGGAGGAGGGAGGGGCCGGTGGCACTCGGGTACCGACTGCTGCCGTACCCTCTCGGGACTCCCGTGGTGCCTGCGCTGGGGGTTGCGAAGGCACGGCCGGAGCAGGAGCTGGGGGTCGGGACGCGTCCAGCGGGGCCGGGCGGGGTCGCTGGGGCCGGGAGAAGCGGTGGGCCCTCCTGGGGGACCGGGGAGCGATGGGCGGCTCCGGCTGGGGTGGCTCTGTCACGGGCACGGCGGTGACAGCGCCGAGAACCTGAGCGGAAGGAGCTGCGGCTGCTGCAGAGGGGGACTGGCACGGCGGCATCGCAGCGGGGACCTGTCCGGGGGACAAAAGAGACCCGGTGTGGGTGTCGGGGTCGCCTGTGAGGTGACCCGGGTGTCTCATGGCCCCGGAGCCGCTGGGGCTCAGCCCGAGAGGTGATCGGGGCACGTCTCACCTCGACCGGGGACAAAGGGACATCGGGGAGGGAGACAGCGTCGCGGACCTCGCCGGGACACGCGAGCGGACCTTCTTCAGCCTCGGCTGTCACGGAGAGATCCTTGGACGGGACCTATCGGGGGGGCAGAGGGGACCCGGTGTGGGTGACACCGTAAGTCCCACGGCCCGGGCGTGTTCCGGGGGAGTGGTCGGGGAAGCGGTCGGGGAACGTCTCACCTCTTCCGAGGGTAGAGGGACATCCGTGACGGAGACAACGCCCGGTGTACAGGAGTCCCAGTGACTGGTTTGGGGCTCCTCGTCCTCGCTCCAGACTCCGTCACGTTCGGGATCCGGATCCCCCGCGCGGTCCGGGTCCCCGTCGTCCCGCACCAGGAACCGCCACTCAGCGACGAACAGGATGGCGTCCCGCGCCCGCGACACCGCGAAGGGCACCCGCTGCAGAGACAGGGCTGAGACCCCAGCTCAACTCCCAGCCCCTCCCGGACCCCCCCAAATCATGGGGGAAGGGGAGGTGCGGTCTTTCACCTGCCGTGCCACGGCCGCCAGCGCGCACGCGGTCAGCACCCGGTCCAGGAGATCTTCCAGGATGGGCCCGACGTCCAAGGGTTCCTTTGGCAGGGACGCCTCATCCGGGGACGGGGGAGGCTGGATCTGGCTCCGGCCGGGGGTTTTGGAGGATTTCTTGGACTGCTGGGACTGGCCTCGGACTGGTGTGCGCGACTTGTCCAGTTTCGATTTGGCACCCGTGCCGCGGGATTTCCTTTTCTGCACCAGGACAGAGACCCCCACCAGCCCAGTGCACCCCAGTATAGCCCAGTACACCCCCACGCAGCCCAGCGTGGCCAGTCAGCTCACCCCAGTATAGCCCAGTACATCCCAACTCACCCCGGCATGACCCCCCAGTTCATTGCAGGACATCCCAACCTGCCCCAGTAAGGCCCTCCAGCTCATCCCAGTACATCCCAGCCCAACCCAGCATGGCCCCCTAGCTCACCCCAGTACATCCCAGTAGGTCCCAGCCCACCCCAACACGGCCCTCCAGCTCATCCCAGTACATCCCAGTATACCCCAGTACACCCCAAGTCCCCACATCCCCCAGCTCATCCCAGCCAACATTGGCCCCCTTTGCCCCGCTTTGCCGCCTCTCAGTTCTCCCAGTCCCGCCCAGTTCTCCCAGTCCCACCTCGGCCATCCCGCCCCTTTGGCGTCCCGGGCTCCACGGCAACGTGACGTAATCACTGCGCGCCGCGAGCTCTGACGTCATCACGCCGCGACGCGTCTCCATGGCGGCGGCGAGCACCGGGTGAGCGGGGAGGGGGAAAGGGGAAACTGGGAGGGCTGGGGGACACTGAAGGGGAACAGGCGTCAGGGAGGGCGGGACGGGCAGGGCTCGGGGCTCGGGAAGGGGTCAGGGAAGGGCGGGAGGCCTGGGAGGTGGGGCTGGGGTGTGGTCGCTGGCCGAGGGCCTTGGGCCGGGGGTTGTGGGGGGCTCTGGGAGGGGAGAGGGGTGGATCTGCCCCCCAACCCCCTGGAGATCTCCCGACTCCTTTGGAGTTGCTCCCGGCTCCCTGAATCCACCCCTCCCCTTCTGGGTCCCTCTCTGGACCCACATCAGCCCCTCCGGAACCATCCCTAGCCCCTCTTGAATATGCCCCCGTTCCTTCTCTGGACCCAGCTCACCCCCTTGGGTCTGCTCCAGACCCCCCAGAATCTGCCCCAACCCCCTGGATCTGTCCCCACTCGCCCTCCGGACCCACCCCAGCCCCCGGCTCGCTGTGCCCCCCCCCCCCAGACCGTACCGCCGGGAGCGGAGCCTGGCTCTGAGGAACAGCAGCTCTGCCCTGTACAACAACCTGGCCGTGCTGTGCACTCCCGCCCGGCCCCCGGCCTTCGGAGCCGTGCACGGCACCATCCTCAGCCTGCTGGGCAGCGAGGGTCCCCCCCGGCAGCTGCAGGCTCGGGGAGGGGGCTCGGCCCTCAGCACCCCCCTGCTCACACAGGTGAGCACAGGGAAAGCCTTGGCTGGGTGTTCCTGGCATCGGGCAGGGGGTGGGACATGGCCCTGGCACTCTCCTGGCACTAAAATGGGGCAGGGGGACCCCAGGATCCTGCAGTGGCAGACTGTGGGGAGAGGGAAGGAGGCCCCTGAAGAGTCTGTGAGACTCTGGGGGAGTCCCCGAGGCCAGCAGGGACCCACCTGTGGGAACATCAAACAACTGGGGTGGGGGGACTGCCCACCAGGAGGGGGGTTGGGGGGTCCTGCCCCAGGAGCAGGGGTCTGGGGGGCTCCAGGAGGAGATTTGGGAGGTTTCATGAGGGAATTTTGGGGGTGCTCCAGGAGAAGAACCACGGGAGATGGGGTTGGAGGGAGGTTTTGGGGGTCCTGCCCCAGAAGGGGACAGTGTGGTCCTGCAGTGCTCCCCACTCCCACCCCGCTCTGTCCCTCCCAGGCCGCCTGGTGCGAGCTCCCGGCGCGGGTGCTGCTGGTGCTCACATCCCAGCGCGGGGTCCAGGTGAGGCCTGGGGGGATTTCGGGGTCCTGGGGGTCCCCCTGTCACCCCCAGAGTGTCCCAGCCTGTCCCTCCATGCCAGATGTACGAGTCTGATGGCTCCACCATGGTGTTCTGGCACGCGCTGGATGTCCCGGAGCAGCTGGCAGGTGAATGAATCCCTCAGAGAACCCCCAGTCCCCCAGCACTACCCAGACCACCAGTGTCCATGTCCCCAAGTGTCACATCCACAGGGCTGGTGAATCCCTCCAGGGATGGGGACTCCACCCCTGGCAGGGTGGAAATTCCAACCTTTCCCAGGAAGGAATTTTTCCAATATCCGACCTAAACCTCCCCTGGCACAGCTTGGGGCTGTTCCCTCTCATCCTGTCCCTTGTTCCCTGGCTGTCCCCTCCTGTCAGGGAGTTGTTCAGAGCCACAAGGTCCCCCCCGATCCCCCTTTTCTCCAGTCTGAGCCCCTTTCCCAGCTCCCTCAGCCACTCCTAGGGCTCCAGACCCTTCCCCAGCTCCTTTCCCTGGACACCACCAACTCAGTATCTTGTGAGAGGCCCAAACCTGTGCCAGGATTGGGGTGTGACCCCCAGTTCCTGTCACAGAGATCGGTCCCTGGCCATGAGTGACACAAACCTGTTCCCTTCCAGCACATTCCGTGTTCGCCCGAGGCATCGCCGCAGCCGGCGGCCGCTTCATCTGCGTGGGTGAGCCCAGGGTGTGGGGAGGGGGGTGGCCCTGGGGTGACCCAGTCCTGCTGACCTCCTGACCCCACAGGGACGTCCTTTGGGGCCGTGCTGGTGTTTGACATCCCCCCAAAAGGGACCAACGTGACGCTGAACGAGGTCCTGGAGCAGCACCGGGATCCCATCACCGACATCGCGGCCGAGCAGGGCCAGGCCCCGGTATGAGGGGAGGGTGGGAGACCCTAAATCTCATCAGTCCCACTCCCTGCCCTTCCCACTATCCCAGATGGCTCCAATGTCCCACCTGGCCCTTGGACACTTCCAGGGATCTGGGGCAGCCACAGCTTCTCTGGACACCCTCTGCCAGGACCTCCCCACCCTCACAGGGAAGGATTTCTTCCCAAAATCCCACCCCAATCTCCCCTTCTCCAGTGGGAAGCCATTCCGTGTGTCCTGTCACTGTATCCCTTGTCCCAAGTTCCTCCCATCACTCCTGGAAACTCCTTAGGCATTGGGAGTGTGCAGATCCCTGCACACTCACCAGCCGTTTCCTCCCACTCAGCACTTTCCCTGATGAGTCACTGAACTTTCCTTGCTCTGGGATCCCCTAGGAATTCATCCCCCAGAACCCATTCCCGAGCTGCTGTGTCACCGTGGGGACACGGAGCTGTTGTATCACCTCCCACTGCTGCCCGTCCCCTCACACACCCCCCTGGACTTTGCTCCATGAATGCCGAAGGTTCCCAGGGCTGCTCTGGGACATTCCCGGGGCTGGGAGGAGTCGGGAATCCTCATGGAGGGAGGGGTGCCCTGATTCTTCCTCGAAATCCACCCTCGGTGTGGCAGCATGGGCAAAGACGGACGAGTTCCAACGGAGCCACCCGCGGGAGTTCTGTCAGCACTTCAGGAGCTGCTTCAGCTTGTCCTGGTGCCCGTGGGGCAGCCCCGGAGCCAGGACAGTGCCATCCCAGAGTGGGGGACAGTGCCTAGTGCTCAGTGCTCCTGAGCCATCTCTCCCCACAGGATGGGGCTGGGGACCTGGTGACAGCTGATGACTCCGGGACCCTCTGCCTCTGGAGCACTGGGGATGAGTTCACCCTGGTCGGGCAGATCCCAGGATCTGGGTGAGCCTGGGGATCCCACAGGGTGTTGAACACGAAGGAGGGACACCCTAGAGGTGGTGACACATGGCCCTGTGTCCAGCTCCACCTGCTCCTCGGTGACGCTGTGGAACGGGATCGTGGCTGCAGGCTATGGGAACGGGCAGATCCGGCTGTGGGAAGCGGGATCGGGGCGGATCTGTGCCCAGGTGAGCGCCCACGCCCGCTGGATCTACGCGCTCGACCTGGCACCGCTCACCGGAAAGGTACGGAGGGGACAGGGTGTCACCTCTGGAATCACACCTGGCATCACCCTGAGCGTCCCATGCTGACATCCTGCCCAATATCCCAACCTGCATCCCACCCCGACATCCTACCTGGCATTGCAACCTGAAATCCCAGCCTGGCACCCCGCCCCAGTGTCCCATCCTGCCCCATGGCACTGCCACCTCCGTGGTGTCCCCACGGTCCCTCCACTCCCCTCGCAGCTGCTGTCGGGTGCAGAGGATTCCTTTGTCCATGTCTGGAAGCTCAGCAGGAACCCAGACACTGATGACATCGAGGTGAGTCCAGGCCTAGGACACGGACACGGGACTTGGAGTCACGGCTGCTCCATGGGGACTGGGGACCTGGGGCAGGGATGTGGCCCTCGGAGCTGTGGCTGCCGTGGAAAGCTTGGAATTCCGTCTGGATCCGCTCCCACCACAGATCCAGCACTGCCACGCCGAGTGTGTGACGGACACGCAGGTTTGTGGTGCCCGGTTCTGTGACCCTGCTGGGGACACCTTTGCTGTCACCGGCTACGACCTGAGCGAGATCCTCTGCTACGGCCCAGCTTGAGGCGGGACTGCCGGGAATATCGGGAACACCGGGAATGCCGGGATGCTCCGGCAGCGCAGCCGTGGGAGAGGGGTGAGCACAGACCCCCCCCTCCGCCTCCAGCTCTGTAGGGATGTGTGGGGGGAGCCTGGCCAGGTTCCCCCCTTCCCAAAGCCCTCCTGAGGGCTGGGAGCTGCTCCAGCTTCACCACCCCGAGGGGATCCCCGGGATCCTCCCGTGGCTTCCCGCCCTTCCCGGAGGGTGGCGTGGCTGGGAACAGACCCGGCTCAGACGGGAGGATCCCGGGAAACCTGTGCTACCTGCTGCTCCGGCCAGGAGAGCCCCGAGCCCAGCCCGACGTCCCCGGGTGCAGCCCTGCAAAAAATGGGGGGAGGGAGGCCAGGGGAAGGTGGGTTACCTGGGAGTTCCCGCATCCCAACCCCCCACAGGATCCCAAATCCCCAGGGAATGCTGCAATCCCATGGCCGCTGGCCAGATGTTTGAGGCCCCAGCTGTGCTCTGGGGCAGGAAACAGCAGCAGCAGCTGTAGCAGGACCCCAGGGACCTCCCCGGGTCCCCTCTAGCCCCCCTGACTGTCCTGACCCCCCCCATGGGAGCTGAGGTGACCCCAGGCTCTGCTCCCAGGGTCCTGTGAAACTGGGAGGGGGAAATGGGGGCTCCCAGTCTTGGAGAGGCCCTGAGGTAGGGGGAACCCCCAGCCCCTCTTGCCATGCCAGGGATCTGCCCCATCCATAAATGACCCCCCCCCCCCCCCCCCCCAGTCTATATGTCCCACTCGTGTCCCCCCCAGCGTGTGGGTTCTGTTCCCCACCCCCCTGTGCTCTGTACCCCACTCCCCCAATAAATACACCCCAGTGAAGCCCTCCCGTGTCACTCCTTCCTGGGGGGGGCACAGCAGAGTCAGGCTCGGTTACAAAAAGCTTTATTAAAGGTTAAAACAGCCGCTGCTGAGGTGAGGGTGGGGGACCCCACTCCGGGCCAGGTGGGGCCACGAGGCCAGAGGGGGCCGCTGTGCTCCTGGGGTAAAAAAGTGTAAAAACGGTTGTGCAGTTCAGCCCGGGGGCCGGGATGGTGCCCTCCCCTTCTTACTCCGGGTTGGGGACACAGCCCCGGGACAGGGACAGTGATCCCCCCGGGACACAGCCCGGGGCCGGGGGGCCCGTCCAAGGCACAGAGATGAGCCGGGGGCTCTCGCAGCCACACAAGCACCCAGGGACCCCCTCCCCGCGCCCACCCCCCACCCACCCCGCTCCCTGCTCACAGCTTGGATCCCCCCGCCTCACGGGGGGAGGGGGGGGGGGAAAGAAAATACAGCACCAAAGAGCCCTACGGGGGTGGGGACCCCCCCAGAAAAGACAGGGGGAGCAGCAGAGCCCCCGCTCCCTGCGCACCCCCAGCCCCAAATACTGCTCGGTCAGAGGTAGCACCAGCGTTGGCCGGGGCGGGGGGAGCCCTGCCGGGGGGAGGGGGCTCAGCACAGCCTCCCTCACCGGGGAAAGGCACGGTGGGAATGGGGTGGTGGGGGGCAGACCCGGCAGAGCCTGTAAACAGCCGGGGTGGGGGGGTAAACAAGCCCTTGGAGGACCCTCACCCCCGGCCAAGCCCCCTGGCTCAGTGGTGGGGGTGTCCCAGGGTCGAGAGCAACAGCCCAGGGTGGGGGTCCCAGGGGTCCAACCCCTCTGTTTAGTGTGGGATCCCTGGAGCCGAGGGTGGGGGGCCTGAGCCTGAGCCCCTCAGCCACACGCAGGGACCCCCCAGCCCTGTATGGGAGCCCTGGGCCCAAGCCCCCCACTCACCACAGGGACCCCCAGCTCATCCCAGCCCCCAGCCCTTTATAAAAGCCCCAGGCCCAAACCCCTCACTCCACACAGGGACCCCCAGCCCAGCTGAGCCCCCCAGTCAAATGTGGGGGTCCCAGGCCTGAGACCCCAGCCCAGCCCAGGGACCCTCATCCCAGCCAAGTCCCCCATCCCCAAGCCCTCCCACTCACCACAGGGATCCCCAGCCCAGCTGAGCCCTCCCCCAACCCTGCATGAGGATCCCGGGGCCAAACCCCCTGCTCAGCACAGCGGCCCCCATCCCTCCCAAGCCCCCCAGCCCAAATTCGGGGGGTCTTCTCCCCGACCCCCCCCACTCAGGACACGGGGGGTGAGGGCCGCCAGAAGCACCACTTGCTGCGGGGGTGCTGCTTGCGCTGCAGCTGCTCCTCGCGCTCCCGCTCCTTCTTGGAGCGCAGGTACAGATCCTCCTCCTTCAGGTACCACACCGGGGGCCAGCGGTGCCGCTCGAAGTGCGCCTGATTCTCTGTGGGGACATCCCGGGCTTCAGGGCGCGGAGGGGACCCCCTCGCCGTGCCCCTCGCCCGGCGCCCACGCCGTACCTGGGGACATGAACTTCATCTCGCGGGGAAAGCGGCGGCACACGCGGTTGTAGTTGGTGCAGATGTAGTGCAGGCACCACGCGGCCAGTTGCTGGGCGTTGTGGAACTGGGGGGGTGGGCAGAGGGATTTGGGGAGTCACCCCATTACCTGGGAGTCTCTGTGCACCTCCCCCCGGGGGTCTCTGTGCCCTCCAGCCCCCCATACCTGCGTCATCTCCAGGTAGATGATGACCTGCTCGTCAATCTCCACGCGCTGCATGAAGGCTCGGAGCAGCTCGTCCACGGCGTATTGCTCTGGGAGAGGGGGGAAATGGGGGGCCGGGGGGCGGTCACACAACGGGGTCATGTCCCTCGGGGCCAGCCGGGCCCCCCCGCGCTTACATAAGGACAGTGAATGACACACAGGGACGATCGATCTGTCCCCACGGCACCAGCAGGGTATTGGCAGGTGACGTCAGGGACCACGGGGAGGGGTGCGGGGGGGATATCGGGGAGCGGGGGGCGCGGGGAGTGGGGTGTTCTCACCGGTGAGCGCCTGCAGCCGCGGCAGGCACAGCCGGTCCGTGAGGATGAGCAGCTCCATGGCATCCAGGTCGGGTGTAGGGGTGAAGACCCCCGTGTAGAGGAAGTCGAGGACGGTACGGAGGCAGGTGCAATTGGTGCCAGGCAGGGAAACCTGTGGGATCAGGGGGTTTGGGGGGAGCTCAGAGCCACCCCCAAAGGAAAGGGGGACTCTCCTGGAAATGCCTGACCTAGCAGAGCACCCCCAGCCCTGGAACAGCCCCCACAACCCAGCTTTCTCCTCTGCGAGAGGGAAGTAAGACAGACACACGTGTCCCTGGGCCAGGGGGTCTGAGCAGCCCCCTGACCCCAACCAAAGATGCCCACCCTGCCCCACAGAGCCCCAACAGGTCCCCTGCTGGCCCCCACCTCATCGGCGTAGCTCTCACGGAAGCCCCCCCGGAACATGGCCCTCATCCAGTCGCAGCCAGCGATGAGCAGTGGTTTGTGTGCCGGCACCGCCCCGTCATCCACTCGGAACACCACATCTGGGGACAGGGGACAGCTCAGGGAGGGTACAGCCACCCCTCAGATATCCCTTATCCCTCTCATCCCAGGGGCAGCCACCCCTCGGACACCACAGACCAAGGACAGCCAACCCTTGACTACCACTGTCATGGGGACAAGAATCCCTTGGACACCTCTTCCACAGGGACAGCCACCCCTCAGAGACCACTGCCTTGGGGACAAGCACCCCTTGGCCACCACTGCCCAGAGCTGCCACTCCACCCCAGCAGCACCTCTATGACTGACTGGGACATGGGCTCCAAAGACCTCAGTGGTGGGAAGGGCTCAGGGTGACCACAGTGACCACACTGACACCACAAGAAAGGGACACCATCTGGAGGTGACAGCAGTGGCCCTCCTGTCCCCACAGCTCCCCGTACCTGCAAAGACGCCCTTGGCCAGGCACTCCTTGACGCGGTTGGCGCGGCGCACGTGGAAGGCCTTGGTGATCTCCTGGTTCATGAAGCTCTCCTGGTTGAGCTCGTTGGCCACCATCATGCGCAGGTCAAACACCTCCAGCAGCTCAGCCACGGCGCCCACCTGGCGCAGGTCACCGTGGGGCCTCTCCAGCTTCCCCGTGTACAAATATTCCAGCACGGCACGGAGCGGCTCCGGCTGCACGCCCCGGTCCATGGCCACCACCGCCATCCGTCGCTCCCGCCCCGCCACCGGGTCGGCCACCAGCTCCCAGCGTAGGCTCAGGAAGCCACGGCCCCACGATGACAGGTCACGGGTCCCCCCATCCCCTTCGCTGAGAGTGTCGGGGGGCTCCTCCAGCGTGAAGAGGTCGTAGAAGCGGGAGCAGGCAGTGGCCAGGTAGACGCGATGGGCGAAGACGCGGTGGCCGCCCTGCAGCTGGAAGACGACGTCGGCGCAGAGCGGGGCTCGGAACAGCGTGGCCGGGCCCCCCCCCAGGCCGGGGGGAGCGTCGGGCACCTGGATGAGGGGTGGCGGGGGCTTGGGGGGCAGGAAGGGCGCCTGCAGCAGCGGGCGCTGCATCTTGCGCAGGTGGGACTTCCAGAACTGCAGGTGGCGGCGGGACACGAGCGCGGCACGGATGGCGTTGTCAAACACGTCCTTGACCCCGAACTGGGCCACCACGCTGGTCTCGTAGTATGGCACCCCCAGCTCCTGGGCCACCTCGTGCCCTCGCTCCGGCGGCAGGATGTCCGAGGGCTTGATGGGCCTGGGGGGATGATGGACAGGGCAGGGGGCTGAGGAGGGTGTCCAGGGCAGCCCCTCCTCTTTCCAAGGATGCTGGGAGGTCTCATCCCCATCCCAGGGGGTGCTAGAAGGGTGGCCCCTCCATATTGTGGGGGTGCCAGGGGGGCCTGGAGGGGAGACCCCAGCCCAGGAGTGCTGAGCAGGGCAGAGGTTCTACCCCAAAAGTGCTGTCAGAAGACCCGGACCCACAGGGGGACCCCATCCTGTGGGGTTAAGGCGACATGAGATGACGCACCCTAACCTGGTGGTGGCAAAAACGGGGTTCCCCATAGCAGCAGAGGGAGGGGTCCCCATTTTAATGGGATTGGGGTGATCCTGGTGATGACACACTGAGGCGTCCCCATCCCCCTGGGGCTGGGGGGTAACGCTTTGGGGGCTCACTTGGCCAGCGGCCGGCGTGCGCGGTTGACGGCGTCCAGGTCGGCGTAGCGCAGATCCAGCTGGCAGCCCACCAGCACGATGGGGGTGCGGGGGCAGAAGTGCTTGATTTCGGGGTACCACATGGTCTTCACGTGCCGCAGCGAGTTGGGGTTCGCCAGCGAGAAGCAGAGCACAACCACGTCGGACCTGAGGGCAGGAGCAGGAGTGGGAGGGCAGCGCTGCCCCGGTGCCACCCGCTTGTCGCTCGGCATCCCCAAACACGCCCTGCTCAGGTGGCACCCGGGTACCAGCCCCGCCCCAGGACAGCGGTCACTGTCCCAGCCTGGGTCCCCACGGCAGCCGCAGGACCCCCTGAGAGCCCCACAGCCATGGGAATCCCACAGATCCCGGCAGCCACATGATCCCCTGCGAACTTCGTGACCTCCGGGAGCCCCATATGACAGGGGCAGCAACAGGGGCAGGGGACAGCAGGAACTCAAGGGGACCTGGCTTCGGTCACCACCGTCAGCCAAGTCACGGGCTGCCACAGCTCGGGTTGGCACCGTGGTGGTCCCAGCCCTTGAACACCCAAGAGGAGGTGGCTGGGTGGGTGCCAGCCCCCAGCACCCGGGGACAGACCACGCCTGCTGTCCCCAGTTCCGGCCCCCGCGCCCACCGTGGGGCGGCCACTGCCAGCCCGGCCGTGGCTCAGGGGGTATGAAGTGCCAGGGGACACAGTGAGGATGCCAGGGGACACGGCGGGGGAGGGGGGGGTGCCAGTAGCCCCAAGTCTCCGGAGCAGCCGCGTGGCCCCGGGCCCGGGTTGTTTTTAGTCTGTGCCGGGACGGGACGTGACCGGGAGGTGCCGCTGGAGCCGGGCCCGTGTCCCAGACCAAGATAGCCGCCACCAGCCCTCCCGGGGCCCCCGGCCAGCCCCGGGGCCACCGCGGGCCATGGGGACCCGGCCCCCCCTGCCCCTATATTCGCGGGGGGATCCCCACCCGCGGGCCCCCCGCCGTGCCGCGGGGAGATTAGAGGTGCCGCTGGGCTGGCGCGGGGCGGCGGCGATAAGAGCCCGGACGTGCCGGCGGCCACGGGGACCGGCTGTTTACAACCGAGGGGCCACGGGAGGTCTGGGGGGGGCCCCTTCTGCGGCCAGGCCGGCACCCCCGGGAAGGGTTCCCGCACAACAAAAGCCCCCCTAGAGCCGCCCCCCACCCACAGCTCCGGAGGGGCCGTGAGCAGCCGGGTCTCTGCTCGGGGAGGGGGCTTCGGGGGGGTACAGTGTTGGGGTCAGGGTGACCCCAAGCCGTCCCCTGAGGGGGATGGGGGCAGTCATGCCCCTTCCCGAGGGTTTGGGGTGCCAGAGCTGCTCCCTGGGCGCTGGCAGGAGCCCAAGGAGCTCCTTTGGCTCTGTGCATCCCGGGATGGGCAGGGCTTGCGGTCGGGGTGCTGGTGATGGGGGCTGGGCTGCCGGTGACAGGAGTTGGGGTGGCGGTGGGGGTCTCGGGAGCGCCGGTGGCGGGGGCCAGGGTCCGGGTTGTAGGGGGTGGGGTTCCGGTGGCGGGTCGCGGTCCCCACCTGCCATAGGCGAAGCGCCGGTCCTTGTGATGGTCCCCGAAAGTGTCCCAGAGGCGTAGGGAGACGCTGACCTCGTCCACCACATCCCGGGAGCGCTCCAGCACCTATCGGCACCGGGAACGGTACCGGGAACGGCACCATCACCGACCGCCCTGCCTAGAACCACCAGCACCACCCCGGCGTGCCCCCGCTACCCTCTCCCGGTTCTCTCCTCGCTGTCCCTTGTGGTTCCGGGCGCCCCCGGGTGCTCGGGACTCCCTGTGGCTCCTCCCGAGCCCCGGTGCCCCTCAGTGCCGGGCAATGCCCGGTGCCCGGTGTCCCCCAGTAACGCCCCTCCCGCTGCTCCCCGCTCGGTGTCCGGCCGTGCCCGGCGATGTCCCTCGTCCTCACCTCCTGGCAGACGCGGTACTGGTCGATGGCCCACACGGTGGGCACGTGTGTGGCCAGCAGCCGGTACTGGCTCAGCGTGGCGTTGCAGGCGCGGGCGCAGATCAACCGCGTCTTTCCCACCGCGTTGTCGCCCACCACGACGCACTTGATGGTCTCGACATTGGGGCGCTCGTAATCCACGTCGGGGTCCATGGGGGCGCGGGGGGCAGCGGAGCGGCCACGCTCAGCGCCCCCCGCCCGGTCCCGGCCCGTTACCGACCCCCGCCCCGCCCGCCCCGCCCCACCCCGCCCTGCAGCCAATCAGCGCGCGCCGCCCCGCCCCGCCCCGCCAATCCCGCGCGGTGCCGCCCGCCCGGCCACGCCCCCAGCCGCCCCGCCCCGCGCGCGGACAAAGGAGCGCCGCCAGGGGGCGCTGCGCCGCCACGTGACGGCACGGCCCCCTCAGGGCCCCGCCCACCCCCCCCGCGGGCAAAGACCACGCCCACTGTGTGGAAACACGCCCATTAGCTAGGCCACGCCCATATCGGGAGGGCGGGGGGGGCCGTGGTGGCGACATCAGCGATACCCGTGACAGCGGCGACACCAGTGACACCAGCGACAGCACTGGCATCAGTGGCACCGGTGACATCAGTGACAGTAGCGGCACGTACCAATGAAACCGGCGACACCAGTAACTCCGGTGGCACCAGTAAAACCAGTGACACCGGTTACACCAGCAAAAAAACAGTGACAGCAGTGACGTCTGACAGCTGTGACAGCAGTGACAGCAGTGACACCAGTAAAACCAGTGACACCAGTCGTACCAGCAAAACCAGTAAAACCAGTGACAGCAGCAAGAGTGACACCAGTAAAAAGTAACACCAGTGACACCAGCAGCACCAGTGAAACCAGTGGCACCAGTAGTGCCAGTCGCACCAGTCACACCAGTGACTCTAGGACAGGGGGTGACAGGGCTCACACACTGCACTGGGCGGGTCGCTGGGCCCAAGATCCCATTTTCCAGCATTTTTTTCATCCCTGGGGATTTGGGATTTTTCAGTCGCGGTGCCCAAATAAGGGAACGATGGGAGACGCTTTGGGACAGAAGCCGTGTGGGGACGGACCGGGCCAGACACTGAGTTAGGAATGTCCTCGAGACTCCCCCTGCCACCACCTTCGTGGTTGAGGGGGACCTGGTGACTCCACCAGCCCCCCAAAATACCATTTCCTGGTTTAAAAAGGAAATGTCGGGAGACGCTCCAGGGATGGGGGGAAGAACAGGGGAGAGAGAAGAGGAAAGGGGGACACAGCCTCCTTGGTCCTGTGCTGGATCCTGGCACGGAACATTGATCCCAGTCCAGGATCCCAACCCAGCACCCACATTCCAGTGTGGGATCCTCATCCTGGCGTGAGATCTTAGAAGTGCACCCACATCCCAGTCTGGACCCCTCAGAACCTACACCCACATCCCAGTCTGGGGACCCTCATCCCGGTGCGGGACCCTGGGACCTCCACACGCATTCCGGTGTGGGATCCTGGAACCCGCATCGATGTCCAGGAGTGAGAATGTGGCACGACACCCTCATCCCGGTACAGGGACCCTCATCCCGGTACAGGGACCCTGTCCCAGTGCGGAACCCAGGCCCGGCACCCGCGTCCCAGCGCTCCCAGCGCTCCCAGCGCCGCCCGTCCCGTGTCGGTGCCTCCCGGCCGCTCCCGCCCCCGCCCCGCCCGGTGCCGCCCGTGGGCGGTGGAAAGTGCCGGAGGGGGGTGGTGGGGGAGGGAGGGGCGGGCACAGGGCGGCGGCGGCCCCGGGATCGGGATCGGCCCCGGGATCGGGATCGGCCCCGGGATCGGGATGGCGGGACCGGGGCTGGAGCGGTACCGGCTGGCGCTGCTGGCGGCGCGGGAGGACGTGGGGAACCCGCGGGCTGGGACCGACTGGTGAGAGTGGGGGCACCGGGAGAGGAGTGGGAACCGGGAATGGAGACCGGGAACGGTGACGGAAGGGAGGACGGGGTACAGGATTCCAGGAATGAGGAGGCGGCACAGGGACCCGGGAACGGCGACGTGAACGGAAGAGGGAATCGAGACTGGGAACGAGCACTGGGACTGGCACCGGACACAGGACCGGGAACGGGAGCAGGAACCGGCACCAGCACGGGCCAGGGCTTTGGGGGCGGGCCGAGATGCACCGTTACCGGCACCGGGACGGGGGGTCCGGGACGAACCGGGGTCTCGGCCGGGGGGTGCCGGCTCGGGGTGTGGGGGTCTCAGGACTGAGCCCTCCGCGCCGCCGCGCTGAGAACCGGGAGTCCCACCCGGTCTCTCCCCGTCCCGCCCGGTTCCTCTCGGTGCCGCCGGGCTGGGAGCGGCATCGCCGCCCGGGGCGGGGGCAGGACGGGCCCGGGGGGGTTGAGGGAGCGGGGAGCACCCCGGGGTGCGGTAAGGGAGGTTCTGCCCGGCTGCACCGGGGACACGCCGGTCCCGGGACGATCCCGGGCTAGGGGGGTCAGTTCGGTGCTGGTGCCGCGGGGCCGGAGCCGGTATCCCCCAAAACCCCCATCCCGGGAGAGGGGGCGACGACACCGGGGCTTATCGGCCTCGCAGCCCACCGGCGTCACGGGACCCCCCGTCACGGTGGCCACCGGCCACGAGGGCATTGCCCTCTGTTCCCGGAGCGCGGCTGGACCCGCTCCAGCGCCGGCTCCTCCCGGCGCCCGCCCGGCCGCGTGCCGGGCTCTGTCCCGCCATGTGGCGCCGCAGCCTGTCGCGACATGCCGTGACATGCGTGACGTGCCCTGCCGCGCCGTGCCCCACGCGTGCTGCCGGAACCGTGCCCAGCCCTGTCCCGCGTGCTCCCCGAACCGGAGCCACGCGGGAACAAAGAGGGGCAGAGCCGCTGGAAGTGCCTGGCGGGGGGAGGATCCCATCGGGATGGGGCCCCCTGAGCCCTCCTAGGGCCGGGCGGGGGGTCCCGGCCCCGCTGCACGGGGGGGGTCGCTGGCGGGGTGGGGGGCCGTGCCGCTCCGGTGCTTCCCACATTCCCATTGTCCCGGGGGCGGATGCTGCCGGCGGCATTTCCATGAATTCATCCCAAGCTGGTGGCATGGGGAAACACGGGGGGTGCCCAAGCCTGGCAGGCCCCCCAATTTATGTGACACACGCTCTGACCCCCCCACTCTGACCCTTCTTGTCCCCCCCAGGGCCGTCTTTGGCTATGAGAAGCACCACGACCTCAAGCTCCTGGATTCCGGAGGTACCGGTAGCGACGCTGCCGGGGAGTTTTGGGGGCGTCCCCCAAGTTCTCCCGTACCCCGTCTGACCCTCCCCCCCCCTCCTTACAGCCGGGGGGCCGGATGAGCTCGCCGGAAAATTCTCCGTGGGCAGCGTCATGTATGGGCTGTGCCGGGTCCCCGATCCTGGTTCCGGCACCCCCAGGATCGTCCTTATCAGCTGGGTAAGTGCGGGGGGGCAGCTCTGGGGGACCCCTGGATGTGACCCCCCCCCCAGGGCTGAGCAATGGGTGTGGTGCCAGGTGGGGGAAAAGGTGCCGGAATCGCAGCGAGCGGCGTGTGCCGGGCACCTGCCGGCCATCCGGAGCTTCTTCAGGGTGAGTGGGGGGCACGGAGCCCTCGGGGGGTGCTGGCGGGATGTGTCGGGGTCCCCGCCCTCCCCAGCGTTCCCCATTTCTGCCCTCCCTGTCCCACTCATTCTGCCGCCCCGACCTTTGCCTGTGCCCGGGCGCATTCCTGGCGCTGCTGACTCAGCCGCCGCTTTCCCAGTGCTCCCAGTCTTGGCCGCCGTGCCGGAGCTGTGGTTGGGATCCCTGACCGCCCCATCCCGTCCTGACGGGGGGGGGGGGGTCCTGCCCTCCTCATCCCCCGGAACAGCTTCCGGTGATCTGTCTGGGTCCTGGATCTGGATCCGGCCCCACATCTGGATCCGGTCCCACATCTGACACGTGGGAATTGTGCCGAGATTCCCCGGGGAGTGTGGATCCATGCGGGGGGGTGGGTCGTGGGAGGGGTGACACGGTCCCATCGCGCCCCGTCCCGGTGGCAGGAGGCCACGGCCGTGATCAGCGCCCGCCGCTCCGAGGAGGTGACACTGGAGGGGCTGCGCCGAGTGCTGGCACAGCTGGAGCCCCCCGCCCCTCGCCCCCCCAGGAGGACCCCCCAGGACACCCCGGAGCTGGTGGTGAGTGGGGGTCTCGCTGGGGCGATGTCCCTGCGGGAATGGGGAGGGCACCTGGGGGGCGATGGGTGCTTGCTCGCCCTTCCCGGGGGTCTCTGGGAGGGGGTGTTGGGGGGTTCTGGGGGTCCCACCCTGCCCCCCTGTGGTCCCCAGGGAACCAACTACCGCAAGACCAACCCGGCACTGGAGCTGCAGCGCACCCAGCGCGATTCCTTCTGGGAACAGGCTGAGGTGAGGGGTCGGGGGGCTGGAGAAGGGCTGGGGGGTCCCCATGGTTCTCCGGTATCCCGGAGATGGGGTCACGGCTGCTGGCTCGGGCTGCGCTTGCCAGGGGCTGAGCCCAGGGGTCCCAGAGCCGAGCTTGGTGGGGGTCCCAGTCCCAGTGTGGGGAGCAGTGGGATTCTGGTCCCAGTGCCAAGACTGGTGGGGGTCCCAGTCCCCGTGTGGGGTGCAGTGGGGTCCCAGTACCAGAACCGAGGTCTGGGGGTCCCGGTGCTGGCGCTGCAAGGGTCCCACTGCCGATACCAGTGGGGGTGACAGTCCCACTTTCGAGACCCAGGGGGTTCTGGTGCCGATGGTGCTGTGGAGATCGGTGGGGTCCCGGTCCTGGTTCCGGTGCCGAGGCTGGGAGAGCCCCAACGCGAAGTGTGGCGGAATTCCAGTCCCGGTACCGGTTCCCTGTGCCGGTGCCAATGGCAGCGGGATCCTAGTGCCGCTCCCGGTGCCGGGGCGGTGACTTCCCGGTCCAGGTACCGGCGCTGGTTCCCGGTGCTGATCCCGGTGCGTGCGCAGCGCGAGGAGCAGCAGCGGAAGGAGCAGGAGCGGCAGCGGGAGCGGGAGCAGCGGCGGCGCTGGGAGCGGGAGCGCATGGAGGAGGAGCGGCTGCAGGCGGCGGAGCGGGAGCGGCGGCTGCAGGAGCGGGAGCGGCTCATCGAGGAGCGGCGGTGAGGGGCAACGCTGGGCTCCATCCCTGTCCCATTCCCGGGACCCCGTCCCTGTATCCCACTGGCGTGTCCCATCCGTGTCCCATCCTCGTGTCCCATCCCTGACGCCCCAACTCCCGGCCCCGCAGGCAGGAGCAGGCGCGGCTGGACGCGGAGGAGCGGAGGAAGGAGCAGGAGCGATGGGTGAGCGGGAAAGGGGCTGGAATGGGGCATCGAGGGGGGGTGGTCGTCTATCCTGGGAGATACGGGGGCTTCATCCCAGCAGGATCCAGGGCGTTCATCCCAGGGAGTCTGCAGAGTCCCATCCCAGGGGATTTCAGGGGGTCTATCCCGGGGAGGGGTCAATCCCAGGGGATTCAGGGATTCTCATCCCAGGGAGTTCTAGGCTGTCCTCGGGGATCTGAAAGGTTCATCCCGAGGGATCCGGGGTGTCCATCCTGTGGGATCGAGCGGGTCCATCACAAGGAATACGGGAGGTCTGTTACAGGGGGATCCGGGGTGGGGGTCTAACCTGGGGAGGTGTGAGGGCTCTATGCCAGGGCATCCAGGATCCATCCTGAGGGATCCATGTTTCCCATCGCCGCCGTGTCCCGCAGGAGCAGCAGCAGCGGGAGCAGGAGGCGGCCGAGCGGGAGCGCAGGGGTCGCACCGGGGTCAGCGGGACGGCGGCCGTGAGTGCCGGGACCGGGTCTCTCCCTGCCCCCGGGGGCACAGGGCCACCGGCCGTGCCGTGGGTGCCACACCCCCGCTGATCCCCCGATCCCGCAGGAAGCCGCCATCCTGGTCTCCCAGCGCACCCAGAACCCCCGGGAATTCTTTCGGCAGCGGGAGCGCTCGGGGTCCACTTCCACATCGCCCCTGGCCGGCAGCACCCCCGGTAGGTGTCACGGAAGGGTTGGGGGGCACGGATGGCTGTGGGGGTCCCTGCTGACCCCCCCCCCCCCCCCACCGTCTCTTCCAGGTACCCGCCGGCCCTTCCTGCGGTACCAGCGCAGCCTGACGGAATCTGCCTTCATCTTCCGCCGGCCGGAGCCTCCCCAGACCCCCCCTCCCGGCACCTCCAGGGGGGCACTGCCCCCCAGCCCCCGTCGGCCGCCGCCGCCTCTGCCCCCCGGCCCCACGGGGACAGAGAACCCCCAATGTGCCACCACAGGGACCCCCACCAGCCCCATGGGGAGGGGCAGCCCTCCCTCTGCCGCCCTGGGGACGCCCACCAGCCCAGCCCGAGCAGGGTCCCCTCATGCCACCGGTCCTGTGGGGATGGGGACCTCCCAGTGTGCGTCCACCGGGACCACCGTCAGTCCTGTGGGGACAGGGACCTCCGAGTGTGGCACCATCGGGACCCCTGCCGGCCCAGCCCGAGCAGGGTCCCCCCGTGCCACCAGCCCTGTGGGGATGGGGACCTCCCAGTGTGCGTCCACCGGGACCACCGTCAGTCCTGTGGGGACAGGGACCTCCGAGTGTGGCACCATCGGGACCCCTGCCGGCCCAGCCCGAGCAGGGTCCCCCCGTGCCACCAGCCCTGTGGGGACGGGGACCCCTCCCTCTGCCACCCCAAGGAGCCCCCCCAGCCCTGTGGTGACAGGCACACCCCAAAGTGCCACCACTGGGACCCCCTGCAGCCCCATGGGAACAGGGACCCCTCCTTCCGCCACCCTGGGGACCCCCGATTTTGCCACCACCAGATCAGGGTCCCCCCCCGCCATATCTGGGTCCCCTCCCAGACCCCCCAGGATGGGGGTGCCCCCTGTCCCCTCTGGGTCGGGGTCTTCTGAAAGCACTTATGGGGTAGAGCCCCTCCCTCCTTCTAGCACTCCCGGGTTGGGGTCTCCCTCCAGACCCCCTCAAGATGATGAGGGGGGGTCCCACCTGGACACTCCCCCCCTCCCCAGCCCCCCAGCATGGGAATCTCTGGGGCCACTGGTTGAGGATGTCCCCAGCCCGCGGGAGGGGTCCCCAGTACCCTCCCGCCCGGTGCAGGAACCCCGGGATTTGGGGCGCAATGGAATCGGGGGGCACGAGTGGGGGGGCTGGGAGGCCCCCTGGGAGCCGGGACCTCCCCCAGGGCAGGTAGGGGGAGAGGCTGGGGGGCGATGTGGGGCTGGGGGTGATGTGGGGCTGGGGGAAATGGGGGGGGTCGAGATGGGGTTCTGGGGTTATGTGGGGCTGGGGGTGATGGGGAGTGCGGGGACTGCAGGTTTTGGGGATGGGGGTCAGGAGGGGAACACACGACCCTGGGGGCTGGTTCTGGGGGTTGGGATGGATGGAGGGCAGGGTGGGAGGTGGGGTGGGGGTCTCCTGGTGAATGGGGTGGGCACAACTGGAGGCAGAGAGACCCCTCAGGTTCCTCCCGCTTTTTGCAGGGGGATGAGCCCAGCGAGAACCTCGTCCTGCACAAAGCCACGCCAGGTACCCCAAAACTCCCCCGTAAACCCCCCCAAATTACCCAGCCTTCCCCAAAACCCTCTGAACCTCCCACACCCCCCCCCATCTCACCCCCACTCTCCCCCCAGGCTTTGCACTGCTGCTGGCCCGTGACGCCCCCCACCCACCGGTTATGGGGGGCCCCAGCCCTCCCACCGAGGACGAGGACCTGTCCCCCCATGCTGTGTAGCAGGGGGGGGAGCCAACACCTCCTTTTGGGGGGGTAGGGGTCCCCCCTATTGCACCACAGCCCCCAGGATGGACACCCACTCCCCACTCACCCCTCAGCACAGCCTCCACCCACCCACTTGCACCCCAAATGAGCAGCTTGGGGAGGGGACAGCACCCCAAGACGCCCCCCCACCACCACTGGTGGCAGCACAGGATGAGAGGGACAGACCCCCCCTCCCCCCTCCACCCGGGCACAGGGATCCTCACGCTCCACCCCCCCCCCAAATCGCACACAGCAGCTGTTAAATAAATTTTAATGCAAATTATTAGTGAATATTATTAATGGGGGGGACGCTGCCGGGGGGGTTGTGTCTCCCCCGGGTTAGAGGTGAGGGAAAGCAGAGCTGGGGGGGGGCTCTGTGTTCCCCCCGGGTTAGACCCTGAGCACCCACCCTGCGGTGGGGGGGGTTCCCCAGCACCCACCCTTGTTGGGGGGGGAAGGAAACCACCCCCCCCCCCCTTTTTGGAGTTTAGCCCTGAGCCTCCCCAGCATGGGGAGGGCAGGAATTCCAGTTTCTCCCTAAAAACAGAAGCCAGGAGCCCCCATCCCCTCCTAAACCCTGTGGCAAGAGGAGGGGGGGGTCCATTTCCCCCATCCCCCCATAAGTGCTGGGGGTCAGACCCGGGACTGGAGGGGTCTGGGGGGGTCACGCTGGGGGGGCCCTGGGCTGCTGCTGCCGCTGCTGGAGGAGCTGGAGTGGAGGGGTTTTGGGGGGCCCCCCCGGCCCTTGAGGGTGCTGAGCCGGGCATCGAGGGACAGGGTGCGGGGTCGGCCCCGGCGGGGGGGGCTGGGGCTGCGCAGGGGGGGCCCCTCGAACAGCGACAGCCACGGGGGGGGCCCCGGTGCACGGGGAGGCCCCCCGTGCCGCGTCAGGATGTCGGTCACCGCCGCGATGTCATCCGAGGGGTCAATAGCTGGGGGGGTGGGGGGAACGGGGGCGTCACGGAGTGTCAGAGGCATCCCCAAAAACCCCCCCTGGATCCCCCCCCCCCCCCAACTACACCCAGTACCCCCCCAGCCCTCCATGGACTCCCCTCATGGGCAGTGGAGGGGATTGGGGGTTCCTTCACTGCCCCCCCCCCCCCCCACAGTCACCATGGTCATCCTGGGGGTGCTGTGGTAGTGGGGGCGGGGGGGGTCCTGTCTCAGGGCACCTCCCCCGTGTCCCCCCCATCACCTGTCACTGTAGTAGGAGCTGAGCAGTGCCCGGATCTCGGCTGAGACATTCTCCTGCAGCAGGAGCCCCTCGCCCGGGGGGGTCCCGGGGGGACCCGGTGGGGCTGGGGGGGCACGGGAGGGGCGTGGCAGAGCAGCAGAGGTGAGGGGGGAAAGAAATAGGGGGACAGAGGGGGGGGGTACAGAGAGGGGGGACAGTGAGAAGAGCAGAGTTAGGGAGCGAGCAGAGAGCAGAGAAGGGGAGACAGAGCAGAGCCCCCCCAGACCGCCCCTCCCGGGCCCCCCCGACCCCACTCACCCGTCTGGTGGTAGAGCGAGCCCTGGGGGGGCAGCGGGGCTGGGGGACGGCGCGGGGGGGGCTCCTCGATCCGCATCAGCTCCTCACAGCACTGCTTCCACTGGGCTGTGGGGACAGGGACAACGGGGGGCCGTGGGACAGAGCCCCCCCCAGGATCCAGGTGCTCCCAGGATAAGGACTGCAGTGTAATGGGCAAACCACTGGATGGGGGTGTCACGGGAACGGGGGTGCTCTCAGGACTGGGGTCCCACTGGGTTGGGGGCTCCTGGGGTGATGGTGCTCCCATAGGGATGGGTCCCACAGGGATGAGGGGATCCCACTAGGCTTCGGGTCCCTTAACAACGGGGATCCCACTGGGACAGGATCCCACACAGCTGGGAGAGCCCTCAGGGATGCATAGGGTCCCGCAGGGATGTGTAGGGACCCACAGGGATAATTTAGATTCCCACAGGTCGGGGTGGGGGTGTCTCAGGGGTCCTGGCTCACCCAAGTCGTAGAGGTGCTGCCCGAAGGCTTCGAGCCAGCGCTGGGCTTCGGCTGCGCTCTCGGCCACCAGCGCGTGTGTCACCTCCTCCCCGCCCAGCCGGTTGCTGACGGCCACCCCGGGGGCCTGCCCGCGTCCCCCCGACTCCACCGCGCGCACCCGCGTGTCCTGCAGCACCGGGACACCTTGAACCCTGCAGCCCCACAGACCCCGTAGACCCCAGAAACCTCAAAGAACCCCGAGTCCTCCACAGCCCTCCTTTCTCTCTGTACCCTCCACGCCCCCATATCCCCCCCATACTCCCCATAACCCCATAGTCCCCATAACCACGCAGCTCCTGTGCCTCCCAGACCACCCCCTGAGCCCCCGTACCTTGGTGACAGCGATGGTGAGGGTGGGCTCCCGCCCTGCCTCGGCCTCGCCAGCGCTGCCGTAGCAGAGCAGCCCAGGACCCCGCAGGATGCAGAACAGGGGGGGCCCGCTCGGCCCCTCAGCCCCTGGAGCCTGTCCCGAGACCCCCGGAGCCATCAGCACCCACAGGTGAGCAGCGTGCCCCCCGATTCTGCTCCCATCCCCAGCACATGGATCCCCCCAGCTCAACCCCACCGGTGCAGAGCCACTGGTGGGGATGGACGGGACCGGGTGGGTTCGTGTCACCACCCATCCTGTCCCCATTCCCAGCTCTGTCCTCATTCTCATTCCATTCCCATCCCTTGTCGTTGCTCTTGTCCCTTCCCATGCCTGTCCTGCTTCTTGTGTCTATCCCCATCCCATTCCTCTGGCTGACCACACCCCATCCCATCTTTGTCCGTGTCCATTCTCATCCTTGTCCTTGTCCCCAACTCTCTTCCCATCCCCCCATATCTGTGTCCCCATCTCCATCCTTGTCCATCCCCATCACTGTCACTGTTCCTATGTCCCTGTGCCTGTTCCCATCCCCACTCTGACCCCATCCCTGTCCCAGTCCCATCCTTGCCCTAATCCCTATTCCCATCCTTGTCCCTGTCCCTAACCCTGTCCCGCTCCCATCTTTGTCCCTGTCCCACCCTTATCCCCATCCCTGTCCCTGTCTCCATTTTCATCCCTGTTCCCACCCCCTTCTCACCCCTTTCTCCATGCCCATCCCATTGCTCATCCCACCCCATCCTTACATCCCAATCCCATACCCTGACCCGTCCTCACCTGCAGGGTCTCTGTTCCCACAGGGATGTTAATAAAGCCATCCCTCTATCCCATCCCTTCCCATTCCTGATCCCATTCCCTTACTGCAGCCACAGGGTCCCACTTACCACAGGGGTGTTGATACATCCTATTCCTCTATCCCATTCCTAATCCCATTCCCTCTGTCCTGTTCCCTCACCTGCAGCTGCAGGGCCCCTGTTGTTGTGGGGATGTTTATGCAGCCCATCCCTCTATCCCATCCCTATATTCCATTTCTCTATCCCACCCCTCTACCCCATCCCTATATCCTATGTCTATCCCATCCCTATATCCCATTTCTCTATCCCATCTCTATATCCCATTTCTCTATCCCATCTTTATCCCATCTCTCTATCCCATCCCTATATCCCATCTTTATCCCATCTCTCTATCCCATCCCCTATATCCCATTTCTCTCTCCCTCCCCTCTACCCCATCCCTATATCCTATCTCTATCCCACCCTCTCTCCCATTCCTGATCCCACTCCTCTGTCCCACTCCTGATGCTGTTTCCATCCCTCACCTGCAAGCGCAGTGTCCCTGTCACCACGGGGGTGTTAACACATCCCATCCCTCTATCCCACCCCTCTCTCCCATCCCTATATCCCAATCCCAATCCCATTCCCTCACCTGCAGCCGCAGTGTCCCTGTCACCACGGGGGTGTTAACACATCCCATCCCTCTATCCCACCCCTCTCTCCCATCCCTATATCCCAATCCCAATCCCATTCCCTCACCTGCAGCCGCAGTGTCCCTGTCGCCGCGGGGGTGTCCATGCAGCTCGGCCTGGCCGCCAGGCGGCAGCACATGCGGCCATAGAGGGGAACCCAGCAGGGGCTCTGCTCTGGGGGGCGACACGGGGACATGGAGGGACCCCCACACTGACCTCAATCCCACCCGGAATGGGCTGGGAGGGACCCCCACACCGACCCCAATCCCACCCGGAATGGGCTGGGAGGGACCCCCACACCGACCCCAAACCCACCCAGCAGGGGGGCTCTTATCTGCAGGGGACATGGAGGGTCTTGGGGTTTGAGAGCGATCCCCAAACCCCAATAGGAGCCCAGACCCGCCACCTCTTCTTGCCAGGACCCCCCAAACCCTCTTGTCCCCCATTTACCAAGACCCCAAACCCCACCTACACCCTTTCAGGACCCCAACATCCCCCTCTCCACTCTGTCAGGACCACCAGACTCCTCCCCACCTATTCCAGCCCCATTGCTTGTGTTATGGGGCGCCGTGGAGTGCTGTGGGGAGTTTTGGGGTACCATGGGATGGTTATGGGGTGCTATCAAGTGCCATGGGTGTTATGGGGTATTTTGGGGCGTTATGGGGTACCGTGGGGTGTTACAGGGTGTTATGGGGTGCTGTGGGGTGTTATGGGGTGCCATGAGGTGTTTTGGGGTATTATGGGGTGTTATGGGGTGCCATGGGGTGTTTTGGGGTGCCGTGAGCCCCCACTGACCGTCAGCAGCGATGATGAGGTCGTGGGTGCGGAACCCATCGTGCACCTGCTCCAGGGACAGCGCGGCGTGGGCCAGGAGCTGGAACCGGGGACACCTGGGGACAATGGGAGAGGGGGTCAGGGGGACATGGGGGGGCTCATGGGAGGGGGCGTGTGCCAGGAGCTGGAACTGGGGACACCTGGGAGACTCCATGGGGGGGTCAGGGGGGCACCGTGGGGAAATTGAGGGGTCTGGGGTAGGGGTCGGGGAGGATGGGGGAGGCTGGGGGAATAGGGGGGTTACAGGGGGACATGGGGCACACACAGGGGGGTACAGGGGGACATGGGGCACACACAGAGGGGTATGGGGGGCACATGGGGCACACACAGAGGGGTATGGGGGGGACATGGGGCACACACAGGGGGTACGGGGGACATGGGGCACACACAGGGGGTACTGGGGGTACTCACGGGACGCCGGGTGGGGGCAGCAGCAGTGCCCCGGTGCCGCCGGTGCCCGGGGGGCTGCCGGGCCCCCCCTCCATGGCTGCCCGTGCCCGGCGCCCGGAGGAGCGGCCCAGGGAGGTGCTGAGGCGTGTCGCCAGTTTTTTGGGGGTGCTGCCCTGCGCCCCCCCGCCGGGCAGCCCCGCGCTGTACAGTTCCACCTTCAGCTCGAAATCGGGACCCGCCTCCGAGCTGGGGGGCACAGAGGGGTCAGGGCGAGCAGGGGACACCCTCACAGCCACCCCATGGACTGCAGGGACACTGGAGGGGACAGGGCAAGGGGTCCCAGAGGGGAAGTGTGGGGCAGGGGGTCCCTCCCAGGGGTGAGCAGGAGTCTCCTGAGGGGGGCAGAGGTGTCTGGATGTCCCCAGGGAGGGACAGAGGAGGGCAGGGGTCACCCCCTGGAATGGTCAGAGGTCCCCAGAGGGGGATCAGGGGTCCCCCGGAGCCGGGACAGGAGAGGGCAGGGGTCCCCCAGGGGGGTTTAGTGGTGGCAGGGGTTCAGTGGGGGGGTGTCAGTGTCCCTGGGGGTTTGTGGGGATGACTGGGGTCCCATGGGGAGGGATCAGGGAACCCATGGGGACGTATTGGGGTGGTCAGGAGTCCCATATAGAGGTTCAGGAGTCCCATGGGGAGACATGGGGGTGTCAAGGCACCCCTAAGGGGGGGGTGTCAGGGTCCCAGGGAGGGGTGTGGGGTGTCGGGGGTCCCGTGCTCCCCCCCCTCACAAGAGCACGGCGCCCTCGAAGCAGATGTCTGTGAGGGTCCGGTCCACCAGCACCGTGGGGGTGTCGTGGATCTCGGCCCCCACCTGCAGCAGCAGGAACACGGCACAGCGGTGCAGCTCTGGGGGGGCACTGGGGGTCAGGGGGATCACAGAGAGCATCACAGGGAAACGGGGGGGGACCCCCAGCACCCCAACACTCACCGCCCTTGTTCCTGAAGTACTCGGTGTCCTTCCACATCAGCGGAATGCGCAAATCTGCGGGGTGGGGGGCGGGGGGGGGAATGGAGGGAGGGCAGGAGGGGGGTGAGACCCTCTGAGACACCCCCAGACCCCCCACCCAAAATGCAGACAGTGCACCGAGATGGAGGGGGGGGCGGTCAGGAAGAAAGAACCTCCCCAGAACCCCCCGGGACCCCCAGCCCCCCATACCTGAGATGCAGACGGTGCCCCGGCAGGGCTCCCGCTCAGCCCCGGGCCCGGCGTCCGAGGGGCTGTGGGGGGGACGGGGGAGGGGATCAGCAAAGCTCTCCTCAGGTTTTGGGGTGCTCCCACCAGGTTTGGGGATGCTCCCCTGCTACCACACCCGCACAGCTGCGCCCCTGTAGATTTCCCAATTCCCCCCAAATTTCGGGGTGTCCCTCACAGTTGCAGCCCCCGCAGGGTGTCATACAACCCCTGGGGTTTGGGTTTTTCCCTCACTGCCGTGACCCCTATGTCCCCCCAAGGTTTTGGGGTGTCCCTCATCCCATCCCCTGGGTTTCTGGGGTCCCCTCACTGCAGTGTGACCGATGTTCCCCCAGATTTTGGGGTGTCCCTCACTGCTGCATCCCCCCCATGGGGTCCTCAAACCCCCTCCCTAGGTTTCGGGGACCCTCCCCACCACCCCCTCCATGGGGTACCCTAACCCCCCCCCGCATTTTGGGGTGCCCATCACCACTCTGTGGGATTCTCCCTTCCCCTCCACAAGGTGCCCTCCCCAGGTTTTGCCGTCCCTTGGGGTACCCAATGCCCTCCCCCATAATTTTTGGGGTCCCTCACCGCCGGGCCCCCCTCAGCCGGGCCTCCTGGCGCCGCTGCAGCTCCCCCCCCGCCGCGACCACCCTGGCGTCGCACAGCACCAGGGTCTTGGTGGTCTCCAGCGCCTGCTCGGGGCGGCTGCAGGCGGGGAGAAGCCGCCGAGCCCCCTCCCGTACCCGCAGTGCCCGCTCCAGAGCCCGCTGCAGCTCCGGCTCCTGGGAATGGGACATATTTGGGGGGTCAGGGGGTCCCCAAAACCCTTCCCACACCCACAGAACCCACTGCAGCTCTGATTCCTGGGAATGGGGCACATTTGGGGAAGTCAGGGGGACCCCAAAAATCTTCTTGCACTCGCAGCAGCTCTAGCTGCTCCTACATTTGGGTTTTGGGAGGGTCTGGGGGAAAATGCGGGGCTGGAGCACCTGCTGGACATCTCGGTACCCCCCGATCCACACCCCCCGGGGGTCCCAGCCATGCACAGGCAGTGGGGAGGGTCCCACACTGGTTGGGGGGTCCCAGACACACAAACAGGTCCCAGCCCTGCCCTGATGGGGTCCCAGCTGCACCCACACATCGTGCACCCCAGATTTACCAAGCGCCCCACAAACACAAATCCTGTATCCCACAGATTTATCAGGAACCCCACGGACACATCATGTACCCCGCGGCAAAGCCACGCGCCCCATAGATCCATCGTGCACCCCATAGGCTTACCCTGCACCCCACAAATTAGTCCTGCACCCCATGAGGGAACCACGCACCCCACAAATACACTGTGCACCCCTTAAGGGAATCATGCACCCCACAGATCCATCCTGCACCCCACCGGGGAACCACGTGCCCCACAGATTTATCGTGCACCCCAAACTCATCCTGCACCCCACGGATACCCCACGTGCACCACAGATCCATCACGCACCCCACAAACCCCCAAGATTCACCAAGCAACGCCGACACCCCAAATTTCCCAGCACACACCCCCCCTACCGACCTCCCTCAGCCCCCCAACTCCTTCCCGGTACCTCCTGCTCCTCCATCCCGATCCTGATCCCGATCCCGATCCCGCCCCTGTCCACCCCCCCCCTCCAGTGACGTCATCACCTATAAATAACCCCCCGCTGGAAACAGGGGCAGCGGGAGCCCCCCCAAAATCCCCCCCTTCTCGTGGTTTTGGGGGGATCCTGAGGGGGGGTGAATCCCTTGGGATGAGGAGTGCATTCCATTCTCCCGGGACCCCCGGGATCTCCTGGTTTCCCGAGATCTGGGGTTCCGGGGGGGAGGGCCCGGGGGATCCCGGATTTGGAGTCGGGGGTGGGGAGGGTCCCCCAAAATTCCCACCTGGATGCTGGCGGCGATCTGGCGGATGTAGAGCATGTTGAGATCCTCCAGGATCCGCAGCCGGCGGCCCCCCCCCACCTCCATCGGGACCCCCGGGACCCCCCCAGCTATTTTGGGGGGTCCCCCCAAAGCCCCCCAAGGGGGTCCCGCCGCATCCAGAGCTGGGGTGTAGTGGGGCCACCCCACCGAGGTGGCTGCGGGGAGAAAACGGGCTTTGGATGGCTCCCCCCTCCACACCCCGGGAATTCGGGGGGTCCCCCACGTGCTTGGGCCCCTCCCTGGAATCTGGGGGGGGGGGGGAGGGGGGTGTCCACGTTGTTCTCCCTCCCCAAATCGCCGCCCCCTCCCAGGGAACAAGGGGGGGACTGTGCGGGAAAGGGCAGCGGGGGCGGGGGGGATGGGAGGGAGGTAGGGAGGGGGGTTGGGATGGGGTGGGCTGGGTTTGGGGTGCAAGAAGGGGAAGATTTGGGGTGCGGGGAGAGGATATGGGGGGCGGTAAGGGAAAAGATAGGGTGAAGCGTTTGGGGTGCAGGGGAGGGAGATAAGGGGTCAGAGAATGGGTGCGGGGGACAGGGTGGGGTAAAAGGGATGGGGGTGGGGGGACAGGATGGGGTGCAGGGATGGGATGAGAGGTGCAGGAACGGGGTGCAGGGAGAGGAGGGGGTGCAGGGACGGGATAATGGTGGCAGAAAGAGGTGCAGGGTTTGGGGACATGATGGGGCAGAGTTTGGGGTGCAGGGAGGGATTAGGGGCACGGAGGGAATGCCGGTATTGGGGTGCAGGGTTTGGGGTGCAGGGCACAAGAGGAGAAAATGGGGTGAAGGAGACAAGATGGAGTGTGGGGATGGGAAAAGAGGGGCAGGGAAGGGATTAGGGGGACAGGAGAAGGGGACTAGATGGGGAACAGGATTTGGGGTTCAGTGAGCGGATAAGGGGTACAGGGGAGGGGAGACCAACTGGGGGGCGGGGAGGGGGTGCATGGAGCAGGGGAAGGGGTTCCAGGGTTTGAGGTGCTGGGGACAAGACGGGGTGCAGGGTTTGGGGCGCAGGGGACGGGACAAGACAAGGGGCGCAGGCAGAGGACGGGGTGCAAGGTTCGCGGTGCGGGGGTGGGACGAGGGGTGCCCGGGGTCGGGGTGCAGCTCCCGGGGGTGCGGGGGATGGGAAAAGGGGTGCTGGGAGTTGGGGGAGACACCATGGCCCGGGGGGCGCGGAATGGAGCTCGGGAACGGAGGAGGGGGTGGGGGAGGCGTGGGAGGAGAAGGAGACGGGGTCCCGTGAGGGGGAGACGGGGAACGGAGTCCCGGTACAGACGGACACCGAGACCCCCCCTTCTACCCCCGCGCCCCCCGTGCAGCGCAGCCCCCCATTCCCGGTACCTCCGGCCGCTCCCGCTCCGCCGCGATCGCGCACAGGAAGCGGCGGCCGCCCCCGCCCCATGTCCCGCCCCGTGTCCCCCATTCCCCGTGTCCCCCCCCCCCCTCCATTCTCTCAGGAGCCGCCTCCGTGTCCCCCCCGCCCCCCCCCCCGCGGGGCTCCGGGACACCGGGAATGGGAGGGGGGCGCCCCCTGCTGGGGGGAAAAGCGCAGTGCGGGGAGGGGGCGAGACCCCCCCGGGGTACCGGGACCGCCCCAACCAAACCGGAGCCCCCCTGTGCAGCTGGTACCGGGGGACTGGGATGGTCCCCGCGGGCACCAAACCCCCCCTGAGTAAACCGAGAGTCCTCGGGATGCGCCGGGACCTCCCTAAGGAGCACCGGGATGTCCTCAAATGCCCCGGGACGATCCCCGAGAGCATCAAGACCCCTCTGAGCGCATCAAGACATCGCCGAGCGAACCGGGAGACCCCAAATGCACCCGGACCTGCCACGTGCAGTTGGTACGGAAAGACGGGAATCCCCCGTATCCATCGGGACCCCCACAAATGCACCAGGAGGCCTCAAAATGCACCGGATCCACCCCAGGATGCGCCGGAACCCCCCACTCCCCCGAATGCACCGGGAACCCCCCAGTATGCATCAAGGTCCCCAAGGGTACCGGGGCCCCCCGAGTGTGGGTGTACCAGGTGAACTGGGACCCCTCCCAGTGCACCAGGACCCCTCAACGGGCAGCTGGGACTGGGTGAACTGGAACCCCCGAATGCACCAAGCCCCCCTCCCCCCCCCCCGCGCGCACCGGGAACCCCAAAGCGCCCTGGGAAGCTCCAAAATGCAGCCGCTTTGGGGTGAACCAGGACCCCCTGTATCTACCACCAGTACCCCCTCTCCCCGGGCACTGGGACCCCCAAAAAGCTGCCAGGACCAGGATCCCCAGGTGAACCAGGACCCCCCCCCAGACCCACCAGGACCCCTCAAGTTCCCCGTGTCCCTCGGACACCCCTGTTTCCTATGCCCCGTGTGCCACCTGCCCGCTCCCCCTCCCCGGCACCGCCACCCCCTCCTGCCCCAGTCCTCCTGTCCCCTCCCCGACCCACCCAGTCCCTCCCAGTACTCCCCTCCCCGTCGGGTGCCGGGGGCGCGGGCGCTTCCCGCTATGCCGGATCCCACCGGAATTCCCGGCTGGGCCGGGGCAGCGGGACGGGCCGGGGGGCCCGGGGGGCAGGGAGCGGCCGCGGCCGCCCCCGTGGCCTCGTGCCCGGGCTGGTCCCGCTGTTCCCGCTGCTCCCGGTGCTCCCGTACCTGCGAGGCCGGGGCCGGGGGGCAGCAGCGGCCCCGGCGCAGTTCCATGTCCAGCGCTGACCCCCGCGCCACCGTGGCGCGGCTGCGCTCGTCCCGCCGGAACATGGGCGGGGGTCCCGGGGAGTCCCGGAGGGTTCGGAAGGTCCGGAGGTTTCTGGAGTGTCCCGGCGATCCCGGGGTTCTTGGGGGATCCTGGGGTTCGGAGCCTTCCGAGGGGTCCGGGAAATCTCCGGGGGTCCCGGAGTCCCTCGTACGCCGGGAGGGTTCCCGGTGTTCCCGGTGTCCCAGGTGGTCCCGGTCCTCTGGAGCCTTCCGGGGGAGCCCCGAGGGGTCCCGGCCCTCCAGAGGTTCGAAGCTTTCCGGGAGTTCCCGAGGTCCCAGCAATCCGGGGGTTTTGGGGATCCCGGTGCTCCGGGGGGGATGGGGGGGGGGGGGGGGGGAAGTCCCGGCGTTCGGGGCGTTTCCCGGGGCTCACCGGGGCTCCGGCGCACCTGGGACAGGTGGGAGACCCGGGATGGACGCACAGGGAGATGCCGGGGTCGCCTCTCCCGGCCCCGCACAGCTCCGGGACCCCGCGGCGGGGGGGGGGGGGCGGCGGCGGCGATCGGTGCCGGCGGCTCCTGGCACGGGCGAGACAATGACCCGGGGCAGCGGCAGCTGCGGGAGGGGGGCGGGGGGGGTGTCTCTGTGTGTGACATCTGTGCGCGTGTGACATCTCCGTGTGCGTGCGACACGGGAGGGCACGGAGCTTTCACCCCTCTGGAGATGTCCCGGTGCCACCCCCGGCTCAGGCAGTGCCACCTGGAGAGGTGACGCACGGCTGGGTGACCTGTCCCAGGGCTTGGCCCCTCCGTGGGGAGCAGCATCCCGTGGGGATTTGTGTTTTAGTTCGTGGCCAAAGCTCCTCGTCCTGCCCTGGGCGCCATCCTGACACCCCCGAGGAGAGATTTGTAGGGCTCGATGGGGTTTTTGTGTGGACGAATGGGATCTCCTCTCAGATGAGAGATTTGTGTGGATATTTGAGGTATTTGGGTGGGTATTTGAGGGTTTTGTGTGGATATTTGGGATATTTGTGTCGATTGATGAAGTCCTCTCTCAGTCTTCTCCCCGGACAAACCAGATCCAGCTCCCTCGGTCTGGGAAGTGCTCCAGACCCCAAATCACCCCCATGGCCTCGTCTTTACCAGCTCCAGGAGTTCCAGGTCTCTCTGGTCCCGACACAGCCCTCCAGATGTGCCTCACCCGGGCAGGGCAGATGGGCAGGATCACCCCCTGACCTGGTGGCACTGCCCTTCGCGATGTCCCCCGGGATTCCATAGTCCCCCAGGACCCGCGGCTGGGCAGGAACATCCCCCCAGGATCCCACAGCTCACACCTGAGCTCACACCTGCTTGTTCATCCTGTGGTTTCGCACACACCTGCCCAGCTCACACCTGAGCTCACACAACTGCTCCGGGCGGTACAAAAGCACCCGCAGCGCGAGTTTCCCCCCGGGACACTGCACAATATGCCCATTTCAAAGATGGCGGCAGCAGCATCACGCGCCCCCGATAACCGGCGGAAGCGAGTCCGGACGGAAGCGAGTCCGGGCGGAAGCGAGTTTGGGCGGAAGTGGGTCCGTCTCGAATTGAGTCCCCCGCAGCCGGATGCGCAGGGCCTGGCGGCACAGCGGGATGGAGGCCGGCGGCCACGGTGAGAGGACGCGGGGCCGGGAAAGGGTCCGGGGCGGCTGCGGGGTCGTTCCCCGGCGGGGCAGGGCCCGCGGGGACCCTTCGCTGACCCTGTGCTCCCCCTCACAGGACAGGAGGCCGACGCGGGCGGCCATGGCGGCCACAAGAAGAAACACAAGAAGCACAAGAAAAAGCACAAGAAGCGGCACCACCACGAGGCGGGGCCGTCCCCGGGTCCCGAACTCCCTCGGCAGCCCCGGCTGCGGCTCCGGATTAAGCTGGGAGGGCAGATCCTGGGCACCAAGAGGTGAGGAGGGAGCTGGGGGGCAGATCTTGGGCACCAAAACGTGGGAGGAGGAAGTGGGAGGCTGGGCCGGGCATGTTTCCATGCGTCCCCCTAGTCGGGATCCCCCAACCCGGCCTCACCAGCGTCCCCAAACTCCTCTCTTCCCCTACAGCGTCCCCACGTTCACGGTGGTTCCCGAAGGGGCACACTCGCCGTCCCCCTCCCCACTGCTGGGAGGGGATGAGGAGGAGCCCAGCGAGGGGGTCCCCATCGAGCAGTACCGGGCCTGGCTGGGTGAGCAGGGGGGCTCTGAGGGGATGGGCTGTGGGGAGTGCAGGGGAAGCTCTCAGGGGGAACGGGGGTGCTCTGAGTGAGGGATGTGTGGGGAGGGATTGCTCTGGACCCATCTTGTGACCCCAGAGCAGTGTGACCCCCACCCCCCAAGACTGTTCCCATCCCGGCCCCACCCCCAGATGAGGACAGCAACCTGGCCCCCTCCCCACTGCCCGAGCTGGACCCCGAGAGCTGCTTCCCTCCCCGTGAGGAGGGGGAGGAGGAGGAGGAGGAAGAGGAGGAAGAAGAGGAGGAGGAAGAGCGGCGCTGGCTGGCGGCCCTTGAGAGGGGGGAACTGGACGACAATGGTGACATCAAGAGGGAGGTGGATGAGTCCCTCCTGACGGCCCGGCAGGTCAGGGGGTGTGGAGGGACGGGGGTCAAGGCTGAGGGGGCCTGTGCTGGCACAGTTCTAGGGAGGGACTCGGGGAGTTTGAAGACACTGGGATGGGACTGGGGGATCTAGGGTGTTCAGGGAGCTCCAGAACCAGAGGGGAGTTTGGCTGATGGGGCACTGGGGAGCCTTGTAGCCACTGGGGCTTGACTGAGGGGATCTGTAAGGGCTGCAGGGACCCCAGAACTGCTGTGGGGCTGAGCTGGAACCCCCGGGCAGCCCTGGAATTGGTGGAGAGGCAGTTTGGAGGCCTGGGGGGAGCTGTGTGGATCTCGCAGACCGTCCTGACACCTTGCCGTGGCCCCCCAGCGTGCGCTGCTTCACAAGCAGCAGAGCCAGCCCCTGCTGCAGCTGCCCATGGGAGCCAAGGCCAAGGAGGTGACGGAGGAGATGCGGGAGAAACGGGAGGAGCGGGCGCGGCGCCGGCGGCTCCAGGCCGCCCGCAAGGCCGAGGAGAGCAAGAACCAAACCATCGAGCGCCTGACCCGCACTCACAAGGCCAAGGTGAGGGCCCTGCGCGAGCGCCGCGCCCGCCCCGCGCCCTGCCCCGTCGTGCACTACCGCAGCGCCGCCGACGGCATCACTGTGTCCTTCCCCGTGGGGCTGCCGCTGCCGCTGCCCCCCGCCACCGCCCCGCCCGTGCCCCCTACCCAGCCCTGCGCCGTGCCCGGCTGCCACAACCCCAAGCGCTACAGCTGCGCCCGCACCGGGCGCCCGCTCTGCAGCCTGAGCTGCTACCAGCGCAACCTGCAGCTGCTGCAGAGCCCGGGGTGAGCCCCCGCAGAGGGGGCTGCGGGGGACTACGGATCCTTTGCCGTGGATACAAAGGGCCAGATTGCCGGGCTTTATGGACATAGGGAGTTGCGGAGGGGTCTGGGTTATCCACATGGACACAGAGGGCAGGAGGAGGAACCTGTAGATCTCCACCATGGACTTGAAAGCTGTGGGAAGCTCCAGACCATCCACATGGACTCGGAAGGCCAGAACAGGGGGTTTCAAACCCTCTGCCCTGGACACAGAGGCTCTGGCCACTCTACATGAACACAAGGGACCAGGACAGCTGCTGTTCCTCACATTCACTGTTAGCTCTGGCTCCTCCAAATGGATATGGACAGCCAGGATAGGAGCTCCAAAGGGCTCCAGCGTCTCCACCGTGGACACAGAGGGTTGGGGACCCCGGAAGGGACTGAGGGTGGTTCTGAAGGGATGAATGAAAGGGCGGGTCCTGGTGTCGCAGAGCTGAATAAAGGCTGTTGTTGAAATAGCTGTTGTGTGAGGCCTGCTGGAATGGGGAGGCAGCCCGATCCCCCGGGAGCGCTGTGGTACAGTCCAATACCCCCCCGGAAGGACTATGGTATAGACTTTCCTCCCCCGACAGCGCTATGGAACAATCCGACTCCACCTTTGGTGCATTATGGTCCGTCCCGCGGTCGCGGGCAGGCGGGGCGCTCTCCGCTAGCGACCATTGGCTAGGGCGCTGCCCAACGGAGAATGGCAACGCTGATTGGTCGGAAGCTTTGTCAATCAGACAGACGAAGGGAAGCCTGCGCGCCATTTGGTCGCACTGAGCCGAGTGCCCGCCCTGGGGCGGTCCGGGGGGCGGTGCCCTCCGCGAACTCGGGGCTAGGCCGCTATTGGGAAGGGCCTCTGTCAGTCAGGGGCTGGGGGCGGTCTTTAACTCCGGTTGGTCGCTGAAGCCGCCAATCCCTGCGGGGGCGGGGCTCGGCTCCTTTGTCTCTGTTGTTGGGCGTGAGGCTCAGGCAGACGGCGAGCGATTGGCTGCAGCCGGGCGGTGGTGCCGGCGCCAATTGGCTGTCGGCTGGGGAGCGTCCGCTGATTGGTCGACGCTGGCCGTGGGGGCGGGATTTCGGGCCGGGCGTGATGGCGGCGGCGACGGCCCCGGCCCGGGCGGCGGTGGCCGCGGGGGCCGCGATGGCGGCGGCGGCGGCGACGGGGCGGCGGTGGCTGCTGCGGGCGGCGGGGGCCGCGGCCGGGCGGGCGCGGGGCTGCGGCGGGCTTTAGGCGGCGGCGCCATGGAGCGGCCCGGGAGCGCCGAGGGGGCCTGGGCCGCGCTGCTGGGCCGGCAGCACCCGCAGGTACCGGGCGGGCCGGGGCGGGGGGGCCGCGCGTGGGGCCGCGGTGACGGTGCGGCCGTGCCCGCAGGCCCGGGAGTTCTGCCCGGGGGTGAACAACCGGCCCTACGTGTGCGAGACCGGGCACTGCTGCGGGGAGAGCGGCTGCTGCACCTACTACTACGAGCTGTGGTGTGAGTTCGGGGGGATCCGGGGAGAACGGAGGGGATCTGGGATTCTGGGTGGGCTGATGGCTTTCGGGAGGATCTGCGACTCCAGGGGGGTCCTGCGACTTGGGGAGGTCAGGAGCTGTGTCGGGGCTGAGGGCTTCCTGTGAGTCCTGCGGGAACTGGGGTGGAGGTTGGGGACTGAGGGATCCGAGGACAATCGGGGCCTCTGGAGCCGTCCTGTGGCTCAGGGGGCCTGCGGACTCTGACCTGCATTAGAGGTTCAGGAAGAACTGGGATCCCAGGGGGATGGAGGGTTCTTGGATGGGCTGGGGGCTGCAGCCGGATCCTTTGTTGCAACGGGGGTTCTATGTGAGGGTGACCCCCCGCTCCGCGCCCCCATTCCCGCAGGGTTCTGGCTGCTCTGGACCATCCTGATCCTGCTGAGCTGCTGCTGCGCGTTCCGGCACCGCCGGGCCAAGCTGCGCCTGCAGCAGCAGCAGCGGCAGCGTGAGATCAACCTCATCGCCTACCACGGTGCCTGCCAGTACCCCCCCTCCTCGGGGGACCTCCGTGAGTGAGGAGCTTCTGAATCTCCCCCCTATCCCCCAATCCCACCCCTTCCAGCCCCCCACCCCCCTCCATGGGGGACCTCAGTGAATTGGGACCTCCAGCCTCTCCTCCCCATTATCTTCACAGGGGATGTCAGTGAGTCAGGATCCCCTGTCCCTGCCCCAGAGTCCCCCATGTACACCCCCAGCCCCTGCATTCCGCCAGCCCCATATCCCCACCCTTGCCCAGGGCTGTCCTCTCTATCCCGTACATCCCCCAAACCCCACATCTCCCCAGCTCTTGCCCTGTGTCAAGCTGTGCCCTCCCCCTCCATCTCCATCCTCTCAGGGGCTGTTTCCCGGTGCCCCCCGGTGTCCTGGGTGTCCCTCTGACCCCACCTCTCCTCCCCCCAGGGCTGCTGGCCTCCTTCAAGCTCCCGGCGTATGAGGAAGTGGCGCAGCGCCCCGGGACGCCGCCACCACCCTACAGCCCCGGGAGCCCCTCACTGTCCCCCGGCTCCTCCGGGGGCTGCAGCTCCTGCTCCTGCGGCTGCTCCTGCGTGTCCTCCCCCAGCAGCTCCTCACTCTCGGCACCAGGCACCGACGAGACGGACCCAGACCCGGGCCCGGGCCCGGGGGGTGGCAGCACTGGCCGTGATGGTGGCTCCAGCAGCACTGGCACTGGTGCCAGCTGGGACCTGCCCCTGCCCGAGGAGCTGCCAGCCTGCAGGGAGACCCCCAAACAAATCCCCCCAGACTTGTGTGAGGCTGAGGGCCGCCCCTGCTCCGACACTGAGGGGGGTGAGGACAGAGGGGGCAGAGCAGTGCCAGGGGGTTGCCCTGGGCGGCACCGGCGGCTCACAGGGGATTCGGGCATTGAGGTGGGCCGTGGCCTAGAGGAGGAGGAGGGCGAGTCTGAGGGCTGTGGGGGACCGGGGGGTGGTGGGGGGCCCGGCTCACCTGTGCTGCCTGTCTGAGCCCCCCCCCTCTCCAGACCCTCAGATGGGGTCTGGACTCATCACGGAGCCCCTGGGGACCCTTGCCCCGACTAACATCCACCCTGCAGTGTGGCAGGGTCCAGCTGGAGCTCCCTTCCCTCTGAACTGCTTCTGGAGCCTCCCCTGTGATCCTGATGCTGCTGCCTGGGGGGCCCCATTGTCCGAAGGCTGACTGTGATCATGGGGGTGGGAGGTCCCAGTGCGTTCTCTCACCATTAAAGAGATGTGGAAGTACCATCGCCCCTTGTGATGGGTGCACTGGGCTGGGTGGAGAGCCCTGATTGCACGGGGAGGGGCAAAACATTCCCCCCCATGGCACAGGGGGTACCAGCCTGACCTGGGGTCAGCAAAGGCAACACTGTAACACCCTGACATGGGTGGCTAGAGGCCACAGATGTGGAAGTTTATTACAGGGGAGGCAGGGGGGCTCTGGCACAGCCCCCCAACACCTTCCCTGGCCCTGAGCAGGCCAGGCAGGCAGGCACAGGGCGCAGGGACTCCCCCACATTAATAGTCCTCAGCCATGGCCAGCACGACAAGCGCGGACCAGCCAGCAAAGGGGTGACAACCCTGCCCAGCACCATCACTGTCCCGATAGTGCTCCCAAAGGAAGCCGGTGGCCTCGTACTGCCGGAACACGTTGGCCACAAGGTTGTGGCGCAGCTCCCGGTACAACTCAGCCGCGCGTTGCTGGTGTGGCCCCGCCACCTGCGCGTAGCCTTGTAGCGCCCGCAGCGCCAGGAAATTGATGTTGACCCAGATGGAGCCGCGCCAGTATGGGGGGTCGTGCTCAGTGTTGCGGCGCAGGTACCAGGGGCTGTCATGGGCCAGCGAGCGCAGGCCAAAGGGCGTCCAGAGCTGCTTCTCATTGCGCATGGAGCCCAAGAGGGCCGGCAGCCGCGGGGAGTCCGCTTGGAGCAGCTGCAGCAGCAGTGGGAACAAGCTCACGTAGCCCAAAGCACCCACAAACTGTGGCCGCGGCGCCTCTCGTACCTCCCGCCGCAGCTGCGGGGCTGGCGGGGGCCTGCCGGGCACTGGGGCTGTACGGTGCCAGCGCAGAGCCACGGCCGTGCTGTGATTGCCAAAGTCAGCAAAGGTGCCCAGCTCAGGTGCCCAGTGCAGCCGGTCCAGCAAGTCGTTGTCGCTCAGGGCCGCGGCCATGTCGCGATAGGATGCGAGGGGTTCGCCCAGGCACTCGGCCAGCGCTGCCAGCACGCGGGCACCCAGCGCCATCCAGCAGCGCAGGTCCAGGTGCCGCTCCTCTGCAGATGGGTGGGAGGCACGGGGGTAATCGTCCAGCCCCGACGACAGAGTCTTGGGGTTCAGGAAGCGGTCGAGGTCGGTGTCGCGGCCGCGCCAGCGGAAAGTGAAGGGTTCGGGACCGGCCTGGGTGCGGTTCAGCCACTCGAACCAGGCACGCAGGCGTGGGAAGAGGCGGCGCAGGTAGGGCAGGGGCGCGTCAGGCAGCAGCCGCTCCAGCGCCAGCAGCAGCGTCGGGGGGTTCGCCGTCTCGCTGTGCTGCAGCACAAACTCGGGGGGCACTCGGGCCCGCGCCTCGTCCCCCAGGATCTGCTCCCGTGGGATCCAACCATCAGCGTTCAGGAGGTCGAGCCAGTGGGCAAGGATATCGCGGGCCAGTGCAGGGTCCCAGCGGCCCAGCAGCAGCAGGTGGAAGCCCTCATCCCACAGGAAGCCGCGTGGGAAGCAGGAGCGCGAGGGCACAGCCGTGAACAGCATGGATTCGATGCCAGGCACCGGCTCTTCCCGGCTCTCCGAGCGTAGCAAGGAGTGGCCATGGAAGAAGCCAATCCCGCCCAGCATCTCACTGAGTGCAGCCTGGGCGAAGCGGCGCTGTGAGAGGGACACCCCACGTGCCCCCAGCCTGAAGGTGTCCTCAAAGCGTTGCTCAAAGGTAGCCACGTGCTGGGCCAACGCTGTGCTCAGTGCCGGCCCCGCCAGCCGCCTGCGCCGCACTCCTGCCGCGCTCCCCGATTCCAATGTCACCTCCAGCACCGCCGGCGGCTCCAGCGTCACCTGGTGCAGCAGCAGCTGCCCCCGTGGGGGCTCCCCAGGCAGCCCCCCAGTGCTGGACACCCCAAAAAAGCGGCGGCGGGGTCGGCCCGGCGGGGAGAACACTGAGTTCTCACGGAGGCTCTGCCGGACCAGGTCGGTGAGACGGTGCAGCCCCGGCACCCCCGCAGCCAGGAAGTTGTAACTAGGGGGGACAGGAGAGTCAGGGATGTAGTGGGGACATGGGAGCAGATGAAGGGGACATGGTGAGGGTGGAAGAGACATAGAGAGTTTGGGGGCCGTAACCCAGACACTCACCTGGCATACTTGTGCCCCTCCCCGCCCTCCCCCGTGGGGGGCAGGAAGGTGACAGTGAAGTCCCCAAGCTCTTCCGCCGTCCCTGCCACAGCTGCCAGCCGTGTCCCGTTCTCCAGCACTGGCCGCAATGTTCCCTGCCCATCTGTGGCCACGTAGAAGAAGAGGGACAGGAGAGGGGCTGGGCCCTTGCCCTGGAGAGGAGGAAGAGGAGAATGACAAAAGTTCCCTGGCATCCCAACCCCTCTCCCACTCTCATCCCCTCACCTCCATCTTCACTGTGACCCGCCAACTCCAGTCGCCACCATGGTCTCCCCCTGGCTGCTTCACGAACTCGGTTCTCAGCACCAAGCCCTCATCACGGATCTCCTGGACTCCGAAATTCTCCCCGTCGTGCATCAGCCACCCATATCGCGACACGCCGTCGTTCTGATCGCTCGTGTGCCGCAAGTTGCCGCCGTGTTGGAGCCACATCAGTCCTGGAGGGGCGGGGAGGTGTCAGGGGCGGCTCACGTGGTGGGAGCGGGGCCGGAGGAGCCCCAGGGCGGGGCAGAGCCCCCCGCGCCCCTCACCGGTCACGACAGCACGCGGGCTCCGCGTCTTCATCCCAAAGTAGACGTGAGGCCGGTACGTGCCCCAAAAATAGGTGGGCGATGCGAGAGGCCCGGTGGAGCCAGGGGGGACGGCAGGGGGTGCGGGGTGGGGGGTGACGAGGCGGGAAGCTTCGCTCCACCGGTTCCATTCGGCCACCGCCACCGCCAGACCCAGCGCCAGCGCTGTCGCCACCGCTATAAGCGCCAGCACCGTCCGGATCCGCCCGGAGCCCCGCGGTGGCTTTTGCTGTTGCCGTAGTTTCGGGTCCCGGTCCCGGTCCCGGAGCCGCTCCCGGGGCCGTTCCCGGGGTCCATCCCCGCCGCGCCGCCGCCGCTCGCCCGCCATCTGGGCTGTCGCGCTAGTGACGTCAGTGCCGCGCCACGTCTGGCGGAGCCAATTCCGCGATCGCCCCCTGGCGGGCGGGAGGAGCACGCGCGGGTTCGGTCCTCCCAGGGACCCCGCGGAATCCAAACCGGCCCCGAGGGGACAACGACACAGCAGGGTGTCCCCGACCAGCCCTGCTACCCAGTCCACGCTCCTCACGTCCGGTTTGTTATGCCTGTTAACCTCTCTGGGGATACCCAAAGGACCCCCAGCCTTCCCTAGGACCACCCTAGAAACCCAGCTATGCACTTGCAGTGTCCCCCAGGACCCCCAAGGGAATCCCACCCCGCACCCTCAGCCCCTCCAGGATCCCCTAGCTCCACCAGTCTCCCCACAAGTGTTCCAATTAGATCCTGCCCACTAGCAACTGGTCCCAGTTGGAATCCCAGGATCACACCCCAGGGATGCCAGACCCCGATATCCTGATATCCCACCCACAGACATAGCCACGGCCATGGTGTTGCCAGGTTTATTCCAGGTCAGCCCTCGGGGCTGTTCCCAACACACGGCAGCCCTGGCACACGCCAGCGGCGAGCACGGTGCAGCCGCAGGGACAGCCACTGCTGCTGGCTGCCCGGGAACGGGGACTCAGGACGGGACAGGAGATTGGCCTCTGGAGCCAGTGGGGGGGTCCCTGGGACTTGGCCCGGGCCCTCCAGAGGGTCCTGACCAGGGAGAGGGTCCACGGATGGTTCCAGGGGGTGGGCGCCTTCATCTGAGCCTGGAAAGGGATGGACAGGCTGGGATATCAGATCCTGCTCCTGGTGGGGGTTCCTGTCCCCATCCCCGTCCCCATTCCAATCCCATCCCCTTCTTGTCCCTCTCCCTATCCCCATTCGTCCTTGTCCCAATCTCCCTATCCCTATCCCACCCTGTCCCATCCCATCTCCAACCCATCTCATCCCCATCCCACTCCACCTCATCCCACCCAATTCCCATCTCATCAGCACCCCATCTCATCCTCATCCCACCCCATCCCACCCCACTGCCACCCATTCCCACCCCACCCGGCTCTCACAGCAGCGCCTGAGGCCGCCCCAGCCCCGGGGTGGCCCTCCCAGCCCCCCGGGCTGCTGCAGGAGGCACCGAACAGCCGTGTCCGTGTGTCGGAAGACGCAGAGGGCCCGTAGTGCCTGCCGGGCCTCGGGAGCCAGCCCGGAGCGCTCTGAGCACACCAGCTCCCGCACCGCCTCAAAATCCCGCCGGAGCTGCAGGGCACCCTGCAGGCTGGGATGGGGGTCAGGTGGGCATGGAGCCCCTGGAATTCCCACCAGGACCCCACCAGGACCCCACCAGAACCCCCTGGCACTGCCACCACACTCTGGGACCACCACGGAAACCATGGCACTGCCATCAGAGCCCCAAGACCACCATCGGGACCCCCCACAGCTGCCCACAGAACCTCTGGCACTGTCACCAGGACCCTTAGGAGCCCCACTGGGACCCTTGGCACAATCAACGGGACCTCAACCTGCCACTGGACCCCGTGGCTTCTCATTGCACCCCCAGCACTGCCACTGGGACCCCTGGCACTGCCCACCGGCTGTGGACCGCTGTCCCCAGTACCTGAACTTGATCCGGCGGGTCAGGATGTGATCCATCCAGGCCTCCAGGAAGGCCGTGGTGACCCGTGCCAGGGTGGGCACCTGGGCATCGTGGGGCAGGGCCTGGGCCCCCTGCAGCACCTGCCCCAGAACCGCCTGCACCGCGGCTGCCGCGTATGCGCTGGGGGAGCTGGGCAGCTCTAGGGGACACAGGGACCCACCTCAGTGACACCATAAAACCCCCATCCAAGCACCCCCACATACCCCTCAGCCCCAACACCCACCAGCGCGTGGCCCGAGCCGCCAGTGCCGACCCAGCGGCATCGTCTGGTCAAAGATCTCAGCCGAGAGCCGCTTGCAGCTGGTGGAGAACATCCAGAGCACGTCCCCAGAGAAGAGCTGGAACACATGGAACACAGGGTGACACTGGGTGACACAGGCATCTTTGTGCTCAGGATCCCCCTCCTGTGGTCCTCCACCTTACCTGGATGCTGTTGGCCACATCACGGATCTGCCGGCACAGCTGGAGCTCCCATGGGGATCCCAGGCTGGGGAGTGGCTCAGAGGGGCTGTCCCCATGAATGTCCCTTGGCTCCGCGAAGGTCTTGCTCACCTGCAGCATCAGCTGCTCTGCTTCTGCCTTCAGCACCTGGAGAGGAGCAGGTGGAATGAATCCAGCCCCTCTCTGTCCCCCCAGACACCCGTGCTCCCCTGAGCCCCCGTACCTGCAGGTCTCCCTGGGTGAGCAGCAGGAACTGAGGCAGCGCCCAGGCTGCCAGATACCGCCCGGCCCGGCCCGTCAGCCACGCATGGACGGCCGCCACCGCCGCCAGGCACCGGCCCAGCACCTGCAGCCGAAGGCAGAGACCCCCGGGGCAGGCTGTGGGTGGGGGTCAGCACAGAGAGGATCCCTGGACCCACTTGCCCCGCCCCCCCCCCCCCCCCCCCCCCAACCCCTCTCACCGTGCTGGCGGGCAGGTAGCAGGCGCAGGCAGCGCAGGGCCAGTGCCAGGGCTGGGAAGAGGCACCGGAGCTGCTGGGCTGTGCGGCTGCACCCTGGCCCTGGGGGCCCCCCTGGGGCCTCCAAGCACTTGTCTGACAGCCCTGAGCCCAGAGCACAGGTAAAATCTGGAGGAGAAAGAGAAGGCCCCAACATCCCCCATTTGCACTCCAAACCCCATACCCCATATCCAACACTTCATTGCATATCCCTCTCCTTCACCCCACATCCACCAAGTGCCCCACACCTTGCCTCCTGGCAAGCTCACACCCAGTACCCCCTGTACCCCACCCTGTGCTCCCCTAGCCCCCCATACCTGTGTCCCAGCTGCAGAGGATGCTCCGGCACAGCAAGCGCAGGCAGAGCCCCCCCAGCTCCTCCTGGCACTCAGGGGGCACATGGGCTGTGGGGACACAGCAAGGGTCAGGGCAGGGCAGGGACACCCTGAGGGAGCCCCCACACCCCCTGTTCCCCCACATACCAACAGCGAGCGCACGGCTCAGCTCCCACGCGGCGGTGACGGTGGCACTGGGGGTGGCAGGAGGGGTGCCCAGGCTGTCCCCCAGCACAGCCCCTGCTGTCTCCCAGAGCAGCAGGCGGTACCGGGCACTCAGTGCAGCGGCTGCAGGGCCACGGGCAGCGTCCAGCCACCGCACGGCCTTCCAGCCACATGCACTGCCTGGCTGCAGCCCTGGGGGTTCAGGGCTCTCTGACAGCACTTGCTGCCACAGGCTGTCAGCTGAGGCCACCAGCACCCCAAAAACGTGTCCTGTCAGCTCCTCGTCCTCCTGGCACAGCGTCTGCAGCTCAGCCGCCAGTGCTGGTGGCACCTCTGCTCTGGAAGGTTCTGTGTCCATCCCCACACCCATCTCTGCCACGTTGTGCCCTGGTGGCCATGGCACCACCACATCCTCCCAGCAGACATGTCCATCCCTGATGTTCCCATTCTGGGGCCACAGGAGGGGCTGGAGCCTCTGGGCCACAGCCCGGCCACGCTCGGCTGCCAGCAACCGCAGCACCCCGCCCACCGTGAACGCGGTGGGTGCCTTCACCTCAGGGCCCAGCTCCTCCGCCAGCCCCTGCACCACACGGTTGTAGATCTCCAGCCCCTGGAAGAGGTCAGCCAGGCACTCAGAGGCTGGAATGGGCACGCTGGGGCGGCCAAGTTCCTGCAGCCGTCCCTCGATGTGCCTCCTGGCCAGGCGCGTGGCCATCAGGACGGGCAGCAGCAGCGCCCACCGCATGTGCACCACGACCTTGCCCCGGCACCGTGGCAGCGCCCGCAGCCACGCGTCCGTCCGCAGCCGCCGCAGCAGCGCGGCCCAGTGCCCCGCGTGTGCCCGCAGCTCCTGGCACAGCTCCCGCAGTGTCAGCTCGGGTTCCCGGGGCTCTCCGGGCTCTGGCAGCGCCAGCAGCCGCCGGAGGAAGTCAGAGGAGGCCTTGAGGCGTCGGGTGAAGTCGCGGGCCAGGCGGAGCTGGTGGCGGTGCTGCAGCAGCGCGTGCAGGGCCGCTCCCCGCTCCGCCACGCGCTGCCGCACCGCGTCCTCAGAAAAGTCACCGGCGCCGCTGGGATGAGGCCGCACGTACCCCAGGAAAGTCTCGGTACGAGGGTCCTCCCAGACGCAGAGGCAGCGGCGCAGCCCTGAGAAGCTTTGCTCCAGCGGGACCACGATGGACGCTGCTTCGTCCTCATCCTCGTCGTCTTCCTCGTCGCTGTCACCGCGCCGGGATGACCGTGGGGACAGCAGACGGCGCAGTCCCGGGGTGACGCTGCGCAGCATGGCCTCTGCCCGCTGCAAGGAGCGTGCCAGGGGCCCCCGCGACCCGCCTGGGGGACACGGGACCCTTAGGATGGGGCAGGGACCACTGGGGGATCCCCCGTGTGCAGAACCTCGCCGCGGGACAGCACCTGCCCACATCACCCCATCACTGCCCCACTACCACCCTAACTTTGAGACCTCCAGGACCCAGTTACGTTCCCCACAAGTCCCCCAGGACTCCACAGCCCCTTGGTGTCCCTGCAGCCCCCCAGGACCCCACAGACCATTGGGTCCCTGCACCCCACAACATGCCATCAATGCCCCCCCAAAGGACCCTGCACCCCTTTAGGGTCCTTCACACTTCCCCCAGGACCACGCACCCCATCAGGATCCCCGCAGCCCCCCAGAACACCACACCCCGTTGTGGTCCACGCAGCCCCCAGGGGTCTCACCGAGCTCGGGGGGCTCCCCGCGGGCAGCCCCATCGCCCGGTCCCGGTCGGGCCGTCAGCAGCAGCAGGATGAGGCCGCCCAGGCCGGCATCGCCCACCTGGACAGGGCACAGGGGGCTTAGGACCCCCGACCCGGGCGAGGGGCGGGACCACAAATGACCACGCCCATTACCACCATGACCCCACCCCTCCCGCCATCTCTGTATCTCGACCACGCCCCCACGCCACGCCCCATCTGACTCCCGCTGTGACCACGCCCCCGACCAGGGCTCGCCACGTTTGGCCGCACCCTCGCCCCGCCCCCCGCGCCGTTGCCATGGAGATGCAGCACCGCCTGGGCCCGGTGCCCACCCGCCCATCCCGTTACCGGCTTGGCCCCGCCGCTGCCCCGCAAGGGGTGTCCCAGCTCGCCCTGCCGCGAACGGCCTCACCTGCAGGCATAACTCCCCGCCGCGCCGCTCAGCGCCGCCGCCGTCCATGCCGGGCCATGCCGGGGGCGGCGGCAGCAAAGAGGCTTAGGCCGCGCCTTCGCTAATCCGGGGGGCTGGGCCAAGCTGGCCGCCAGGAGGGGCCCGGTGTGGGGGGCGGGACGAGCAGCGGGGTGCGACCGAGCCAACGGTTCTGGAGCAGGCGGGGACGGCGATAGAGGATGTGTAGCCCCGGTTTCGCTCCCTGCGGGCCGCCGTCCTGCCCGCATCCAACATGGCGGCGGGGCAGCCTCAACCGGCGCCGTGACGTCTTTCCGGTAGGCCCGTGATGCAATTCTGAGGCGCGGCGGCGGCTTGTGGCGATAGGGGGCTCGGGTGGGACGGGGGAGCGGGACAGTCCCGGACTGGGTGGCTGTGGCTTCGGGCCTGTCCCTGCTGCCTGCCCCTGGGGCTGCACGCTCGGCCCCGCTGGCTGGAGTGGCGGTACGGGCCGTGGCGCGGCCGGGGGGCCGCAGGGTTGGGAGCCCGGAGCGGAGCCCGCTGGCGGCCCTGTTCGGTTCCGCTTTCCTCCGGCTCATGGCTGTTTCTACTTCCCACAGCGCCCTTCTGCCCCCGGCACCGTATGTCCAGCTTCGCCGACTTCCCGGTGCCGTCGCAGGGCTCCTCCCAGACGGTGATCAAGTACAAGACGGGGGAGGTGTGTTTGCTCTGGGACGACGGTGAGTGGGGCGGGGGCTGCGGGGGGTCCCCGTGCTCGGGATTTGCTAGGAGAGGGGGAACGGGATGGGGGCTGTCGGGGTCCGGTGCCTGGGACTGCTCCTCACACACCCCGTTCTCCTGGCAGGCCCCAGGGTTGATTATTACCAAGTCGGGTATGACGATGACGATGGCAATGACGATTACGATTACGATGAGGAAGACTTCGACCGGTTCCAGTTCTTGGACGATCCCGTCGGAGAGGGGCCTATTCCCTACAGCTACTGTGGCTTTCGCAAGTCCTTCCTGTGCTCGGAGCTGCCTCCACAGCTCCCTCGGACCTCTCTGACCGTTCTGGATGCACGGCTGGACCAGCTGCCCATGCCCCGCGTCACCTGGCTCACGGCAGAGGTGGGGAATCCTCCCTGCTGCCCCTTCTGCTCTCCAGGAGTTTGGGGGTCCCGGGTTGACATCACAAGAGGGGACCCACGTTGTGGCCCCCGGGTAGTCCTCACTCAGGGCATCCCTCCTGCAGGAAGCCGACAGGAATGCGCAGGAGCTGGTGGCAGAGGAGGAGCGGGCAAAGAGGAAGGCAGAGAAGAAGAAGCTGAAGAAGAAGGTGGGTGAGGCCTGGGAAGGGCCACTGGCAGCCCCTGGGGACTGGGGTCACTGCCTCTTCTTGGGGTGCTGCTAGCAGGTCCCTGAGCTCGGGGATTGCATAGATGGGGGCTGAGGATGGTGGGACTGGGGGACTGCATTTCTCTGCCTGAGACCTGCTTGTGGGTCCATGTCCTCTTTTTCCAGAAACAAAAAGACCGAAAGAAACGGGATAAACTGAGTCAAGAGCAGAAGAACAAAGAGAATACTGACCCAGTGAGTGACTAGTTTGTCCCCCTTGTGCTGTTCTGGGGTTCCCCAGAGGTGGGGGCCAGCCAGCACCCTGCTAGCCCCCACCACCTTAGCTCCTCCCTCTCCTTGCAGAGCACCCCAAGTGGCCCTGCAGGCACTGGATCCCCCCCAAATGGTCCTGAGGATGAGGGATGCTGCCCAGAGCCCTCCTCGTGCCCTGGGGACTCCACAGTCCCCTTGGAGGAGCCTGAGCTGGAGGACACAGCGGTGACAGAGGTGAGGGACGGTCTCCCCAGGAGGGTCATCTGGGGGTGAGGGGTCCCAAGGCTCTGCCTGCCCATCTCTTTCTGCTTCCCCAGGAGGAGCTGGACCTGAGCTGCACTTTTGTCTGCAAAGCACGAGAGAAGGCGGGGGTCCAGCTGCCCCCCCCAGGCAGTGACTGCTCTCCTGGGACACAGAACGTGGAGCCAAGCAGGAAGGTGCCAGAGAAGGGGAGTGGGGAGTCTGTGAAGAGACCTGTGCCCCTCCAGCTCAGGCCACCCAGTCCCAACACAATAGAGCAGAGCCTGGCACTTGCAGGTCAGTGTAGGGACCTCCATAGGAACAAGAGGAGGGCACTGGGGGCTCTCCCCAGCTCAAGGAAGCTGTGCTAGTAGCACCATCCCTCTTTGTGTCTTCACTAACCACCCCTGTATCACCTCTCCAGGCCATGGCATCGAGGCAGCCCAGATGGGCCAGCACACTGAGGCCGTTTGGGCTTTCACCGTCGCCCTGGAGCTGAACCCACAGGAGCACCGGTGAGCAGAATAGCTTAGGGTGAGCTGAGGGGGTCCTGCGGTGGGAGGGACAGGCCACAGTGATACCCCCATCCCCACAGGCTCCTGGGGAACCGCTCGTACTGCCTGGAGAAGCTGGGCCGATACGAGGAGGCGCTGGTGGATGCGGAGGCAGCGCTGGCACTGAGGCCAGGCTGGCCCAAGGGCTCCTTCCGCAAGGGCAAGGCCCTGCGCGGGCTTCAGGTACCTGGTGGGGCTCCAGGAACTGTGTGTGGTTGGCTGCAGGGGCCTGGAGTCTTGCGGGGGGTCTGGAGGAGGTGGGTGCCATGGCTGGGTTGAGGGGCTGCTGGGTGCTAAGAGTGAGTATGGGTTTTTCAGAGTGGCTGCAGGGTGCTGCGGGGTGTTGTTGGAGACAAACAGGGGTTTTGAAGTGGTGGTGGGCTGGACAGGGGACTGAGGGGTGCCAGTGGGCCTGGGTGGGGACTGTGGGGAACAGGAGCGGCTGTAGGGTGCGATGGCTGAGTTGGGGAGGTGGTTGCATTAGGTGTGATTTGGGATTGGGAGGACTGGGTGTGCTGCAGGGTGTTAGTAGGATGGGGTAGTGCTGGGCTGGGGGATGTGTCAGTGAGGCTTTGAGGTGCCATTTAGGCTGGGTGGAGGGTGTGGGATGCCTGTGGGGCCAGGCAGGGGGCTGCAGGTCCCCTCCGGCCCCCAGCGCTACGCCGAGGCCGCACGCACCTTCGAAGAGCTGCTGCTGCAGGATGGGTCCTATGCTGAGGCAGCCACGCAGCTGGAGGCCTGCCGGGCTCAGCTGCAGGTGAGACCCCCTTTCCCAACCCCCTAACCCCTGGCCCCTGTCCTGCTGTGCCCCCCACACCTCACCCCTGTCCCCTCCCAGCAGTGCAGCCGCCCTGGGGGTGTCCCCGTGTCCCCCTTCCTGCTCAAGGCTAAGGAGCCGCTGTTTCTTCCGGGTAAGGGGTAGGGGTAGGTGGGCTGGGGGGACCCCGGGGGTATCCCTGTGTCCCTTGTGAGTGCTGAGTCCCTTTGGCCCCTTGGCAGCAGGATGGACAACCAGGAGCTGCCAGGACACAGGTGACACAAGTGTGACAGGAGGCAGTGCCGTGACCCCCACAGGAGACCTGAAACAGGAACCTGCTGTGGCCAGTAGCCACCCAACACTGCCCCCAAGCCATCCTGCCAGGTACAGCTGTCTAGTGGTCTGGGGGGGAGCCCAGAGTGGCACAGTGGCTCTGATGACACCAGGTTGGCTCTTGGCAGGGACTGCTTCCCACTCTGGGTGGGCAATGTCACCTCCCACATCAATGAGAAGGTGTTGCGTCGTGCCTTTGGCCGGTGAGTGACCCCCAGCACCGCTCCTCCTCCAGGACCCCCAAGATCCTGGCACAGCCCTGGTGATCCCCAAGCTCCCCAGCTCTGTCACTGTCCTCATTCTCTCATGGTTCTGATCTGTAAGGGATACTTCAGGAGCAGTCTCCAACTCACACACCACCCCCAGCTTTGGGGTCTCTATCCCACAGCTTAGGATATCTTTAACTGTTCCTCCTTGGGTTTGGGAGTCTCTGTTCCCCCATTTCACAGGTTTGGGGGTGTCTCACTTTCTCCACCTTTGGGAGTCTTTCATCCATCTTCCATTCTACTTTGCATGTTTGAGAGTCTCTGACCCTCCCGCCCTGCAGGTTTGAGGGGTCTCTAACCCTCCACCTACCCATTTAGGAATCTCTAACTGTTGCCCCCCACATTTGGGGGGTCTGTGTCCCCCAGGTTCGGGGAGATCCGCTCCGTGCGGCTGCTTCCAGGGCGCCGCTGTGCCTTCATCAACTTCTGTGGGAAGGCAGAGGCTGAGGAGGCCTTCAGGGCCATGCAGGTGAGCTGGGGGACCTTGTGTGACTCTCCCCACCCCTCGAGTGGCCCTGGGACACCCAATCCCCGTAGGGGACCTGTGCCAGTGCCAGTTCCTTTTGTCCCCAGGGTGCCACCGTGGAGGGCAGCAAGCTGTTACTGCAACTCAAGCACCCGGCCCATGCCACCCCGGCCCCCATACCCCGTGCCAAGGGCAGAGCCACCCCCGGGGGGCTGCTGAGTTGACCCTGCTCTGTTGGCGGGGCTGCCAAGGCCCCGTCCTTCACCTGCTTGTACCTTCCTGTGCCTTGTCCCCCACTGCCAGGGGTGGGATTGTCTCCCCCTCCTGCCTTGGGGGTGCTGGGGGTCGGGGCGCACCCTGCAGCCCCTTGTGCTGAGGTGGTGGGCCTTATCTGTTCCCTGTGGCCCCTCAGGGATTTGAACCGATTTGGGTTTTTTAAATAAAACAGGTTTGTTTTTCTGTCTGGCCTTCCTTTGGGCTTCCTTGGTTGTCTATCTTCCTCTGCCACCTTTTTCCATTGCAGTCTTGGACCTCGCCACTGCTCCAGCCCCCCATGTCCCTCTCCACCCTGTGTCGTCCTCTGTCCCCCCTCACTCCTCATGTCACTTCAGCCCCAGGGGACAGCGAGGGGGGGCCTCTACTCCCCCTTAATGTCACTGGCTGGTGACAGGAGCTTGGGGGGGGGGGTGACAGGCGTGAGATCAAATACAATTTGATTAATATGCAAATTGAGGGGGGCAGGGGCGGCCGCAGCCGGTAATTAATCACCGGTTAAAACAAATTAATGCCCGCGGTGGGAGGTGCTCGCCCGGAAAAAAGTGGGGGGTGGGTGGCTCTGGGGTCCATATTAAGGTGTTGCCTTTATTGCAAATATTTACACCGGGGCCGATAGAAAATAAAATTAAAAAAAAAAAAAAGGAAAGACGAACCAAAAAAAATAAAAAAATACAAAAAAAAAAAAAAAGGCGAAAAAGGGTGCACCGATGGGGCGGGGCTGGGCTCGGCTCCTTTCGGAACCGAGCCGAGCGGATGTGGCGGAGTCGAGTCCGTCCGAAGGGACCCGAGTGCACCCGAACGGGGCCGAACGGAGTCCGGTGGATCCGAACGGATTAACTCGGCTTGAACCGACCCGAGCAAATCCGAAGTCAGCCGAGCCGGCCCGAATGGAGCCGCATGGATCCGAACGGAGCAGTTTCGGGCTGACTGGATCGGAACGGAGCCGAGCGTACTCGGTTCAGTCCGCTACGTCGATTTCCTCCTCCGAGAGCTCGGCGGGCTCTGTGGTCCCGGTGCCGGTGCCGGGGGACCCCGGGGGCTCGGGCAGCCCCGCCAGCTGCTGCAGGGCGGCGGGGGGCAGCGCTTGCAGCGAGGCCACGTCCGCCCGCAGCTCCTCCAGGTCCCGCTTGAGCTTGGCGCGGCGGTTCTGAAACCAGGTGATGACCTGGGCGGCGGAGAGCGCCAGCCGCGCCGCCAGCGCGTCCCGGTCCACCGGGGAGAGGTAGCGCTGCCGCCGGAATCGCTGCTCCAGCTCCCGCAGCTGCTGCGCCGTGAACGCGGTCCGGGACTTGCGACGCTTCCTGCAGGGAGGGCGCGGGCCCGAGGCGCCCGGCGGGGACGGACCTGCGGAGACAGCGGGATTAGGGTGCGGAGAACGGGGAGCATCACCGGGACCCGCCCCGGGGAACGGCCCCCGGGCGCCCGGCTGTGAAGTGCCAGCGGGGGCAGGAATCGCACCCCCAGTAACGGGCCCGGGACCCGCAGCGGCACCCGGATACTCGGCGGGGAGCGGCTTGTGGGGCAGGGTACCGGCGCCGGGACGCGGAAAGCATCGGCATCGCCGAACGGCGCAGAGCACCGCGGGCCTCGACCTGCGGTGGCGGCGGCGTCAGGTCAAAGACACCGGTACGCGCACCGGGACCCACCCCGAGCACTGCGGGTTCCGACCTGTAGGCACAGCAGCGCCAGGGCACCGGTAACCCACACCGGCCCCGCCGAGCCGCGCCGAGCACTGCGAGTGGGTCCCGGCCCCGCTGACTCCCGGTCGAACGGAGACAAACCGGCCCACATCGAACAGAACGCAGACGAGCCATACGAAACCGAGCCGTGCCCAACCGAACCGAGCAAACCAAAACCGCGTCTGGCGCCGGAAGCCGGGACTCATCGTTCTACAGCGGTCCCGGTCGTGTCGGAGTCGCCCCCGCTGCGACCGGGGCTGAGAGACACGTGTGTCGCCGGCGGCTTCTCCGGGACCCCGGAACGAAGCCGCGACCCTGGGCGGAGAAACGGGATCCTCCTTCTTCTCCCCGATTCCAGGAGACCCGAGACCGTGCTGGTCCCCGCATTTGATCCCGGTGCCGCTCCCGGCCCCGGTGCGGTCGCTGCTGCCCCTAGCGACGTAGAGAACCCCCGGCGAGACGCTGATCGCCACCCCGGGCACGGCTCCACGCCGCCGGCGGGATCCCGATCGCGGTCCCGGTCTCTTTCCCGCTCCGGTCTCCGGTCCGTTCCTGCCCCGCCGCTGCGGCGGCACCGACCCGCGGCCTCTCCATAACGCGGCTCACTCGGGCCGTGCATCCTTCAGCTATAGCGGTGGCTCCCGGGGTCTCTCGCAGCGCGGACTCCACTCCTTGCTCGGTAGAGGAGCCCCGGGTGGTCCCGGCTGAGTCCGTGGGTCCGTCCCGGTAGCACGGCTTTACCGCGGTTACGAGAATCCGATCGATGCCGTGCTCGTCCGTCACTCCAGTAACGGGATTTCCCCTCCGCTCTCGGAGCCGCGAGCGGCCCCGTTTCTGTCCGTCCGTCCATCCCGGTAACGGGGATTTACCCCCGCTCAGGGAGCCCTGATCGCTCCGTTGTCAGTCCGTCCTTCCGTCGCGATGAAGAGGCGTTTTCGTTCATCACGGAAGCTCTGGGCTGTCCCGGCTGTCGGTGGATCTACCCGGCAACGAGGTTTTACCTGAATTACCGGCACCTCCATCTGTTCTCCGGTTCATTCCGCCGCTACCCGCGCCCGGTTAGGGACCGGGTTTTGTTAATTCCGAGAGCCCCGCTCGGCAATGTCCGTCTGTCCGGCCAGTACCGGAGCTTTACCCCCTCTCCTGGAGCCCCGATCGCTCCCACGTTTGTCCGGCCGGCAGCGGGGTTTTTCGTTCATTTTTTATTAGTCCGTGTCTGTCCATCTGTCCGGCCGGTAACGGGAATTTACCCCCGCCCCGGGAACCGCTGTCGTTCCGATTTTTGACGTCTGATCGGCCGGTAACGTTTTTTTTTTCGTTGTTTTTTTCGATCCCTTTTCTGTCGATCTGCCCATCGGGTAATGGGCCTTTTTACCATAATTCCGGGAGCCCCGATCTGCTCCGTTTCTGCCTGTTTGTCCATCCCGGAAAAGGGAATTTTTTCGCCCCCGTTCATGTCCGTCTGTCCACCCGGTAATGAGATATTTTCGTTCACTTATTTCGTTCCTTGCCATGTCCGTAGGTCAGATAACAAGGGTTTTTACCTTAAAATCGGGCGCCCGAGACGTCCCCGTTCTGTTCGTCTGTCCGCCCGCTAACGGGTTGGTTTATTCGTTAATCACGGGAGCCCCGCTCTGTCTGTCCGTCTGTCTGCCCGCTATGGTGGGTTCCTTAATTAACAGAACACCTCTCCGTAATTAGGGATTTTTCCCCACTCCCCCCGCCATTAATTACCGGAGTCTGGCTTCATCCTCCTTCATCTGTCCGGTCGGTAACGAAGGTTCGGTTACTCACCGGAGGGCTGATCTAGCGGTCCGTGTCCGTCTGTCCGAATGCTTTTTCGTTACCGGCGTGAATCGCGTTGTGCCCAACCGTATCCATTAATTACCGGCATGCTGTTCTGCCGTGCCTGTCGGTCTGTCTGTCCAGGTAATTTTTTTTTTTTGGTTGGTTGGTTTTTTTTTTTTTCACGTTAGTCACGGAGACCCTATCTGTCTGTGTCGGTAAGGGACAGTGATTGTTTTTCTGCGTTAATTGCGCCTTTTTCGGTCTGTCCGTGTCGATCTGTCTGTCCCGGTAACGGTTTTATTAATTCCCGGCGAAGCCGTGCTTTGCCTGTCCGTGTGTCCATCCGTGTAAGAGATTTTCCGTTCATCCCGGAGTCACGATCTGTCCGTCCGTGTCCGTCTTTCCAACCCAGTAACGGATTATTTCGTTCCCGGAGGCGCCGCGCTGTCTGTCGGTGTCCGCCCGTCCTGCCGGTTCGGCCGAGCCCGGGACGTGCGGCATCGGTTCGTCCCCGTCCGTGAGCGGCCGTCGGACCCTGCCGGTACCGGGCTGCTCTGTCAGGCCAAGCTCCGGACGGAGTCGCCGTCCCCGCTGAGGGTCGGGGCCGGTACCGGGTTTCCGTTGCCGGCGGGCCCGATCCGCCGCTCGGCCCCCGCGCTCGGTCACGGTCACGGTCACGACTCGGCGGCGCCGATCCACCTCCCGGTCCCGTGGTTCCCAGTAAAGCTGCCGGCCCCGACGCGGCCGCTTCTGCCGGAGCTCCGGTGCCACCAGAGCCTGGGCTCGCTCCGGTTCCCTGTGTCTGGCCCCGGGACTTCTCCCTCCCTTCGGACCGAGGCTGCCGCCTGTTTCCGATGTCCCGGCCGAACACCGGCGGCTTCTCGGGCCTCCCAGCCGCGCTCGCCGCTCTGGGACAAGGAGGAAACTTCCCCGGACGGGAGACGAGGGACGTCCCTGGCCGCGCCACGGCCTCCCCACCACCCTCCATCCCCGCCACCTGCCCGGTGCCCGGTTCCCGATGCCCACCCCGCTCCCGGCGGAATCCCCCCGCCCCGGCAGCCCCCCGTCCCCGGTACCTCCGGCCGCCTGCAGCATTCCCAGCTCCAGCCCCTGAAAGGTTTTACTGGCGAGTTCCTCCAGCGCCCAGAGCGGCGAGGCCGGGGCGCAGCCGCCGCCGCCGCCGCGGGGCCCTGTCGGGGCGGGGGGGGCGGCGGGACCGGTCCCGGTCCCGGGGGGGCTCCCGCCGCGGGGGCGCCCCAGGATGTCCTCGATGCCGAAAGGGGTCAGCGGTTTTGTGGTGTTGGCGGGGGGCGGGAGCCGGTCCAGGGGGCTCCGCCGGTGGCCGCCAACCGCGGCGGGCAGCGGGGGGGAACCGGCCGCCTCCCCCGCCGAGGTCATGCCGGGACCGGGACCCGCGCCGGGACCGGGACCCGCCGCCGCCGCCCCCCCCCCCCCAGCCCCGCGATTCCCGTTCCACCGCCTTAAAGCCCCGGGATACCGGGAGGAGGAGGAGGAGGAGCCACCGACGCCCCCCCTGTCGAGGGGGGGGACCGACCCCTCTCCGCCACTACCGGGGCGCAGGCCCGCGCCTCCCCCCTGTTGTCTCCCCCATTTTAACCCACCCCAGTGCATTCCCCCTCCTCCTCTGCTCCCTCCTCATCCTCACCGAGGCCCTATACCCTCATCCAAAAATTTATTGGCTCTTTTGCTCTAAAATGCCCCATAAAAGCATCGGGGCCGCGGCTGGGAGTGATTAAGCCCTTTTGGGTGGGTTTTGGGTTTCAGAGCCATAAATTCCGCCCCCCCCCTCCACATTCCCGCTGCCCTTTCCCGGTACAAATAGCTCCGGGATTTCGGCCGCTCGTAAAAATCCCGGGATGCCGCACACGCAGGTGAGGCCCGGCTGGCGACGCCGCGTCCGGATTATCCGGCTGGTTTGGGGCTGGGGGATGCCGAATTTGCTCTCCGGAGACTTGATTCGGCAGCCCCACAGCCCCAGTCCCGTCGGGTGTCCCCATGGATATGTCGCTGGGATCGGGGACATGGTGAGGTCACGGGGGTCACGGCGGTAATGAACCTGCGGACGGTGCCGGGGGAGGGGGGGCCGGTGGGAGCACACGGAGCCGGGTTGGGGGAGCAGGTGCAGGGGGATCCGGCAGCGCCGATGCCAGGATTATGGAAGTGGGGAGGGGGCGGGAGGGAAAGGGCGGGGTGGGGGGGGGATTTTTCCAATCTTGCTGACAAAGGCAGAACGCGATCTCCCGGCTGGAAATCGGAGTTTGACAAATTCAACCTTGAAATTTCCCAGCAGCCGGAGCAATTAAAGGCCGGCGGGTGGGGGGGGGTGGGGAGGGGGCTCGGTTTAGGAGAGGGACACGGGGCCCCTCGCACGGCGGCGTGCCGGGCACAGCGGCGTTTGCACGGATTCCTCGCACGCGGCTTTTGTCCTCTCCGCAGGGCGCGGGGAGATGGCGGAGCTGCCGTGGCCGCACGTGCCGCCGGCTCTCACCGGGGAATGGAGCCCATCCCGGGATGCAAGCGATCTGGGACCCCCTCTCCCACCCTCCCACGGGAGCTGCCAGTGCTCCTGCACTCGGATGGACCCCTGTGAGCCCAGTCCCTTCCAGCAGCACCCCTGCCATGAGGCCACCGTGCCGGCCACGAGGCCCTGGGCAGTCCCGGTGAGCAGGGAATGGGGGTCGCAGCCGTTCCCAGGAGCCCCAACCCTTCCTGGGGATCCCAGCCCCATGGGGAGGCCGTGGTCTCGGTCCTGGCTTAATGCTCTGGGACACACACACTGGGAAATCTCTTCTTGGGGTGATTCCATGTTCTTGTGGTGATGGGGAATTGCGGCCGCCCACCCGCTGAGCAAACCCCTCTGGAACGCTCCGGCTCCTCCGGGGCCAGCGGGATCTCGGCAGCGACTCCTGGGCTAGGGATGTGGGAGGGCTCTCACCGGGCTGTGATACGGGAATCTACAGGAACCCGGCAGATCTCCAGCGGTGGTGCTCACCCTGATGGATGGGATGTCACCCTCACCCCATTGCCCCCCCTCTCATCCAGCCCCCCATTATCCCCACCCGTTGCTCTTCAGCAGTTGTGGTGAATCCCCGGGCCCAGGGATGTTCCCAGATCATGGTGCTGGCACCTCCTTCCTTCCCTTAGTTGCCACTCGTGCCCCGAGGTGGCCAGTGTGACATTGTCGGGGTGGGCTGAGCCCCCCACACCCTGCCCGACCCCTCCGGCTTCCCCCCGGTGTGGGAAGTGGCGGCTCCAGCTGCCGGGAAGACAGGATGGGAAACGCTTTTTACCCCAAACCAGGGTGGGAACAAAACGAGCCCTCGGGGGTTTTGCAGGAACACTGGAGCTTCCTGCGGATCCGGGACAGTGCCCGGCGCTGGGCGGGTGCCCGTGGCCCGAGGGGACACCCTGTGTGGCACTGACAGCCTCCGCCTTTGTCTCACTCCTCCACCCCGGGGAGTCTCTGGAGGGGTCCTGGAGGTCTGGGACCTCGGCTCCCAGCCACTTCCCAGCCCCTCACGCCCCATCCCCGCCAGGAGCAGCACCGGGGCACACGCGTGTTTGTGTGTGTGTGTGTGTGTGTGTGTGTGTTCGCGAGTGTCCACGTGTGAGAGGGGATGTGTGTGCACGAGGATGTGATCCACGTGTGAGGGGCAGTGAGGGGCTGTTGGTGCTGGAGCTGGGGCTGCTGCCGTGTCCCCCCACCCAGCATCCCTCATCTTGGGGGGGCTGCCGTGTCTCCAAGCACCGGCAGCTCCGGGTATTCCCCCACCCGGTGCCGCACACCTCCGCCAGCTGCCGGGAGTGGAGTGCCAGGCACGGGGTGCTGGGGTGCCAGGACCGCTGTGCCAAGGGTCCGGGAGCGTGGTGTCAGGAGTAGGGTGCTGGGGTGCTAGCTCAATGCCGGGGATGACACAATTCGGGGTGCGGTGCCTCCGTAACTCGCCTCCCCCGCCCCGCGCCGCCGTGATCCATTATTTATCGGCTTCATCCCAATATTGAGCCGCAGCGCTCCGTAACGCGATTAGGGCCGCGGCCCCGCGCGGCCCCGGCACATGGAAATCGCTGGCAAATGAATTTTCCTTTAATAAGGGAACAGCTCGGTGCGGAATTAAAGTGTAAGGAGCGGCGGCAGCGCCGGGGGGGTGCCGGGAGCCCCCACGCGCCGGGGGACGGGACCCCAGCAATTACTGGCAATAAATCCTGACCCTGTGGTGGGCTGGGACCCCAGCAAAGCCGGGAATAATGGGATTACACCTGGCTCCGGTGAATGGGGATGGATGTGTCGGGAGTCAGGGGAGCCAGGGGAGACGGGGATCCCTCCCTGGAGCTGTTGGCAAATCATCGATTCATTAACACGAGCAGCATCGCCCCCCGGGCTCCGGGGGAGGGCTGAGCAGAACCACGGCACGGGGGGAGCATGGGGGAACGGGATGGGGTTGGGGTGGAGACTGGGATATGGGCATGGGGACAGTGCAGAACTACGGACACACGGGGCCCTGCACATGTCTCCAGTGCCCCCACACCCGTGTCTGTTTGTGTGGGCACAACCTCCCCCGCAGGCTCCTCGTAGCCGTGGGTGGGGGCACAGCTGTGTGCAGGCGTGTGCAGGTGTGCAGAGGAGTGTGCAGGTGTGTGTAGTTGTGTCTAGGTGTGCACGGAGGGTTCACGGACACACCAGCTCACATCCAGCGCCGCCACACGCGTGTGCAGGCATGAATGCCAGTGCCAAGGACCGGCCAGGGTCAGCGGGTCTCACCAGCCCCGGCCCCAGCTGCCGCACACTCCCGGAATCCCCTGCTCGCTCCGGGGCCTCCATTTGTGCCTGGGCCAAACTCCAGCCAAATGGGCCGTGGGCGGGGGGGGGGGGGGTTGCATTTCAAAGGCTCCTGCTGCAGCAAACGCCGCTGCCCCCCCGCCGGGCTCTCGGCCGCCCACGCCCCCTGACCCCCACACGGCACGGCCGGGATGGGGGGCACTCCCCGTCCCCTGCCCCAGCAGAGGGACCCGCTGGGACCCCCCCCTGGGGTCGGGGTCCGTCCAGAGTTGACCTGCGGCTGTGGTGGGCGGGAGCAGGCTGGGCTGTTGGGATGTGGGATCCCCAGTCCGCCGTGGGGCAGAGCCGTGGCGCGGGGCCGTGTGCCCTCTGCCCAGAGAGCGGGGGTCTCCGTACTGGGAGAAGGGGGGCAGCAACCGGGATGGGGCGGCTGGAGAGGGTGGGGGGCTCCGAATGCCTCCGGTGGGTGCCCGGCGTGGGGCACCCCGAGCCTCCCCGTGGCACCGGGACCCCTGGGAGACCTGCTGTGAGCAGCGGGACGGTGAAGGGTGCCGCGGCGGGGCCGAGGCGGCGGCGGGGCCATGAGGATTCAATTAGGGCTGAGCGCGGGGGACTCGGCTCGGAAATGGCCCGTCTGGGCGTTGACAGCCCGGCCCCCGCCCAAGATGAACGACCCCCGGATTAAAGCGCAGAGGGGTGACAGGGGCACCTGAGCAGGGAGGGGGCTGGGGCGGCTGCGGGGGGTGGGACCCCGCCTTTGGCACGGCCACGGGGCCACTGAATAGCCGGGAGGGGGTCCCCAATGAGGGGACCTGGCTGGGGACGCCTCGAGCACAGTGTGCCCACAGCCCCTCACTGCCGCAGTGGTGGCAGCAGAATGGGGGCAGCGCGGGGGTCCTACGGGACTCTGCCATGCGTAGGATTGAAGGCGGGGGGGGAGCACACGCCCCTGTCATCCCGCAGGACCCCGAGGGGGCCCGTCCGTCGCTGCGAGCACGGCGCAGGGCTCGGGGGATCGATGGCCGCGCGGGTCACCGCTGCCATTAACCCCGGCGAGGCAGCGCCCCGAGGTTAATTAAAAAGTGAAGTGCAACGAAACGCGGCGGCGGCGGGGGGTGACAGCGGTGATGGGGCCTGACAGCAGCGGGGGTGACAGCGGCAGGGAATGGTGGGGGTGGCACTTGTACGGGCAGCGGGCACGGTGGGTGCTGCAGGGGACATTGTCGAGCGCAGCCGGCAGCAGGGGCTGTCACACCGGGAATGGGGGTGAGGGACAGTGGGGGGGCAGGTGGCACCCGGAGTGTCCCCGTGTCACACGTGCTGCCTGGCAGACCCGGGTAGGAGGAAGAAGAGGCGTCGCAGAGGAAGCCCCATCCTTCCTCCTCCTCCCACCCCAGCGCTATTCTTAGCCCCGGTCTGTCCTGCATCCTCCCTGCCTGGCGGGGTCCGGCCCTGCGCCCCACGGGAGTTTCGGGGTGGGACAACAGAGGGACCTCAAGTGGGGACATCCCCATGGGGACCCCGTCCCTCTCCGGGCCTCGCTCCCCGCCCCCCAGCCACCACCGTAACTTTAGACCCGACAGCTGCTCCGTGCCGGCCGCCTGCAGTCCCCACGGGCCCCGCAGTCCCCATGGCCCCCATGACACATCCCCCATGGCACGACAACACTGGGTGTCCCCATTTCCGAGGGGTTGGAAGGGGGGGGTCTCTGCTCTCCTGAAGCTGGGGCAAGAAGAGGGAGATGATGCCCACCTTGCTGTGGGGAGAGGGGATGGCACATGGCGTCCTCTGGATGCGGGCAGGGAGGTGGCACATGGCACCCATCCCGGAACGGGAAGCGTGATGACTGTGTCACCCCCATCACAGAGACCTCGGGGCCATTGCCTGTCCCTGGGTCTCGAGGACATGTCTCTGGGTTTAGGGATCAGGGGACAGAACCCCATCGGGTTTGGGGACTGAGAATGGCCCTGGCTGGGGAAGGGGCTGCGCGGTGCCCGTGGTGACTGAGCCCGTGGTGACCCCGCGTGGCGGGACCCTCGCGGTGAGGCGGGCACGGCGGGGTCAGCGGCGCATTCCTGCTCCCGCGGGGCGATCCGGTTACCGGCCGGCCCAGCCCCGGCCCCGGCCCCGGCCCCGCCATTAATCTTCCCGGGTGTCCTTTGGAATTTGCCGCTCAAGGCCCCGGGGGGTGTGGGGGTCCGGGGGGTGTAGGAAGAGCGGGGGGGATGGATGGTGATGCGGATGGGATGAGCTGGAGATGGGGATACAATGGGGATCTAGATACAATGGGGATGGGATGGACACAGGGATGGGGATGGAGATGGGTTGAGATGGAGATGGGGAGGGAACAGACCACGGTTCACCCCTCCAGGAGCACCCCCTTCTCGTGCTGGGCTCCCCCACTTCTCTCCAGCCCCTGTCCCACGGCAGGAGCCCAGTGCTGGCATCAGAGCTGTGAGATGATGGCGGCAGGTCCCCTCCCTGCAGGTCTCCTCCCTGCCAGGATCACGTGCAATTATCCAGCAGACGGAGACGCGGCGTTGCAATAACCCACCCAATTGTTTTAGGGATCAGGGGACCGGTGGGCGATAGCCGTGGCAGAAACCCCCCTCCCCCCGGTTGGAGAGGGGCTCTGGGGACATTCCCCAGCCTCTTCTCCACCGTGGCACCTCGGCATCCACACCGACACGGCCGTGACAGGGGCTCAGACCTGCCTGGTACAGCCGAGACCCCCTGTACTGGGATCTGAGCAGAGTTTGGGGGCTTGAGCTGCTCCTGGGGCGCCAGCTGTATCCCTGCCCATGGAGAGGGGGCCGGGAGCGCTGTCCTGCTGGCAACGGAGCCGCCGGCCCCATGGGATGAAGGGTTTCCTGCGAGGAAGGTGGGACAGGGAGGGAAAGACAATAAACCCCAGGAAATGCTGGGAATAGCAGAGGGAACAGCCGTGCCGTCAGCGCTGGGCCTGGACGGAAGCCTCGGGGCGCTGGGGGCAGCCAGACAGGAGTGGAGGGACCATCCAAAGCCCTGGCACATCAACTGGGCTGTCGTGGGCACTTCCATGTGTGATTTGCCCCAAATCCTAACCCTGGGGTTATCCACATCCCATTATACCATCAGGAGTCAGTAGGGATGGGGTATCCATGGGGAAGGGACCACTGTGATGTCCATCCTGATGGTCCCACAGGGGTTCAGTGAGTCCTTGCCCTGCCCTGGCAGGTCCCAATTGAAGGTGGGCTCAGTGGGAGCCCCTTGTCAGGCTGTGGCCCTGGGCATGCAGACGTTGAACCCCTGAGTTGGGTAATTTATGGCTGGGAAGCACCGGCACAGAGGGGTTGGGACAAACCTGCCAGGAAACACTGACTTCAAAGGGTGGAACAATGGCGGGATGGCGAGCGCCACTGCGTTGGGACACACAGGGCACTGGGGGCCCTGGGGTGGCACTGGCACCCACACCACTGCACTGGCACCCACACTCTGGCACCAACATCCACACCGTGGCATTGACATCCACTTTGTGGCACCAGGACTCACATTGTGGCACTGGGATCCACGCCACAGCACCAGGACCCATACCATGGCACTGGCTCCATGACACTGTCACTGGTTTGCTGTGACAGCACGGCACTTGCATCCATGTTGGGGCACCTGCACCAGCCTGGCCCCGGGGACCAGGCTGCCATCCCCCAGAGCACCCAGACCTGCCCTCTGTGCCCACCTGTACCCCATGTGTGCATTCCCTGTGCATTCCATGTCCCATCCTATATCCCATGTCCCCATCCCATGTCCCACCCATGCAGAACCACAGGCACTGGAGCCTCCTCCTCACATTCCCATCTCTCTGATTCCGGTGGGGCGTGCCAGGGCCTTGGCCCTGCAGTGCATCCCCCCACCCGTGTGGACACGCAGGATGCCTGGAGGGCAGGGGGTGGGGGGGGGGGGGGCTGCAGCCACCGGACAAAGGCTTGGAGGAAACTCTGGCCAGCCAAAATAAACCGGGAGATGTGAAGGGGTTGCCTTGATCGCGCTCCTACGGCCCCACTACTCCTCGCACCCGTGCCAAGAGGGGCTGGTGGCGCTCGGTGCCCCTTTCACTGGGCACATTCGCCCTGTCACCACCCAGCAGCTCAGACTGGGTGTCCAGGGAACCGGGCAGTCCGGAAACGCTGGTGGCAGGGTTGGACGCCACGGCTTGGTGCCACAAGTGCTCCCATCACCAGCATGGCTACTCTGAGCAATCCCTGGGGTCCTCCAGGTGGCTGCAGCGGGTGTTGGGGTCCCGGGGGCGGCACTTTCCCAGGCCCTGCTGTGACCCCTCTGTCCGCAGGAAGGTGCCCACCCCCCGGCCCCCCTTCCCATGCCGGCGGGCATCCCGGTGCCAGCGCCGGTGCCCACATCCTCAGGAAGCAGGCAGGAAGCACAGGCCCAGGGAGGGCAGTGGAGGTGAGGAGGGCACAGGGAGGGCTTGGAGGGAGCTCAGCGTGGGCCCGTCAGAACCCCCTGCGTCATTTAGAGTCACTCAGGCGGTGACAGAAATTAAATTGCGTTTGGATTTTCTCATCAGCCTCATCCCGGCACTTTGTTACAGGGAAGGTCCCTGCGCTGGTGCGATGGCTCATTCCCGTTGTGACAGCTCATTCCCGTTGTGACAGCCGCGTGCCCGTGCTGCGTGCCACTGGGCATGGAGTGGGATGGGATGGGATGGGATGGGATGGGATGGGATGGGATGGGATGGGATGGGATGGGATGGGATGGGATGGGATGGGATGGGATGGGATGGCAGGTCAGGATGTGGGGCAATACTATGCACACTTGTCCCCACGGTGCCCACCCAGCCCATTCCAGTGCCCCCCACGTTCCAGGACGCCAGGCATGACCCCTCACCCAGCAATGGGGTGTGAAGGTGCTGAGGGTTCATCTGTCTCTGTCAGGGCAGAGACGGTGTTGCCGGAGCATGGCAGGGACAGTGCAACCGGGGGGTTCTGCACAGCCAGGGGGGCTCAGCAGCCCGGGGTGCACTGCCTGTGCCCACCTCCAGCTCAGGACAGCAGCTGGGGGTGAGCGGGACTCCCAGAGAGGGAATCCATGGCGCTGGTGGGTTTTGTGGGGTTTTGGAGGGGGCTGGGGATGATCCCCAGTGAGGGGCAGGGGTAGGGGAGTGTGGAGTAGGAGGGGGGAGTGCTTGGGGACACTGGCATAGGAGGGAGGGGTGATGCTGTGCCCCCATTGTCCCCCACCTGGCACAGGAGATGCAGGGCTATGGAGGGTGGGGACCTTGAGGATTATCTCTGTGGGGTCCCTCCCACAAACCCACCCCCCCCAGTACTGCACCTGCAGCCCCCTGGCACACCCCTGTGACACCATGGGTGGGTCCCTTCACCTCTCACCCCACATCTGAGCCCTGGGACCCTCCAGTCTGTGGGTGTCACCATTCCCAGTGGGACCCCTGGGGGTCCTACATAGCCAAGGAACAGTTAGGGGTCCTGTCCCCCTGGTCACATGGGTTCATGCCATATCCAGATCCTCTCGGGCAGGGCTGGGGACCCCCGAGAGCCCCCCAGGTTAAGAACAGGGGGATGGGGGCTCAGGTTTCCCTCTCTGCCGGGCTGGAGTCGGGGGCCATTAGACCCCTCGGAGCATGACGGGGCGGGGGGACATCAAAGTTGCCTTGAGCTTGACCGCGCCTCGGGGGTACTGGAACATCCCCCCAGTACCTGCCCCTGCCCCGCTGGATCCCCCAACCCTCATCTCCCCCCCCCTCTCTGGGGCAGCCCCCGTGGGCGCTGGGGCCAGGCCGTGGGCGGAGGGCTCATTTACCAACGTCAGCCCCGCAGTTGGTTTGAATTAAGCTCCTCTGGGGCCGGCGCTGATAAGGGAGGGGGTGCAGGGCTGGGGGGGGCGTGGGGGCGTCCGGGGCGCTTCCTGCTCTGCCGTCTGTAACTGGCTGCCAGAGCCGCTGCTGACAGACAGAGGGACAGCCCCCGGCATCCGTCCATCCATCCACCTACACGCCCACTCCGCCACAGGCCGCCCCCGTTTGGACCCCCGTCCTGCACCCGCAGCCCTCCAGCCCTGTTTGGGATCCCCATCCTGCACCTCCACTCCTCCAGCCCTGGCTGGCACTCCCATGCTGCACCCACAGCCCTCCGGTGCCAGTTGGGATCCCTGTCCCACCCCCTTCCAGCCATGCATCCTCATTTAGAATCCCCCACCCGATCTTCTGATCCCATTTGGGACCCCCATTCTGCACCCCCACCCCTCCAGCCTCGGCTGGGACCCCAGCCTTACACCACAAGCCCTGTGGCCGTTTAGAACACCCATCCTGCTCCCCCACAACTCCAGCCTTTTTTGGGACACCCATCCCATGCCCCAAACCCTCTGTCCCTACTCGGAACTCCCACCTCACACCCCAAACCCTCCAGACCTACTGAGATCCTCCTCCAGTCCTATTTGGGACCCCCATCCCACAACCCCGCCCTCCCTCTCCTGTTGGGACCCTAATCCTGCACCCCTCCACCCTCATTTGGAGCCCCCATTCCGCGCACCCACCCATCCGTCCAGCCTCATTTGGGACCCCCATGTCCGGCTGGCCCTACAGCCCCCGCGTTTCCCTTCGTCCTTGTGGGGGCTTTGGGCAAGCGAGCTCGGCCGCCCTCCGCCCGGTGAGCGATGGCCGACAGCTGGGCCGGGCCGGGCCGTAACCGGATCCCCCGGCAGCGGCGGCGGTGCGGGGATTCCGGCTCGGGGCACCAAAAGCAGAGCTCAGTGCGGGGCCGGGGATGAAGGGCGGGCCACGGCGCGTCCCCCCCGTCGTGGGCAAGGGGCACCCGATGTCACATCCACCCAAGGTCGGTGGGTCCTGGACCATGCCCACCACAGGATAGGACACCCGGTTCTGGGGGCGAGGATGGAGGGGTGATCCCCGACAGCCGCCCGGCACTGGCACCACCGTGCCGGGAGGATGGAGCGTGGTTAGGTTCGGGGGGCTTTGAGCCCCGTGCCGCAGCCAGGGCCCCTCCGGAGCGGCGTTCCCGGGATCACCGGGATCACTGGGATCCGGCACCTGTTCCTCCCGTAGTAGCCCCAGCCCCACGGACACCCCCGCCCCCGGGACCCCCCCGCCCGCAGCTGTGCCAGTGGCTGCCGCGCACGGATCCAGATGGCGGAATATTGTCCCGGGCTAATTAGGGCCGCGCAGGGCAGGGGGGGCTGCGATGTTTCCACCTTCCCCCGGCAATCAAAGGGCCGATGACTTTATTACGACTCATTATGTGGAGGTAGGGGGGGCCGGAGGGGCGGGACACACACCAGGCAGCCGTGACGGGATGGATGTGGGGAGTGCCTGAACTGCACTGCGTTCCCCAGGGGGGCTGTGAGACCCCCTAGCATGGTGGGGAAATGGGGAGGGGGCTGCATAGCCCCACTGCCCGCAGTGCATCCCCAAACTCCCCGTGACTCGGCCCCCCATCACCGACTCCCCACATGCAGCCCCCCCCCAGCTCCGGGAGCTGCTGGTGCAGAGGGGACCCTCCTGAGACCCCCAGAGCAGCCCCCAGCCCCCCCAGACAAAGAAAGGACTCAAGGGAGCTTTTTCCACAATTTTATTCCAAAAATAAATTCGAAGCGGGGTATAAATTACGGGGTGTGGAGGGGGTGGGAGCAGGGCTGCAATGGGGGGGCAGCACCCACCCCCCACCCCTACCTCCTCTTGTCTTTGATGCTGTAGTGCAGCAGGAGGGGCGCAGGCTGTGGGGTGAGGCGGGGGGAGGTCAGGGCTGGGGGGATTCCAGCCAAGGACCCCCCCTTGGAGCAGAGACTCCAGACCCCATGGCAGGGATCCCAAATCTCAGCCCAGGGACCTCCCAGTCCATGACCCCCAGCCCAAGATCCCCTCGGGGCAGACACCCCAAACCTCTGCCCAGAAGTGCCCTGGTACAGGGATCCCCAATCCCCTCATTCTACGGGGCTGCACCCTGAACTTGGCCAACCCCTTTGGGGACTCCCCCACTGCCTGACCCATGCAAGGGCCAGGGACCTCCCCAGATCACCACTGCAGCCACTGACATTAAAGATCCTCAATCCCCCAACCCCACACTGCCCTGAACCACTCCCAGAAAGTGACTCCATCCCCCACGCCTCACTGGGTGAACCCCAAAATCAGAGGTTGCCATCCCTTATAATGGACGCACACCTTGCCGAACCAGCGTGAGAGCCAGAGCTGCTTCATTGTCATGTGGTCAGGGAGGGGCTCATTGTCAAATAGGATCTGCACCTGTATGGGGAGGCTGCATCAGGAGGGCCAGGACACTCCTGGGGGTGGGGAACCCCCCGGGGGGGGCTGGGGACCTCCACTCACGTGCTGCAGTGACAGCCCCAGCCGGTGGCACAGGACCCTCCGCAGGTGTCGGATCTGCGCCCGCACCGAGCACCTCACGTATTTCTGCTGTGAGGGGTAGAACGGGCTGGGGGGCTGTGGAGACTCCAGGGACCCCACACCCCCCTTAGGGATGCCACACACCCCTGGCAGGGCCAGGGTGAGAGCTGGGGGTCAGGGGTGGGGACTGCAGGGATCCCCACTCACCTGCAGCACAACCTTGCTCTTGTCCTTGCTGGAGCTATGATGAGAAGAGAAAGGGACACACGTCCAGGGTCTCAGCGACGGGAGGCCATGCCCAGTGTCCCCTCCCCACCACATTGAGGGGCTGCAGCCCCCCCAGACTCACCTCAGCTTCTCCAGGCAGAGCGAGACGTGCTCATCATAGCGGAAATAGTGGGCGCGCGAGTGGTCAAAGGTGCTGTAGGGGAGCCCCATGGGGTCACCTCCCACCGTGTCTGGGGACATAGGTGGCACTGTCAGCTCCCTGTGCCCCAGACACCACCCAGCACTGCAGCTGGCTGCCCCCCAAGCCCCCCTGTCCCACCGTCACCGCTGGGCTGCGTCACCCGGTCAAGGCCACGGGACTGGTAGAACTCCCGAATTCGCTTCTCCTCACCTGCAAGGGACAGGTGGCTCAGGGACACACCTGGGCCCATTGCCACTGAGGGCGGTCCCTGGCTGTCCTCCCACTGCACCACCACCACAGACCCTATCCCTATCCCTATCCCTATCCCTATCCCTATCCCTATCCCTATCCCTATCCCTATCCCTCTCTCTCCCTTTGAATATCCCTGTCCCCATCCCTCTCTCTCCCTCTCCAAATCCCTGTCCCCATCCCTTGTTCTCTCCCTCTCCATATCCCTGTCCCCATCCCTCTCTCCCTGTCCCCATCCCTCTCTCCCTGTCCCCACCCCTCTCTCTCTCTCTCTCTCTCTCTCTCTCTCTCTCTCTCCCTGCCCATATCTCCATCCCTCTCTTCCTCTCCAAATCCCCATTCCTGTCCCCATCCCTTTCTCCCCCTCCCTATCCCCATCCCCATGTCCCCTGTACTGTGCTGCAGGTGACGCCCCCTGAGGCCCCTCATGTCCCCTGTGCCCCCCATACTGTGCTGCAGGCCGGGCACCAGCTTGTACACAATGTCCTGCATGACCCGGTCCAGTTTGAGGTTGAGCAGCGGCTGCGTCTCGTGGATCTTGGTGTTGCACATGGGGCAGTACTTGCTGGTCTGCAGGTACTTCACGATGCAGCTCTTGCAGACTGGGGACAGGGACAGGTATGGGAGATGTGGTAGAGCTGGGATCACACCCCCACAGGACTCACAGCCCACCCCCAAGCCCCCCACTCAGGAGGGGACACTCACAGGTGTGCAGGCACTCGGTGATGGTGGTGGCATCGATGAAGTACCCGGCGCACAGGAAACACACGATGTGCTCGTTCAGCTCCTTCATCTTTACCTTCACCTCCTCCTGTGGGGACACCTCACTGTCACCCGGAGCATCCCAAGACCACCCTCACCTGCCATCCTAAGACTCCTCTCATCCTTTACCTGGAACCCATTAGCCCAAGGAGCTTCTCTTGCCATTCCCTAAATATGCCAGAAAAGGGGATTTTGGGGGGTTGCATCTCTTGTTTTGCTTTAATATGCCAGAAAACAGACACTGAGTGGCCTGCTAAAATATGTCAAAAAATGGGATTTCTTAGGGATTGCCCCGTCTTCCATTGTTACAACAGAAAATGAGATTTTGAGAAGCTGCCCTCACTGTCACAGGGGGGCCACTCCTCCTATTTTCTCTTATTATGCCAGAAAACAGGACCTGGGGGGGGGGCTATGCCTCCTGTCTTCCATTATTATGGCAAAACACGGGATTTTGGGGTGCTGCACCACCTTGTCTTGCCTTAACATTCTAGAAATCAAGACTGACCACTCTGTACTCCATTATTACGCCATAAAACGGGTTTTGGACAGGGATGGATACCGTATTTTGCCTTATTGTCTCAGAAAATGGGCTTTTGGGGGGTGTCTGGGGACACCCCCTGCTCAACCATTGACCACGCCCCCTCCCATGACCACGCCCCTTCCCATGGCCACGCCTTCCCGCACCGCCCCTCGGTCTCACAGCGCCCCCCAGCGGCGCCACCGCGGCATCTCCCGTCCCCGCCCACGCTGGCCCCCGGTGTCGCCGCCACCGCCGCCTCCCGGTGCCTCCCGCCCGCCCGGTATGGCCGCTCGCCTCGTTCCGCAGCGGGTCCATCTTGTAGACGGCCTGGAGCTGGTTCCGCAGCCGCATGGCGATGGCCATCGGGCCCCCCTGAGGAGGCGACGCCATCTTAGAGCCGCCTCCGCCTGTGGCCTCGCGCACTTCCGGGTTCGGGGCGGGGCGGCGGAGAACGGAGGGACTACAACTCCTACTGTGCCCCGCACGTCTCGAGTCGCGGCGGGCAGCGCAAGCTCTGCCCTGCGCTGACCCTTTATCACGACCCACGGGGAGAGGCTCGGTATCCCGAGACCCTTCGACCTCGTTTGTGACCGGGAGACCCGCCGGGAGCCGCCGCCACCGGACCCGCCGCGTTTCGGGGAGGGTGTTCCCATCACTGACCAATAGCGAGAGGGCGCGCTCTTGACGGACAGCAGCATCCACCAATAAGAGAGGGCGCTGCGTGCGCGTACTGCTGCGGAGTGCCGCCAGAGGGCAGCAGAGCAACGCGGGGGAACGGGGCGGGGGGGGGGGGGGGGGGGGGCAGAGGGAGTGCGGGGGGCACCGGAGGGAACCGGGAGGACACCGGGAGGACGGGGATCTGAGGGGGTCTGAAGGCGTCGAGGGGGCACGAGGGGGACGAGAAGTCTGCATGGGACTCGGGGCACATGCGGGGAACTCAAGGGGGGTGGGTTAGGGTGGGTCCGTGGGGTGAGGGAGGTCTGGGGGTGCTCAAAGGGTCCGAGAGGATTCGGGAGGGAACACGGGAGTGTCCCGACTGGGACACAGGGTGAACTGCGGCGGGGAGTGCAGAGCTGGGCTCAGGGATGCAGTGGCACAGGCAGAATTGGGGTACGGAGGTGCTGGCAGGATCGGGATGCTGGCCCCGGCAGTTTGGGGTACCGGGGCACTTCGGGGTGCCAGGGTGCTCGCAATTCGGGGTGCTGGAGTTCAGGCAGGGCTGAGGTTCTGGGGTGTTGCTGGGGTACCGGCGTGCTGACAGTCGAGTGTCGCGCTGCTGTTGGTGCTGGCATTTGGGGTATCCGGTGCTGGCAGTTCGGGGTGTCGGGTGCTGAAGTGCTGGTAGTTCGGGGTGCCAGCGGACCAGCCCGCGGCCCCACCCGGCGCAGCTGGAGCCATGCTAATGAAGGTTTGGCTCAGGGGAAACGGCAGCCACGCTAATGCGGAGCCGAGCCGAGTTCCCCAAGGCCCCGCACAGCCCCCCACGGCTCCTCACGGACTGTGCGACCCCACCCGGACACCAGACCGGCCGGCGGGGAAGGCTGGTACATGCCAGGGAGTGTGAGCGGGCAGAGGAGCACGGCGCGACCCCAGAACAGGGGCTGGCACCCACCACCCCTTGATGGAGCACTTGGCACACGGCCACGCTGCCAGCCCTGCAGCTCCGCACGGGCTGCCACGGCCAGTGCGGGTTTGGGGCTACTGGATGCGTGCCGGTCATTGTCATGGTCCTGGGCATGATCCTGGCCCCGGTCCCGGTTCGGATGCAGGTCCGGGTCCTGCTCCCGGATGCGGATCACAGCACTTACTCCACCCCTCGGCTCCTTCAGTGTGCCCAGTCCAGTCGCGCTGTCCCCCGTGCCGGATCGGAGCAGCACCTGTCAAACCCCGGTGATCCCGGTGCCAGCCCCTCGTCCCGAGCCGCGTACGGTGTGTGGCCAGACCCGGGGAGCCCACCGGGAGCAGCACGAGCCCCTCCCGGTGTCGGGGTGCCGGCGGGCAGAGGCTCCGGACCAGCCCCCGCCCCGCCGCCCGCCCACTCCCTGCCCGCGCCTCCGGGGAGGCGAGAGCGCGGCGGGGGCTGGTGACCCCCGGCTGGGGAGGGTCCGGTCCCATCTGTACCTGCCAGGAGCCATCCGGGGAGGGGCGGGGGTCACAGAGGGGCCACAGCGGCCCCGCGGCGGGGCAGCATCCCTTTCTGCCGCCGCCGCGAGGAGAATCGGCACCGGCACCGCGAATCCCGGCCGGCCGAGGAGCGGGCTCTGTGGGTGGCCCTGGCACGGGACCCCGCGGGACCTAGGGCAGAGAGCCCGTCCCGGGGCTGGGGTCCCGGCAGCCGGTACTCCCGGAGCTGCCCCCGCCAGCCGGGCACGCGCGAGGCCGCGGATCCATCTCGCCGTTAATAATTGATGGCAGGAGCCGCCGGGGCTGCGCGGGGCTGCGGGGCCGAGGCTTTTAGCTCAGTCCTGCTCAGATATTCAGCTCCATTTCCGCGGCAGGGCCGGGGCGGCTCCTTCTGGGAAGTGCTGCCGGGCGCTTTCCCGGCCGGACCCCTCGTTGGGGCTGAGCGAGTCTGGGCTGAGGCTGGACACGATCGTGACGGCAGTGGGAGCAGGGCAGCAGCGTTCGCTCCCCCCCGCTCCCTCCGGTCTGTCCCACTGCAGCATGTCCGAGATTCTGTCCTGCCATCGCCAGGGCCAGAGCTGCTGTCCTGGCCCCACACCAGCCCCACGTACCGGTTCACGGCCCCGTGGGGGCTCTGGGGGAGGTGTAACTGTGGAAGGGATGTCTGCCGGCAGTTGCCAAAGTAGGCAAGGGGTTGTAATGTCGTGGGCGTGGGTCCACCAGGGTAGTCAGATGTCCCTGGCAAAGTGGGCAGGTGTTCCTGTCAGGTGAATACGGTTCCCCCAAAGAAGGCAGGGGACTCCCAGGTGAGACAGGGGTCCCTGGCAGAGTGGGCAGGGGTCTCCCGAGGCAAATAGGGATCCCCCATTAAACCCTCTGAAGCGGGCAGGGGTCCCTGTAGGGCAGCGGGGGCTGGGTGTTCATGGACTGAGCTCCTGCCTAATGCACCGAGTACATTTGCAGAATTCAATTAACCTTCGATAACGAGGCCTGAGCGACGTGGCTGTCAGCGGCCACCAGCCACTGGCACACTGTGGCCCCCCGACGGGCACCAGCTCACCAGGACAAGCAGCACTGGTACCTGCAGCGCCAGGCCGGGCAAACCCCCCTCCAACAACCCCCGGCTGGTGTCGGACCCTGGGGAGGTGGGGGTGGGGTACACGGACACCCTAAGGGATGCAGCGTGGGAGAGGGGACCGGTGTGCCCAGCCATGTGTCCCGTGGCTCCTGGGCACTGGTTCCACTGACCAGTGGGGCTGGAGCTGCTTGTCCAGCAGCCCAAGGAGTGGGAGCTGTGTGCCCCCCCCCCCCCCCCCCCCATTCCCACAGCATCCCCTCCTGTTCCCTGCTCCATCCCCCTCCTCACTGCCCTCGCCCCACCGAAAGCCTCGGGGCTCAGCTCCCGCTCTGCTGTGGCATCCATCACCTCTGCAGCCCCGCAGCCCAGACTGTGCCCCCCCAGCCCTTTCTGACCCTCTTCTCAGACCATGGATCTGGGGCTCCCAGAAGGTTTGAGGGGAGCGGCCCGTGCTACACCTCCAATTCGGAACCCCAGCACCCACTGTCCCCTGCCCCAGAGGCTGTAGGCTGGAGGTGCCCGGGGGGGAGCAGCCCCCCAGCAGCCGGGTGTTGGCGTCACCGTGCAGCCGCCAACGCACCCATGTGGCACCCGGCTCCTCCCCGAGGACACCGCGCAGACGCCGAGGGCCACCGTGACGTCCGAGTGGGCGACTCGGATGTCGGGTCCCCGGGAGCTCGCGGGGGCCATCCGCGGCCACAGTGACCCCATCCCAACCCCACATCGCTCCATCCCGACTCCAATCCAATCCCCATCCCGGCCCCATCCATCCTCATCGCAGCCCTCCCTGCGTGTCAGCCGGGTCGGGGTGGGCACCGCGCCCACCGGCTGCTGCCGCCTCACCCCACGCACCCCGTCCGGGTGCCGGCGCCCGCGGCGGGCGGGCGGCGGGGGGCACCGGGAGTGTTTCATGCGGTTAAGAAGTGTCTGATTGAGGCAGGAGGCGCCAGCAGCTCCCCCGGGAGCCGCAAGCCAAGGACTGGAGGACCAAATGCAGGCTAAAGTAATCCAATCTGGGCTGGTTCATCTAATTAGCCCAGAATTAACCCAGCAGCCAGAGAGGAGCTGACTGTCCCTCCAGTTTGCCAGCGGGTTTGGGGGGAAGCGGGAGGAAGAAGGGGACGTCCAGCGGTAATGAGATTACGGGGGGGAGCGGGCGGGAGCGGGCGTGCGGCAGCCTCTGGCCGGTGGGAACGTGGGGCCCTGCCAGGTCCCCGCCGCGCCATCGCCGTGATGGCCGGGGCACCGGGGCGGCCGCCGACGGCACCGGGGACAGGCAGGGACCCGTCCCAGCGACTCTCGTCCTGGCAGCAGTTACCGAGCCCGCGGCGTCCCCGTGGGGGACGGGGGCACCGGCACGGCCGGCACCGGGGACGTGGCGCCACGAAGCAGCGCAGCTGCAGGGCAACGGTGGGGGACGGGGAAAGGAGCCCCGGCAGCTTCGGGCTGCCGTGGTGGGGCGGGTAGACCCCACAGACCCCATGTGTGACCCCCTGCTCCCAGAGGCAGAGGGACGTGGAGGGTGCGGGGCGGGGAGATGCTGGTGCAGCTCTGGCAATGGCAGTGCCCGGTGCTGCTCTGGCTGAAGGCTGATTCCCTCCTGGAACTGGGCAAATGCCCTTTTTTCGGCCACCTCCCCTCCAGCTGACACTGCCACCCACGAGAACCGCCAGGCCCAGCCCCTTGGGGTGGGAGGGGGCACACACCGCGGACACGGAGGTCCCTGCTGTGGCCGAGAAACGAGGAAGGGTCTGTATTGGCATAATGGGGGGGTCCCGGGTCGTGGGACCCTGCCTGGTCCCCACGGTGGCTCAGAGGACCCTGGGGCAGGGACACAGCCTCCTCCCAGGTGGCCCAAGGGTCACTGGGAAGACAGAGCCAGCGGTACAAGGAGGTGACACTGAGAGGCCCTTGGCCAACGGGGTAAATGGGAGGGAGACACTCTGCACCCACAGCCAGGATGGGAAGGGACTCATGAGCACCCTCAGTTCTCCCCTGCGCCCTCCCAGGACAGTCCTGGTCGTGGAGTGTGTGGGTGCGGGGCAGGGGGGCTGCTCCGGCCACAGACCCCCATGGGCATGGGGCGGGCCGGGGCTCAAGCAGGCGCGGGGTGAGCCCGCATTGCCCCCGGCCCCGTCACAGCCCCCCAATCCATCTCCCAGCCCGGCAGATTCCAGCCCCTGGGCACGGCAACATCTGCCTCCTGCTCCGGGTTCAATTAACCTGCTGCCGCCTCCTCCTCCGGCACCGGCCATTTCCTTCCACTGCCACTGTCACCGCCACTGCTGCCACTGTCACCGCTGTCGCTGTCACTGCCACTACCTCCGCAACGGCTGCACCCCACGGGGTCACAGCGGGTCCCTTTGCCGCAGCAGACCCGGAGGCAGTGGCTCTTTCCAGGTAGAAAAGCCACAGTGGGAACTCTGGGATTTATCCCGGCACCTGCCGGGCTGAGAGCAGGGAACGCCAAGAAATCCATGGCGCCTGCAGGGCAGGGTCTGGGTGTGGTGTCCCCCTTCCCTTCTGCGCACGCAAGGCTCCGTCGGTGCCCCTGGTGTGGAAAGGGGCAGCTCGGCCGTTCCCGGTGCTGTAGTGGGACGTGGGCACGGCTGAGGGTGGCACGGGTGTGTGCCCGTACAGCCCCGGTTCCCGGCAGAGCTGCGGCTTCAGGGACGGGCACCCCACACTGCGGCGATCCCGGGACCACCCGGTGCCTCCCGGTGGCTGGGGTGCCCCTGGGATATGAGGTGCCCCGGGGCGTGCGGTGCCCCCGGTGCCCCGGGGCGTGCCACGCTCCCGGTGCGGCAGCTGCAGCCCCCGGTGCCGCCGTGATTTACAGGCGCAGGCCCCGGTAATGTCATTTGCCCCAGACCGGTGGCGCCAGGGTACCCGAGAGGCCGCCTCCGCCCCGCCAGCCCCTGTCCCGGGGCCGTGACCCATTCGGGAGCCGCCGTGGACCCACCCGCGGGGCCGCCACGTCGCTGTCGCGATAGTCATCGGAAGACCTGGCCCGGCCCGTGCCGCTCTCCGTTACCGCACGCCGACGGGGCCGGGCTGGGCTCTGCGACAGGGAACGGCGGGTCGGGAACCGGGGGCTATCTCCGGGAATGGCGGAGCCAGGGGACTCCATCCCCCTGACCAGTCTGGTCCGTGGAAAATGGGGTCCATGATACCGGGAACGGCAGGACCCGGGGAAAGGGAAATTATTGCCCGGGAACTGAAGGTTTCCCGGGTCGGTTCCCCAGGAAAGGCTGTTTCCTGGGAACTGAGATGCCAGCTACCGGCAACGACGGCTCTAGGAGATTTGGATCCATGTCCCACGATGTGTCCCTGTTCTGGGAACTGCGGGTCGGAACAACTCCTGGGTCCCCGCACCGGGCGCGTCCAGGGTCGCCAGATCCATTCGCTCCCGTATGGACGGGCTCGGCGAGAACCTGGCTCGGTGCGAAGCCTGCGCACCCCAGGAACCGGTCCGTGCCCCCCGCGATAACGCTTCTGGGGCAGGGGCCGCTTCGTCCGACCCGGGAGGGGCGGCTGGGAGCTCCGACGGGGCTGCGGACGGGGCGGGGACGCGAAAAGGCGCCGCGCTGCTGCTCGATGCAGCAGCGGCTCCGGTGGACCGGGTATGGGGTCCGGCGAACGGCCAGGTGGGGCGAACGGGTACGGAGAACGTCGGTGCACGAGGGGCGTCCGGGGGCCGTGAGGGTTGCGGGCGCTCGGGACCCGACGGGCCCGTCCGCTCGTCCCGGAGCCGGGGCGGGGGCCCGGAGCGGCGGGGGCGGAGGGGGGGGGGGGGAGGGGGGTGTCCCGGAGCGGGGGGCGGGGCCCAGGGCTGTCAATCACGCGGCGCGGCCGCCAATCAGGGCGCAGGCGGTGGGAGTTCGGCCGGTCCGGATGGAGCGGGGCAGAAAAGCGCGTCCCGCCAGGGCCCGCAGCCCACCCGCGCTCCCGCCCCGGGGCCGCCAGTGGCTGCGAGCCATGCCCCGCACCCTGCCCCGCACCCGGCACCTGCCCCGCACCTTGCTCCGGGCCCGCACCCGCACCTTGCACCGCGTTTTGCCCTGCACCGGGCGCTCCTCGCCCGTCGCCGCCGCCGCCCCCCGCCGCCCCCCGGCCATGCCCGCGCCCCGCCGGCTCTGAGCGCGGCCGGGATGGAGCGGGAGGGCGGCGGCCCGGGGCCCCCCGCGCCCCACGAGCCCATCAGCTTCGGCATCGACCAGATACTGGGCGGCCCCGAGCCCACGGGGCCGCACCGGGGGGCGGCAGAACCCGACTACGGGCTCTACGGCAGCGGCTACGGCCCCACGGGTCCGCTCGGCTCCTACAACCTCAATATGAGCATGAATGTGAGCGTGAACGTGACCCCCGCGTCCGCCGCGCCGCCAACCGGAGTCATCCGAGTCCCGGCGCACCGGCCCGCGCCCGCCCCGCCGCCCGCCGCGCCCGCCCCGCCGCCGCCGGGTCCCGCGCTGCCGGGGCTCACCTTCCCCTGGATGGAGACAACGCGCCGCATCGCCAAGGACCGGCTCTCAGGTGAGCGGGCGGGACGGCTGGTGAGGGCTACCGGCGGCTACTGACGGCTCCGGGGATTCATGCGGCACCGGCGCTCCCGGGGTTCCGTCGGGGCAGTGCAGTGCGGCTGGCGGGTCGGGGCGGACACGGGGATAGGATGGGGATGGCGGGCACCGTGCGCTCCACAGGTTCCCACAACGCCCGGTCCTCGTCCGCCGCCGTCGGGACCCGCGGAAGCGGCTCGGGGTAGACGCGGCCACCGGCAGCTCCACTGCGGCACCGGGCAGGGTCCGGCGGCTCCGGGTGGAGCATGAGGGGTCCCAGCGGGCTCCGGTCTCGAGCTCCACTCCGTAGCTAGTCCCTTCCCCGGTTTGGAGGTGCCGGGTGGCGAGCTTGTCCCACCGTAACAGGGAGCTGCTGGAGGCTGTGGGGAGCGGGGGTGTGCACTCTGTGGGGTGCGGAGTGAGGGCTCCCTTGGAATGGAAAGTGGGATGGAGGCTCTGCGGGGTGTGAGATGTGGTGGGTGGGCTGTTTGGGGACACGATGCAGGGTGGAGAACCCACCGTGGGACTGCAGGACTAAGCCCGTCCATACACAGAGCAGATGCCCCGGCCTTGTGAGCCCCGGAGGATGGGGGCAGTAGTGGGGGGGGTAACTATAGGGTGTCTGGGGATGGGATCTGGATCCCAGATCTGAATGTGCAGAGATCGGTGTGGAACACAGTGCCAGTGCTGTGGGAGAGGCCAGGGCGGACCTGTGGCAAAAATGTTGGGGAGGCAGCGAGAGGTTGAGGTGCTGCTGCTGGGGCTGGGGCTGAGCGCCGTGGTGGGGTCTGAGCAGCAGCGCTGGGGTGGGGGTGCTGGTTGTTGCACCCGGGAAGCAGGAGGGGTGCTGAGGTTGGGATCCTGGGCGCTGAGACCGTGTGTGGGTGCTGGAGATCCCTGGCCTGGCTCAGCTCTGCTCCCGCCCAAGATGGCGGCACTGCCACGTCCACAGTGTGTGGCCGCATGTGGTGACAAAGCTGGAAGCCGTGTGGGGCTGGGGGCTGAGTCCCAGCCATGTGGGCAATGGGGTGGTGTGGGGTGGGAGCCTGAGTACTGTGGGGGTCCCGCCCGGGCACCAGCAGAACCGCGTTCACCTCCTGGCCCACCCCGCCATCACAGCGGTGACGAAGCACCGTCCCCACGCAGGGGTGGCGGGTGACGTCCTTGTCTCCTGCCTGGCGCCAGCGTTGGGTGGATGGGGCAGCCCCTCCCCGGCACGGGGTCTCCCAGCCGCAGCCATCACTCAGCACCGCTGGCCTTGGGGTGGGCTGTGGGCAGGAGGCATCTGGTCCCAGTGAGGGGCCGCCCCGTGCGGGGAGGGGGCACGGGGGCCTCCATCCCCCTGACTGCGCAGCTCCACCTGCGTCAACCGTGTCCGCCCCCGCTGGCGGCCAGGCGGCCTCCTGGGCGTGGGTGGGAGGGAGGGTCTGTGGGCGCCGAGGGGTCCCTGGGGTGCTGTGGGCTGTGCCCCACATCCCTGTGCCATGGGGAGCCGTGGCCCCATGGCCGCCCATGGTCCCGGCCATGTGCGGCCCTGCCCACGGGGTATCGGCCGTGGTGACGGCTGTGGTGCCATGGCGCCACAGGCTTGGCCGAGGCCGCTGCCAGAGCAGGAGGGGTGCAGGCGTTGCGGGTTGACCTTGCCAAGCCTTCACTTTCCTCTATGCTGCTTCGCTGCTCTGATGCTCCCTGTAGCTCTGGCAGCTTCTGGGGCTTGGATGTGGCACACTGGCCTCACTAGGGCTGGCTCACACCTCAGTTGGGCAGGGACATCCCCTTCTCTGGTCCCGGGCAGTGGCCAACCCAGGGACTGCTGGCACATGGAAAGAGACACTGCCTGCCTCCCAACAGCTTCTGTGGTCCCATCCCCTGACTGGCAGGGCTGGCCAGCCCCTGCAGTGCTGTGGAGGCTCCTCGGGGGCTGCAGCAGGGCTCGATGTGAGGGGAGGGTGGGATTGTGCAGCCCCACCTGATGGTCCTGCATCAGTCCTGTGACCAGGCCAGCCCATCCACCCTGACATTCCAGTGCCGACCTCTGGGCTGGGGGAACGACTGTACAGTGGGGTAGGAAAGGGGATGGCTCCTCCCTCATGCCATGTCTTGAGCTGCCCCTGTGTCCCCACGGTGGGGGAGCAGGAGGGCATGACTCTGAGGGGTCCCATCCCCTACTCTCCCAGACAGCACTGGTGGCTTCCCTGGAGCCACCCATCCCCATGGCCCCAAGCCCCCTGACACCCCCCAGGGTCCTGCTCTGCTGTGCTCCCTTGAGTCCCCCCTCATCCTACTGTCCCCACAGCCGCGCTGTCACCCTTCGTGGCGACACGGCGCATCGGGCACCCGTACCAGAACCGGACGCCTCCCAAGCGCAAGAAGCCGCGGACGTCTTTCTCCCGGGTGCAGATCTGCGAGCTGGAGAAGCGCTTCCACCGGCAGAAATACCTGGCCTCAGCCGAGCGTGCCACCCTGGCCAAGGCCCTCAAGATGACGGACGCCCAGGTCAAGACCTGGTTCCAGAACCGCCGCACCAAGTGGAGGTAACGGGGACGGCTTTGGGGTAGCCGCCACAACCGTGATGGTCACATCCCTCTGGCAGCATCCCCCTGCATCCCTCTGGCAGACACCCTGATATACCCCTCTGGCAGCCCCAAATCCCACAGCCCTCCAGCAGCAATTCCCGCGTTCTGGGAGAGGATGGGACTGGGATGGACTGGGGATGGATGGGATGGGCTGCCCATCACTGTGGCCTCCCCTATTCACTGCTGGGTGAGGTCTGCTGTTGTTGTGGGACGTGTGGGGCAGTGGCCCAGTGGCACGTGGCAGTGCCAGCTGTGGTCTGTGCCAATGGTGGGTGTCTGCAGGCGTCAGACGGCGGAGGAGCGCGAGGCGGAGCGGCAGCAGGCCAACCGGCTGATGCTGCACCTGCAGCAGGAGGCTTTCCAGAAGAGCCTGGCGCAGCCGCTGCCGCAGGACCCGCTCTGCATGCACAACTCCTCGCTCTACGCCCTGCAGAACCTCCAGCCCTGGGCCGAGGACAACAAGGTGACGTCGGTCTCGGGGGTGGCCTCTGTGGTGTGAGGGCCCTGGGTGCTGCTGATGTGCCAGGAGGTGGCAGTGGGAGCCAGGTGGGCTCTGAGCCTGGACCATGGCAGGGAGAGGGCTGCAGCTTCTTGAGAGCCCCCCACTGCTAGCCCCCTCCCTGCCATGGAGAGCCCCCCAGGACCACCCAGGAGAGAATCCATGCCCCTGCGGTTGGATTCAAAGCTTCACCAAACTCCACCTGAAGCACTGCTGCGGGCAGCCCACTGCCTGGACCCCCGGGAGCCCAGGGCTGGGCCCCTGCACCCCATGGATGTCTGTAGCCCCCTGTTCAGACCCGTGGGAGCCAAAGACTGGGCCTCTACACCCCATGGACATCTGCAGCTCCCTGCCTGGACCCCTGGGAGCCCAGGGATGGGTGCCCACACCTGGCAGGGTTCTGCAGCTCCCACACCAGCAGCTCCATGGGTCGTGCTGGCTCCCTTTGGGCCCCACATCCTCCAGCCCCCCTGGAGCAGGGCAGGGTGTGGACCTCCCATTCCTGGTGCTGGAAGCCTCCCACCCTGACAGCAGGGTCTGCACCACCTGCACCACTTGCCTTATCCCAGTCGGAGTTTGCCACCTCCGACTTCTATCAGTGCCCTCCGGGCTGGACGAAGGACTAGGCCACCCTGGCCCCACCCCGCGGTGGGACAGACTGATGGTGTGGGCCCCCGGCCCCCCACCCACTGGTCTGTCAGCTCTCTGTGCCTGGACATGCCCTTGCAGCCCCCCGCCATGGACTCGGGGTGCCCCCCACACTGACGGATTGCACCAGTCCCTGACTCCCCGCGGGACTGCCATCATCTCCCCCAGACTGAGCCTTGGTGTGACCCACAGAACATTCGTGGGGTGCAGAGGGGCTGAATCTCCCTTCTTCTGGCACATCTCTGCACCCCCTCCGCCGTGGCCCCCTAAGTGGGGGTTACCCCCTCCAGGACCATCCAGCCTGACTCCAGCCTCTGTTGATGAGGATGGAGGGAATGAAGGGTGAAGGGGGGGGCTGACGGCGGTGACCTTGACCCTGAACTCGACCTTGCCCCCAACTCCGCCACTATCCACGACGCTGCAGCCCTTCACCCCACTTTTGGGGGACAGGCTTCTGCCGGCTCCCCCTCTCCGTTGCTACCGGGAGGAGTCGGACACCCGGTACCGGTGGGATTGGCTGTGGTTCCGTGACGCGGAGGGGTGGAACCGCATTACCACCGGGATGAGCGCGGCCGAGGGCCGGCCCCGGTGCCGGTGGGGCGGCGGCGAGGCGGTGCTCCGTGCCCGTGCTGAGGCCGCCGGTTACCGGAGGCTGCTGCGAGCCCGAGCCGCCGAGGTGGAGGCGTTGCGGGGGGCGGTGGGCGCGTTACACCGGCAGCTGGAGGGGCTGCGGGACCGGCGGAGCGGGGAGCTGGCCAAGTACCAGGTGCGGGATGGGGGGAGGCCGGGGGGCGCCTGGGGGGTTGGGAGGGAACGGGGTTGGGGGCTGGGATGTAGGGGGGGGGTGGATGTTTGGGGGGGCGGTGCTGGAGCTGGATGCCCGGAGGGAAGGGAAGGAGGGGGGAATGGGGATGGGGAGGGGCGGGGGTCAGGGGTCCGGATGGGGCTGGGGAGCCCCGGGAGGCAGCGGGAGCGGCGGCGGGACGGGATGGGGGAGTTCAGGTGGGACTGGGAAGTGCGGTTTATGTGGGTCGGGCCATCGGGTGTCCCTGTGGGTGCGTGTCGGGGCGGGGTTGGGGATCCCGTGGGTCTGTGTAGGGAGGGGGTCTGCCCGGGGTTCCGTGCGGGGTGGGAGGCGGTGCGGAGTCCAGAGGTCCGTGCGGGCGGGGATCGGGCCAGGGGTGCCGGGAGTCCGTGTAGGTGGGGTTCGGGGCCGGGGTCCGCGTGGATCGGGGTCGGGTCGGGGGTTCGGGGCCGGGGTCCGCGTGGATCGGGGTCGGGTCGGGGGTATGGGGCGGGGGGGAGGTGTCCGGGCGGGATGTCGGGCCAGAGGTCACTGTGTGCGGGGGTTCGGCCGGGGATCCCGGGGACCGCCCCGCGGCCCCGGCGCTGCTGACGGCCCGGCTCAGGAGCGGGTGGCGGAGCTGGAGCGGGAGATCGGGGCGGCGGAGGCGGAGATGGCCCGGTGCCTGCGGGAGTACCCGGCACTGCTGCGGCTGCGGATGGCGCTGGAGGCGGAGATCGCCGCGTACCGGTACGCGAGGGGGGCGCGGGGGGCACGGGGGGCGAGGGGCTTAGCCGGGCCCTTCTTTTTCAGGGAGATGCTGGAGAGCGAGGAGCTGCGCCTGGGCGGCCTGGCCCCGCCGTGACCGGACTCCCGGAACCCCGGTCCCACCAAGGGATATCGGTCCTGCCGTTACCACTGGACCCCTTGTCCCGGGACCGGATCCTCAGCCCCACCACCGGACCCTGGTTCCTCTGCCGGACCCCAAACCCCCAACTCCGCGCCCTGGGCCACGGTTCCCCGGGACCCTCTGGACCTCTCTGGACTGACGGAACCCTGGTCCTTCTGCCCACCCCGTTCCACGGGTCCCCCGGACTTCTGCATGCCCACCTGCACCGGGACCCCCGGGAGGGCAGCGCCCGTGGGGACACACACTCACCAGCCTCTCCGGGGTGGGGGTCCCGGCCCAGACCCGTGTGGAAGCACCTCAATAAAACCCCGTGGCATCACCCGGAGCCGGCCCATCTGGATGGGGGTGGGCAGCACCCCGGCTGTGCTCCAGGGGTCTGTGGTGAGGCGGGGGCTCCGTGGAAAATGGGCTCATGGAGGGGTGTGGGTTCCCTCCTGTCTGGCACAGCCCCTCACCACCGAGCTGGGTGCTACACACGGACACTGAGGGGGGCACATTGTGGGGCCACAGCTTCAGTATAAACTGCACCCCCCCCCCCCAGTAGTGACGGGTGGTCCCTGACCCCCCCCCAGTGTGACCAGCACTTTGGGGGTCAGGATGGGGTCCTGCTCCGTGGGATGTGGGTACGGGGTGTTGCTCCCAGGACTTGCTAGGTGATGCCCCATGTCTGGGGATGTTGTCCCATTGCAGTCCCCAGAAAGGAGGCAGAGCTGGAAGGGTTTTTGAGGGTTGGGGGAATTCAGGGAACCCCCTGAGCTGGGCGGGGCTGTGGGATCCCCTACACCACCTGGCCCTGAGCTGGGCTGGAGCACAGGTGGAGCCTGTCCCAGACATGCAGATGGACCCCAGGACCAAGTCTTGTGCTAGCCAGGAGCTCCTCGGGGAGCTGTGGGGGCCCAGCACCTCCCTTCCCATATAGACACTGACCAAAGTTTGTGGTGGCAAAACCAATCCCAGAATTTTAATGGGGGGGGAAGAATCCTTTTCTGAGATGTAAAGGGATGGGGGTTCTGGGGAAAGGAGGTGCCCGTTTGTGGGGTCAGCATCCTCAAAGCCACGGTTATTAGGGTGCATCGAGGCCCATCCAGGTGCTCCAGGGGCTCCAGGCTGGGGGATTGTAGGGGTCCTGGCAGCTGATGCGCACCCGCCGTGCACCCACCTGCACCGGTGTCTCCTCCACACCCTCCACGAACTGCTCAACCTGCAGAGGGGGCAGGGAATAGTCCACGGAGACCCATGGGGAAAGGGGCACCAGCAGCCCCTGACCCCGGCAGCACCGGGGGGAGCCGGGGTGACAGCCGAGGGTGACAGTTCATCACCCCAAGAAGGGAAGCAGCAGAGTGAGGAGTGGCTGTGGCTGAGCATCTTCCCAGGCACAGAGAAAAGTCAGGGATGGGGCAGGGTGAGTACAGGGCAGAGTGCGGACATGGGGTAACCTGTCCAGGATCCCCCTGGGCAAGGAACCCCTTCCCATTACCTGGGTACCGTTGTGGAGCTCATACTGTAGACGGTAAAGCAGTGCAAAGTAGGACTTGGAGAGCGGCCAGGAGGCCGGGGGGGCCCAGGCCAGGTGGAGCTGCTCCCCCCGCTGCTGCAGGATTAGCTCCTGGGGTGGATCAGGACACACTGTGGACAGAGGGGGCTCAGAACAGAGGCTGAGACCCTCTCCCCACCCCGGAGCCTCCAGTACCTCTTGGACACCCTCACCCTGCTGCTCCTGCCCTGAACTCACCAATGTCATGGATGAAGAAGTGCCTGGACAGGTCGAGATAGGAGGTGTCTGAGAGCCCTTCCAGGTGCAGCTGGAGTGGGTGCAACTCCTCTCCAAAGGGGCAGAACAAGGGATCTGCCAGACTGGTGTTGAACCAGCCATTGTCACTGGCCACTGGTACCCATGGCCCCACGGAGCCATCGCTGTGGGGAGAGAGGTGTGAGCAGGTCTTAGGGCTACGTGGCCGTGGTGCTGGTGTGGGTTTGGGGGGTCTCGGGGCACCCACCTCTGTGTGAGGCGGGCACGGAAAATTGCAGAGGAGGGCCCTGGCCAGGAGCAGTGGAAAGAGCCATTGTAGGACTCAGCCTGGCAAGACACGTTGATCTCGTCCTCGCCTGAAGGGACAAAGGGGTGACTGGTCAGGGGCTGCATGAGGCAAGGAGCGGTGCCCCCTCCCTGCATGGCAGCTCCCCCACAGCCCTGCCCAGTGCAGCCCCAGGGGCTTGGCATAAGAATCTCCTCTTCCTCAGCTCTCCATCCCCTGCACCCCATCATCCCCAGACACCCCAGCCATGCCCCTCCATACGGGTGCTCCTGACCACCACGTAGGTGGTGTCCAGCAGGATGGGGCCAGCCCAGCAGCTGTAGTTGCCAGTGGCTGGCAGGTCCAAGCCACGGATGGTGAGGTTCTGGCCCTCAGGCACCAGTTCGGCCATGGGGTCCTCCTCCCCGTTCAGCGTCCAGTAGATATGCTGCTCTGAAGTGTCACATCGCACCACCACGTCCTGGTTGAGCTTCCCCACCTGGACTGGAGATGCAGAGCCCATGGTCAGAAATGGAGTGTGGTGGGGGCAGATTGTCCCCCAAACCACGGTGGGGCTGGGTGCCCCTTGGCCTCACAACCACCCTGTCCCACAGTCCTCCCCCTGCATCTCCACTCCACATCCATCCCCCTACTCCCTTACCCCATACCCACCCCACATCACCCTCATGCCCATCCTCTAATGTCCCAGCAGAGCTGTCCCAACTCCTTTCAGGGGGATGTGGATTTGGGATGCCCCCCACTCCCTCTGCTTCCTCTGCAGTCCCTGCAGCTGCCTCACCAGAAGGTTCCCCCTCCAATCCCTCCCTGTGCCCTGGGAGCAGCACTCACACTTTGGAGGGAAGGCAGTCAGGGGTTCTGCAGGCACAAGGAACAGCACCAGTCCCACCAGCACTAGCATCTGGGAAGGGAAAGAGAAGGGGAAGGGAAGCCTCAGCTGGACATAACCCAGGAGAGGGACACACCCAGTGGTGCCAGCCAGGACAGAGCCCCCAGCCCTGGGAGCAGCATCCCCAAAGCAGGATCCCCCCCGAGACCCTCCCCCCCAACCCTCCCAGTCTGTGCTTACCTCTGTGTGTGTCTCTCTGGTGGGCTCAGCAGGGCTGGGGGCTGCGGTCTTATACTGGGCTGGACTCCATGGGGCTGTCCCAAAGTGCAGCCACAGCGGCATCACAGTTCTCAGAATTGGAGAATGGCACCCATGCTCAGCCCCCTGCCTCCCACCCACCCAGCCTCGGGACTCACCGCTGGTACTTCCCAGGGGCAGGGGGTACCACACACCCCCTGCCCTGCCCCCAATTGCCAGAGGATGGGTCCCCCCGGGAACAGCTGGGCAAGGGGCAGCGCTGAGCACCTGGAATGTTTGGGTTCTGGGTGGTCCCATGTCTCCCAGAAGGGTCCTGAGCCCCTGCACCACCTGAGGGTCTGCACATCAGCATGTGCTGCACAGAACCCCTTCAGTGCCCTGCTGTGGGGCGGGGGGACCAGTGAGGTCTATCAGCACCTGTGCCAGGGGTTTCAATAGGGGCAGCTCGGGGCTGGGCCCCTCTGGGTGGGCTGTGGTGGGTCCCTGAGGAGAGGGGAGAGTTTCCACAGAGGCTTGGGGTGATTTCCCCCATCCCAACACAGGCTGTCTCATCCCTTCCCTCCCCTCCTCCAGCCACTGTGTCTCCCATGGGATGCAGTGCAGAGATGAGGACATAGGGACAGAGACCATCATGGTCACCAGCTGCCCCTTTGCCACCTCACTGATGCGGGTCCATGTCGAGGGTGCATAGCAGACCCCACCCTGGGGAGGGGATCACTGTACCCTTTCATGTACTTTCTGGACTTCCTAGAAAGCAAAGGGGAAGTGGGGGCTGTGGGAGGCTGGGGGAGCCCAGCTCTCAGCTTTTGAGGCACTGTGGCCAGGATGGGGTGATGGGACCTCCGGGCCCATCCCTGAGCAGAGCCGCACCCCTGTGCATAGGCTGCGGGATGCGGAGGGGAAGCTGGGACCCCAAGGCCCCCGTGCAGCAGCTCAGCCCTTGGCTGTAGCATTGCAGAGAACCCCGAAAGGCGACGGAGGGATGAGGTGCCTTGCCCGGGGGTACACCCATGCCCTGCCCTGTCTGGGGGAAGCAGGCAGTGGCGGCAGGTTCGCCCCCACCTCGCCAGCCTTAGCTTCCCCTTGGCTTCTGCAGAAGAACCGCAACCACGTAGGGGAAATCCTGATGCAAAGGCCAGGGATGCCCTCAGTGCCTCAGCATGGTTGGGACCCCTGCCTGGCACCCGAAACAAGGGTGGGAGGGGAGAGAGAGCTCACAGACAGCAACCATCCCAAAGAAGGGCAGTGAAGCCTCACAGACAGAAACCATCCCCAGGAGAAGGGAAGAGCAGGTAGAGACCATCCCAGCCAGATGCCCCTGTCGTGATGTCCCTCGCCAGGATGGACCCCACCCTGGCTGGACCCCTCGCTGCAGTCATGGACACAAAACCAGGAGTAAAAGTCACAAAACTTTATACAGGAGGGACCCGTGCATGGCCCCTCGGTGCCGGATGTGGGGGGAGCAGGACAGGTGATGCCTCCAGCTCCACAGACCCCCTGGAAAGATGGGGTGAAGGAGCCTAGTGGGGAGGGCCCACACAACTCCCCTGGCCAGGGCCAGCGCTCCCCAGTCCACACTCTGAGGTGCCAGGGTGGTCCCACAGCCGCTGGCCCTCGACTGATTGCGGCGCAGCGCTGAGGCAGTGCCCACGCCTCCCTGGGACCCGGGACAGCCCCTGCAGCCATACAGCCCCCCCTGGGGCCTCCCCGGGGCTCCCCTATCCCCAGGGTCATGGCCAATCCCAGGCAGCCCCACCACGGGGCTCCGGTGCTCCGGCTCACTGCAGGACACAGACGTCCCCCTGCTCATGCTCGTGTCTGGCCGCCTCTGCCAGTTCCGGCTCTGTCGGCGCATCCTCTGCTGCCACCACCTTCTCCCGCAGCTCCATCAGCAGGTCCCGACCCTCGCTGGGTGGCAGGTTGCTCAGGTAGTACTGCGGGGCCAACTCCACCAGCCTGTGAGGACAAGTTGGGGTCAGCCAGCTCTAGGGATCCCCTGTAAGGACCTGTCACTCTCCCTCCTCTCACATTTGGGGCTGGATCTCTGAGACCACACGCAAGCAGTTGTCCTGAGAGATGGTGAACTCGTGGTAGAGCACCCAGGGGGGCAGGCGGCGCGGGGGTGGCCGCAGAAGGTACCCGCAGGCAGGGGCCAGGTGGGCCACATGCTTGTGTGTCAGCATCACGTAGTTGCCGGAGCCGTCGATGTCTCGGGCGACCTGGGAGGGACCAGGAGAAAGTGGGGTGGCTGGCACACGCCCCTAGCACCCCCGTAACTCCTCACAGCCCCCTGGACCCACCTTGAGGAAGTATCCAGAGATGAGGGCCCGCTGGATGTTGAGGGCGTTGGCGTCGGAGCCAAAGGCGGGTGGCGAGACCGGGAGCTCGATGCGGCGCATGACCTCGAGCAGCTCCGCGCGCACGGTGCCCGCCAGGCGCAGCGCCTCGGCACACACCCCGTGCTTCCGGCACCAGCCCTCATCCCCTGTGTCTGCAGGAGGGACAGCGGGGTCAGTGATGTGGGGACATGGACGGCGCAGTGCGGGCCACGATGTGACAGGCACAGGACAGTGGTACCAGGGGGATGGCGACAGGGGAACGGAGAGCCTGCTAGGCTGGGGGCTTGGAGACCACGGAAGCACTGCTGACCCCTTCAAACAGTGGTGACAGGGATCTAGCAAAGGGCACAGCCCCCAGGCTAGAGCTGGAATCCCCCAGATCCTCCCCCAGCCAGGCTGGGCACTGGGATGGGGTCAGGAATGTAGCTCCAGGGCAGGGGACACATAAGGGGGTGTGGGACACCAGGAGGAGCAGGGGATACAGGGGACACAAAGGAGCCTGTGGGATGCCCACAGGGGTGCAAGCCCCCCAGCTCCTGCCCACACTCACGCTGCTGGAAGGCATTGAAGATGTTGATGAGGGTGAAGTGGTCTCCATTGGGGTGCAGCAGCACCCGCCGGCGCAGGGCCACAGCCTCCTCCAGGTGCGTGGACAGGGGGACGAAGCAGGGGGATGCTGGGGGTGGGCAGGGGGGTCACTGTGTGTCCCCAGCACCTCCCTGGCAGTGCTGGCTCCTGAGGGCCACCCCATGCCCCCCACACGGTACCTGTGAGCATGGCAGCCAGGCTGACCATCTCCTCCACGCAGTCGAACTCGCAGGAGGCGATGAGGGCCTTGGCCAGCTGCGGGTCCAGTGGGAACTCCGACATGATGATCCCCACCTCTGACAGATTCCCATCGTCATCCAGGGCTGCCAGGTAGTCCAGGTCCTCCAACGCTTGCATCAGTGACTCGGGGGCTGCGGTGGGACATCAGGCAGCTTTGCCCACTCTGTCCTTCACCTGTCAGGCCCCCAGTCCCTCTCCAGAGGCAACCCAGGCCGTAGTGATGGCCACAGCCATGGCTGCCCCATCTGCTCCAGCCCCCCACGCCATTCCTGGCCCTCATGGGCTCTACCTGGGCGGTCAAGGAAGTCACACTGGCCCATGTCGGCGATGTCCAGGCGCTTCAGCAGCAGCACGAGACGGCTCAGGCTTGTCTCGCTAACGTGGGGAGCAGGGCTGGGGGGCAGGCGCTGCTCAAAGGCCTCTGAGTACAGGCGCAGGCAGGTGCCTGCAGGAGAGAGGCCATGAGGGACACGGACAGGGCTGTGGCACAAGCAGGTGGGGACAATGCTGGGCCAGGGGCTGCTGCCAGTCCTGAGGGGGGGACATTGGAGCAGGGGTCTCACCTGGGGGGCTGCCAGAGGCTCGCTGCATGCGTGACTCGGCCTGGCTCCGGCTGATGGGCCGCAGCACCTGCGACTCGGCGCGGATTCGGGGGTTGTACACCTGCAGGAGGCTGTGAGTGAGACACTGCAGGGGACCCCTGCCATTCCCCAAGGCCCCTCACCTGCCAGTGCAGGGCCACCACTGCCACTTTCCCGGGGCAGATCCCTCCTTTGAGCCTGGAAGATCACGGCAGGAAGGATCCCACATCCCACCGCGCCCCAGGGCAGACCCAGACCCTCACCCGTGCCCTGTCCCACTCACGCTGCGCAGCTCCAGCCCCGAGTCGATGATGAAGCGCACGGTACCCAGCGAGAAGGACGAGTCCCCAAGCCAGTGGGTGACAATGACACGCCGCTCCCGGCTCTCCTCGGGCGTCTCGTAGAGTCGCTGTGCGGCCCGGCCCACTCCGGGGTGCAGCGGCAGCACCAGCAGCAGGCCCAGCGCCGGGCTCAGCGCCATGGCCTCTGTCTGGATGGCACTGCAGCACTCGGAGATCTCCTGGGCAAGGACAATGGGGCACAGGTGACACC